>NW_024096549.1:600000-1067850 GCF_016545835.1 Crotalus tigris
CAAAATACAAAAAGCTTTCCAGTGCAAAAAACTGAGTCCTGAATTAATCCACACATACAACCTATACTTTATCAATGGTCTTAATGTAATTTGTTGAGTGGAAGAAGTTCCCACTTCAAAATACTATGGATTATTTGAAACTTCTCCAATGCCAAAATATAACCTTTCAGTTTGAAAGAAAAGCAAGAGAGTATTCATGCTTTGAAGTTTTTAGCAATAAGTGACTCTGGAACTAAGCACACAAATACAGGTCTGCAAGCTTTTCTCGTGACTAAAAGGAAAGAGGGTGCATTGTTTTCATTGAAGCTAATGATATCAAAAAAACCATAAAGGAATGAAGCAGAATTGGAAAGACAAGCAAGTCAGGATACAAATCTACCAAGTTCCTACTGAATAGATGATTCACAATACTGAATGCATTTCAAAACAACTTGGGTTGACTTGGCTAAAAGCTCATGACCTAGTTAAAGCTGTCAGTTGGTGGAGATGGAGAGCTCCCTATGGCTTGGAAGATTTGCTGGAGACAGAAAACATCTGCACAGAGAGAGGTTAGATGATTCATTACCAGAAGGTGTTAAGAGGTCTGATGGACCAACAAATCTTTCTTTTCCGGATAAATATGGTGATATCAAGTGTCTGAACTAAGAACAAAGCTAAGCTAATCCACATTCATATATAGCCAGTTCCAGGACCAATTGCCAAATTATCTGATGTTCCTGTTATCTACTATATGTAAAGGATTATTTAACATATTATACCAAGCAAGTTAACTGCTCATATTTTGAAGCAAACCTGCATTTACTTTCAGGGTATGGAAAAGGCTATTGACACTTATCTTGTGTTTTACATATATAAAATAATGTTGGTTTGATTTCAAGCCAAGAATAAATGGCCAAAGTTCTTACACAAATAAGACAACCAAAATACTTACACAAATAAGACAACCAATACTTCAGCCCCATTTGCTGATAGAAGACTATTACATCCATGCAGTATTTAGGTTTTACCTATGCATGACCATAAGGCCATATAATACAATTAGGCATTTAGACTTAATGGAAAAACTTCAGAATTACCTAATCCCACCCACAGATAAGAAATTGCCTTGTTTACTTCCAAACCAAAACGAGACATGCCAATAGTATTCATTCTTACAAAGTGAAACATGCATTGACAGCTACAGTAGTTATAAATATATATAAAACTGTGGCTTCCCTTTTTGTTCAGAACAATGTTATTTATAACTACGAATGGAAACGTCAGGCATTTCTAAGATGGACCTGCTACGGGAACAGTGTGACAATTTAGAAAAAACAGGGTTGATTTTTTTTTTTTTAAAGAGGAACTTACTTTAAATTTGAGGCCTGGCATTTACACCTTTGTTATCACTGAAATCTTTAACAGATTAGTGGCAGCTTGTACTTTAGCCCTCATCTGCTGCCACAGTAACAAATATAACTTCTAAGGTTACACAGCCAGAAAAAATAGGCTATATTCCTGGATACAACGAGATAATCACTGTAAAAAAAACCTTTAGAGAAAAAGTCCCAAAATTTTGAAGAAGGGCAATTAGGGCTGGACAAAAAAGCCTTCAGAATTCAGAATTGTTTATGATGGCCAGAGGATACTGAAAATTGTAGTCCAATGTATCTGCAGAGCATACAGCTATCCTAGAATATGAAAAGCTCAACTAACTGCTCCAAACTTTTTTTAAAAGTCCAATTTTTTGTAAATGTTAAGGGAAAAAGAGAAGAAATATTTGATGTTGTAACCGGAGATTTGTATTAAGATTTTGTTATTGAACTATTATTATCCCAGTCACTATGTTGCTTTTTAAATATTTGAATGTAAAATTGGAAAATTAATAAATTATTTAAAAAGTCCAATTTTAAAAGCTAACAGTTCTTAAGAATTCTCACATACACATTAATGCCTATTTATTCATCACCAATGTTAACAGATTCAAGCAGAGACCACCAACTCATGTTAGACAGAAGAAAGGAAAGATATTTTGCAGCATCAGTATTCACTGCCAGAAGTCTCTGCTCATCTTCAAATAAAATGGCAAGTCCCTCTCACCACTGGCCCTGCTGAACTTGCCTTTCCAGAAGGCCAAGCTGAATTTGTGACCTTTATATATCCCTTCATATTCATTAGTTCATTCTTTTTTTATTATTTATAACAGCAGCCTACTGAATTTAATGAAGGCAATCTTGAAAACCTGAAGTTGTGTGGATTTGAAGTTCATACACCTTTAAGACACCACGGTTAGGAAACACTGGATTAAGGATATATCAGTGGTACTTGGGGGGGGGAGAGCATTTGAGAAAGGGGAGAGCACACACACAGCACTTGTTGGAACTAAACCAAACTTTTTTCCCCCAGGATCACAGAGCGTCTGTATTAAGAAAAACACAACTAGTTTAAGGAACTGCTGATAGAAGCTGGATGAAGCCCTCCATGAATACTGAGGACCTTTTGGCCCTTCAATATTAAAGTATTGCAAGGTACTATTATATAGTCCAACATCTGCCCTCGCACTGGTGGCCAGCAAAAAGCTTACTCAAAGCCCATGAGTTAAGAAATGAAGGCAACAGTCATCTTCTATTATTGCTGCTTACTGACCAGTACTTAGAACATCTATATGCCTATTGCTGGACATTATGCATCTTAATACATTTAGGAAGATAGAAGTAGCTATGTGGAAAAACTTTCATATATCCAAAATTACTGACAGGCAGGAATTCCAAGGAAGGTTCCAGATAGGACTTTCCTAGTCGTACCTGAAGGTGCCTGGGATGGGACTTAAAACCATGAAACTTTGGCTCTCTCTTATAACAATCTGCTGGCCAGAACAGCCTGACTTAAACCACAGCTAACTGTTTGGTCAATTCCATCTATTTTTTTTTTCAAACATCTGATGTTTTCTTGTGCAATTGCAAGTGTCAGCAAGCATGTGTCATTCCCCCAAATTAAAATATTTAATGACAGATTGGGGGGAGGGGAGAAGTGTTGGGCAAGCCCCATAACAGGGAAGTGAGTCATGCTGCTCTCACACACACATCCCTTGTGGCTGGCATTCAGGACACTGACAAGCCCAGAAGAGAGACTTCATTCATCAGTAGAGTAATATATTAATGGTTTAGTGTTGCAGCTGAGAGACAGATATAAATTGGGAATACTGCCACTGTCCTTTATTTTATGAAGTGAGTTAAGCAAGTCTTTAGGTTGACCCTCCCCCCCAATAATATTTCCATTTTATGTTATGGAGATATTGTTGCCACTAATTTTAGGAAGAGATAATCCAGACAAGGATATGGCCTTACCCCCACACAATCTCCTTAATAATCACACCCAAATCAAGTGTTATAGCTGGTCAGGAAGCTAGTAATTTTAAAGAAATCTTAAGAGATATCTACAAGCCAATGCCTATTTTCCAAACAGAGGCACATATATAATCAAGGCAATGTGTGCACATTTATGAACTTCAATTAAAAGGAAAATCAGGCATGAAAGACATTGTTAATGCAATACATGAGCAAACAGAAGATGGTTCCAAGAATCTCCTGTCTGGAATATCCTTTGGAATAACAAGGACACTGAGATACAACATACTTTCAACATCTATAATTATAGATATACAAAATAAATTTATGTAAACTTGTGAATCATGAAGTGTAGATTTTTTTATTTAGTGGCCACAGCACTTTTCTGTGAAGGAGTCTATAACTAATTTTGAGCACTAAATAATGCTGATGTTGAGAAAAGTTGGTTCTACGATGATTCCAACTCTGCTGCCTAAGAATTGTTTGCTTTGTTACACAAAGTAATTGCAGCAAATATACTATCAGGAATGTGGTAGCAAAACTGTAGATGTTCCCTGTACTAGCTACATTTTGTTTTAGGTACAGGTCTTATAAACTTATCTGATGACATTCAACATGTGATGCATGCCACTATTTTCAGGGACTTATCTTTCTAGATAATGGAATTATTTTGCTACAGGGCATGTGACAATTCTTAACAGGTGAGATAATCTGTGATATCTAGAGTATAAACTTTCCCCAAAGGATTTCCAAAAAAGGATTTTCTCTCCTGTAAAATAAAGCAAAACACACACACACACATACACATACACACACACACCTGAAAAATCTGATTCCCACCATTTAATCCTGGTGCTACTGCTCTAAATATTGCATCTTGTTTCCATCTGTTTAAACTTCCCAGTTTGCATAAATCCAAAGAAATTATTCACTGTCATTCCACTTATTTAAAAGCAATTT
The DNA here is from genome assembly GCF_016545835.1 of Crotalus tigris. Classification (NCBI taxonomy): domain Eukaryota; kingdom Metazoa; phylum Chordata; class Lepidosauria; order Squamata; family Viperidae; genus Crotalus; species Crotalus tigris. The sequence goes on from NW_024096549.1 coordinate 604,287, forward strand.
AAATTGCTTTGAAAACTTTAAATACGGGTTTCAGATGCACATCACTTAGCATCTTAAGTTTAATGGCTAAACTTTAATGGCTTAGCATCTTAAGTTTAAAGCATCTTAGATTAATGGCTAAATGAAAGCCTTTTCAGATCTATAGAAGATTTTTGAAACCCATAGGACAGATTTAAAGTCTAGGTAGTCCTCGATTTATGGCCACAACTGAGCTCAAAATTTATATTGCTATGTGAGACATTTTTAAAGTGAGTTTTGCCCCATTTTACGACTTTTGTTGCCACATTAAGTGAATCACTGCAGTTGTCGAGTTAGCTACATGGTCATTAAGTGAACCTGGTTTCCCCATTGACTTGTCAGAAGGTCCCAGAAGAGGATCACATGACCCAGGATACTGCAACTGCCATAAATATGAGTCAATTACCAAGCATCCGAATTTTGGAATTTTGATCACCTGCCTGTAGGGATGTTGTGACAGTCATTAAGTATGAAAAAACTGTCATAAGACACTTTTTTCAGTGCCCTTGTAACTTTGAACATTCACTAAATGAACTGCTGTAAATTGAGGACTACCTGTATTACTGAACAGTATGTGGGGGGGAGGGAATCAGGCACAGCAAAAAGATTGAATTTAGAAGTTTTAAAGTTTTAAAGATTTCACAACCATGACGATTAACATAACTGTGGCAACTAGGAATTATGGCCAAGAGCTTTCTGTTAGCAATCCTGATTAAAATCTAAAGTGGCAGGGGTGACATTATGCCACAGGTGTAAAGAGATTACGCTCAGCTCAGAACATTTATGAGATAGATATTATACAATATAGCAGGTGAACTCGAAAGGAACTCAGGAGAATGTTAACCATCCTCTGGAGAGCTCCTTGCACACACACACACACACACAGAGAGAGAGAGAGAGAGAGAGAGAGAGAGAGAGAGAGAGAGAGAGAGACAGGCTCGCATGGTTTCCAGGGAACAACTTCCCAAGGTATACAGCAAAAATCCAGGTCACCAATCTTAACAATTTCCGCAACCCCAGTTAACCAGAAAACAAACAAACAAACAAACAAAAACCAAACCACCCAACTTCAGTGGAATCCAAGGCGTTTTAAGGAAATAAGCAAGCCTGGTGCTAATTCAAGTGTTAATGAAAAGGCAGTTCTATTGGGGCGACTGAAAAAAATAAATTAAAAAAAAGCTACATGCTGCCAAAAAAAAAAAAAAACCCAGCTTCGCAACTTTGATAAGGGCGAAACAATCTTTTCAACATAACGCAAACACACTGATTAAACCCTTATCCATTTTTTTTCTCCTTCTCAAGGGCGGCTGAAAAAGCCTCCCGAGTTACGCTGAAGTTAGCACAAAAAGGTAGGAGGAGGTCACCGAGTTACAAGTATGTTATTCTGGTGTTGAATTGCACTGATGTGGAGGGTGCTGCAGTGGTCAGGAGAGAAACTCTACCTTTGTCTGCTGAGCGCTCTCCGGCTTCCCTCCTCTACTTCCCCCCCCCCTCTCCTTCGCTCGTTGCTTTGGCAATAAACTCATCCTGAACACTCCTGGAATGTTAATCAAACTATCCCTCTCCCCCTTCCTTCCAATAAATCAGAGCAAACAGCCGAGGGGAAAAAAAAAGATTTCTTTTATCCCTCTTGTAACAATCAAATCCATGTGTCCTGGAGCTTCTGGAGCTAGCAAAAGCCCACGCGGAACTATGCGCCCCCTCCCTTCCCTTTCCGAACGAAACTTCGCCGAAGAGCGGGTTTCGAGAACAGCTAAGGTTTCTTCTTCTCCTCCTCCTCCCCCCCCCCGCGCTCCCAAACACGCACACCCCGCAGCTCTAGGATGAAAGTGGGGGAGCGGGAATGGGGAGGAAGAGAATTAGCTCTCTCCTGGAGCCAAGATTTCCAAACTTCGCGTTTCGTTTGGCTTACGAACCCCACTCAAAACTCTCTAATCTCAACAGAGGGCAAATAGGCTTTAAGGGAAAAAATTGGGGGGAAGCAACCCTCTCTACAAAGTCCGGTTTCAGCTCTCCCTTCCCCCCCCCACCCCCCATAAGAGGAAGGAGAAAGAGAAAGAGAGATCCCCAAAGAGTCCTGGCTTTCTTTAAAAGCAGCGTTAATCGCCTCCGACTTAGCAACGCCACAACCCAGAGAAAGGAAAATCGGATCGAGCAAGGCGGGGGGGGGGTGTCCTAAAGTCTAGATTCCGCAGGAGCGCACCTTGGGAAACAGATCCCAGGAACGGGGATATGCCCGGACAAAGACCCAACCTTTGGAAAACACCTTATAGCGGCGCCAAGTCCGCCGATCCCACGCCAAACCCCTTTTGCCCGGCGAGCTTCTCACCTTCCTTTCCAATTGCACAAGTCGCTCGAGTATTGCGCCGTGCAGCCTCTGTCCAGTACCAAAAAGCCCAGCAGCAACAACAGCGGTGACGGCGGCGGGAGCAGCAGCCCGGGCGCCGGGGCTCTCCGCATGATCCCCGCCGGGCTGCCCTAGAACGGATCCACCAGCGGAGGGAAGAGGAAAGAGCTCGTAGCCTGCGCTACATGGCGAGAGAAAACCGGACCCGGAGCAAGCCGCTAGCACGAGCCCATCTCCGCCATCCGGCCACTCGCCTCAACAGTGCCCTCGCTCTCCTAGCCGGCGCTCGCTCCGCGTCCCAAGCTTAGTGGAGGGCGGGGAGCCGCTGCGCCTCGGAAACCACCCACTCCAGAGCCCGCGGCTAAAACCCGCAATGGATTTCTTTTTTTACGGAGCGGATTCCGTGCCCTCCTGGCCTTCTTAACCTTGCTTTCCTAACAAAACCCGAAAAAAAGTTCTCTCGGTTGTCAGAGTGACAGCAACCAGTTGAACACAGGTACCGACGGCTTTCCTTATGGGGCAACCTCGCAGACCTCTGTAAATAAGTTCTAGAGTAGACTGTCACTACTTCAGTTTGGGTGTTTAAGAAAGAGGAAGCTAAGAACATTGGAACTTCTGCTATGAGCATTTCTTGTTTTTTTTTTAATCGCACGTTGTTTAAAATAATAAAATTCAAGGCAGCCTATGATGTGAGACATGTAGTATGGAAAAGCTTTGCCATTAAAAAAAAATGAGAAGCAACTGTGAAGAGTTATCTGAGGGGAAATGCATGCCAACTCATAGCTTCCTTTGGTATAACTAGGGCAAGATGGGCCAAAATCCAGGCCTGTACATCACACACCCTCCAAATGTTCACTACAGGGGTCCTAAGCAAACAAATCCATCCCAGACATACCACAGCCCACTAGAGTAATGCTAGTCATCAATGCTTCAGTGATGTTTGTTAGTCCTTCTACTTTAACTATACAGCACAAAATGTAACAAAAGTTAGGCCTCATAGACTACATTAAGTATTTGAATTAGTTGCCATTTTCTACTAAACATTTCCTTACTTGTTAACATAGGACCTTTGAACATTTTTAAGTACAGTAATAATTTCTCTGAAAAAAAAGTCAATAAATATTACAATTGGCCCATGGGGGACAGAGGATTTGGTACATCCCTTATATCGCTCCTTTCAAGAAAAAAAATGATTTATTATACCCAAGCAAATGTTTTAAGCAACAAGGCTGCTGCAGAGTAAATTCCCTTATATCCCTGAAGACCTGATGGTGCCATGGTTAAAGAGGTATAAAATATGAAATTGCACCTGCTCAATGTCTTTCAATTTAAAAGATAGGGTTGAACACAGGTATGTCGAAGCAATTGTAATGCTAAGGAGATTCCCAGGGATTCAGATTCAATTACAGGTAGTCCTTGACCTACTACAGTTCATTTAGTGACTGTTTGACGTTACAACGGCACTGAAAAAAAGTGACTTATGACTGTTTTTCACACTTACAACCATTGCAAACTGACGGGCTCAAGGTTGACTTAGCTAGCCTTCCATCCTTCTAAGGTTGGCAAAACGAGGACCCAAATTGTTGGGGGAATAATGGTGACATACTCAGAGAGTGTTATTAAGCACTGTAGAGCAGTATATAAATGTAAGTGCTATCACCATTGCTATTGCAGCATCCCCATGGTCATGTGATCAAAATTCAGATGTTTGGCAATTGACTCATATTTATGACGGTTGCAGTATTCTGGGTCATGTGATCACCTTTTGCAACCTTCTGACAAGCAAAATCAACGGGGAAGCCAGATTCACTTAACATTTAACTAACTGCAGTGATTCATTTAACAACTATGCCAAGAAAGGTTGTAAAATGGGACAAAACTCACTTAACAGCTGTCTCACTTAGCAACAGAAATTTTGGGCTCAATTGTGGTCTTAAGTTGAGGACTACTTGTATTAATTAAATTAACCCCTCTTGCATTGTGATCGAATTCCAGTGAGGGTTGTTTCTGTGGTGTTGCAAAGTTTATTGTGAGTACCAAATTCCTATTTGCAATGGGAAGCCTTAGGTGTTTACGTGGAGGTGGGGGGGAAACAACTGATTCAACTCATCTCTGAGCATTAAATCTGAGCATCAGCATACAGTTAAGGAGAGGTGGTTTGACATGTTGCCTGCCATTCTGAAAAGCACCAGCATTTGAACACAAAACTGAGTGGGAATGAAGCTTTAGTGGTGTAAATGATGACATGTTTGTTGTGACATCATCATGCAAATGATGCATATAAATGTGATAAATCTATGTACTTGCCTTCAATTTTATAACTTGACTGATGCAAATCACTTAATGCATTGCTGAATGAAGCACATTTAGTGACTGGCAGAGAAGTTTCAATTTGTTGAACCTTATTCAGATTAAGATCTTCATCTTAAGAAACACAAATCTGGGGATCTTTCAGTATGCTCATATACTGTATTAGCCAGAAATATCAGTTCAACAGATAACATGTTCATTGGTATCAAAAATTGGTGAGAGATCTGAAAGAATAAGCCAAACAGAATCTTCTGGCCTTTCTTCCAGCAAATATTATCCATCAGGGAAAGGATGGCAGGTTTAATACCATGTAGGAACCTGATGCTAGAATAAAATGGATCAAAATAACTGGTTTCCACTTGAAAGTATTATATTCCACTATAAGAATCATATCTACTTACAAAAAAAGTACCTGCTAATTGCACCTATTTACACTGCTTGCTAATCAAATCAACCACAAGCCTCACTTATTGTACTAAACTATATCACATTTGTGGCTTAATTTTCATTCAGAATATTGTGTCAACCCAACCACTGTAGTTCATAAACTCAGCTAATTGGACAGACCCTTATTAAGCAAACTGTAGCTTGGCATGTGCTCATCAGTGAACAGATATTGATTTCTGCAGGAATAACTTATTACTGGTAATCTGCAAAAAAAAAATCTGATTCATCAAAGAGGCCCATTCTATTTCAAGCTCAAACAGAGAACTCAGTTTTTAATGAATAACTGATAGGTACAGTTTTCATCAAGGTCCACTTCTTCTGAATTATTTGTGAAGTGTGTACAACTTCTTCCTGGATATTTTTAACTTATATTTTATGTATAATACATGTTTGTTCACACACCTATCCATAGATTTCTGATATAAGTTGAATTATAAGCTGAGTTAAAGACCTGTTTCTGAACCAGGAGCAAGACAATTAAAATAATGTTGATGTGGAATCTGAAATTCTGAAGTTGTGATTGTTTAAAGTGTTAATTTTGCAATTAAATAGCATCAACAACATGCTCTTAATTTGTGCCCCAGTGCATCACACGAAAAACCTGATTGGCACAGGTATTGTTTAAAAACATCCCACTGGATTCAACATAAATATGTATGCTAAATAGCATGGCAAAAAAAGACTGGTAGAGAGGAACAAGTATGGCCATTTACACAATACCATTGTAAAGCTTAGCTGCAGAAGGATAATGCTATTCTAACCTTTTAACTGAACAGTGCTCTCAAAATGGGTTAAAAGGAAGTGAGAACTACATATCAGTTTTTAAAGGACATGTGTTAGAAGTCATTATATACAGAGGTCCTTTATAGGACTTCAGAAAAAAAATCTTATTCCTTCACTTGTGGAGCAGTTACTCACTAGAAAACAAACACCTGTTGCATATCTTTAGAAATATTTACTCAATAATATTACCTTAATTAATATGTCTAAATTGTTCCTTGTTGACCAGATTGCATCAAATCTGTAATAAAGTCACTGGAGGAGAAAGGACAAAATGTCTGAACCCTTTTCTTCCAGTTTGGAGGGGGGGGGGGAATGTTGAGGAGGAGATTTAGAAGATTCTTACATTATTTTAAACCTGTTCGGTAGTTTAAGTTATCTGTGTGTTTTCTTTTGTTTGCTATCACACCTCTAAGAGAAGCTGCATTTAAGTCTCAGCATTTGCTGCCAGTTTTCAACACTGTGATAGCAATAGCAATAGCACTTAGACTTGTATACCGCTTCACAGGGCTTTACAGCCTTCTCTAAGCAGTTTACATAGTCAGCATATTGCCCCCAACAATTTGAGTCCTCATTTTACTGACCTCAGAAGGATGGAAGGCTGGGTAAACCTTGAGCTGGTCAGGATTGAACTCCTGGCAGTGGGCAGAGTTTGCTGCAATACTGCATTCTAACCATTCCAACCACTATGCCATCTTGAATGCTGGAAGGTGTTGCAGAAACAAGGCAAGCACTTGTAGGGAATGAAACTATTACTAGGGATGACTGCTGAATGAATTTTTGTTTTAAAATCCTACTAGATTGTTGAGAGAAGTGATAAAAACAATAACAACAATTCGGACTATAAATCCTATTATCCCTACTTGCTGCTTTCAGTGACCTGCCAACTATGGATAATGAGGATTGAAGTCCAAAAAATATGGCAGGTACCACCTGAAAGAAGAGCTGAAGGAAAATCAATGATTTATTACCACAATAAGTTCACATTCTGAATTTAAACAAAACAATGCTTAGTATGTTTAAAATTAGAAATGTCACTCCCAAATAATATTTTCCAAGACTTGTCTTAAATTAACTACTTCCAGGCAAGTATAAAAGTCAAACAAATCTTGCCATCAGTACTGTATCTTATTCTCATAGCATTGAAGTAGTAGCTAGGAATACAGGTAGTTCTCAACTTACAACCACAATTGCGACTAGGATTTCTGTTGCTAAGCAAAGCAATTGTTAAAGGGAATCATTGCAGTCTGGTTTTCCCCATTGACTTTGCTTGTTGGACGTCACCTAGGAAGGTTGCAGATGGTGATCACATGATCCTGGAATACTGCAACCATCATAAATTCCTGTGCCTGAATTTTGAACATGTGACCCTGGGGGTGCTGTAAGAGTTGTGAGTGCAAGAGAACAGGTTGAAAGTCACTTTTTTCTGTTAACTTTTAATGGTCACTAAACAAATGGTTGTAAATTGAAATAGTCCTCAATTTACCTGTATTACCTTCCCCCTCCCCCTCACCAGCACACAGATACACGAAGATTGACAGTAGCATCCCAAAGCTCGTGAAAACAGTGGGGAAAACCAACTGCAAAACTATAGTGTAGTTCATCAGTACTGGTGCAGTTTTATAAAGAGCCCATTACACTCCTGGTGGTATTGTTGATACTTGGGAATACAGGTTACTTTCTTCTGGTTTGTGGATTATGTTCTCATAGTGCTTAGGATGGAATAGGCTTCAATCTTATAATTGTATGAGCATCTATTTGTGGATTTTTTTTCCATGTCAATTTTGTATTGCAAATTATGGTTTTTGTTTGTTTGAAAAACCAAATCAGTTGATTGCAAAGTTTCAATGTGGCTTACATTTAATTGCATCAAATGATAATGCAGTAGCTGAAACATCTAATTACCAGACAAAAACAGTATCAAACAGCAGCATTCTGAGATGAAATATTACACAATACTTTGTTTTCTTGGGCTTGTCTCATAATGTGAATTTGCCTTCTCAGGACTTTAATTTTCTTTTCAAAAATGCTTTATATCCCACAAGAGTCTGGCTGTAGGAACGAGGCGGAGGAGGAGGAGGAGGAATAAAGTAAGCACATTTTGTTACAAATAATATTACATGTATTTACTTAGGGCAGTGTTTCAGAGTTCACTTTTAAAAGATTGCTTATCACAAACATTAGCCTATGTCTTAATTCCAAATATTAAATAAACAGACCTGGTCACTTGAGTAGAATGCAGAAAAACTCTCAGAAGATTACTATGTCTGATTGACTTATACGTGTTTCCTTTCTTCAAGGTTTTCTATGAAATTTTAATGAAACAAAGAGGGCCAGGCCTAGTTTGTCAAAGTTTCATAGAATCTCTTATATGCCTCTTATATTTTAAACAGTAACATTCCTATAAGTAAATCACTTCAGCTCAAGAGCACTTACTATCTGACTTCTCCTGCGTTTTTTTCACAAGTGTACATACAATCACATATAAACATAAAGGAAACTCAGAGAAGCAACAGTATCCAGGAGGAAAAGGGGGTGTCTACAAAACTCTAAGCGTGACTTCATAATCCAAACTGGCCTTTTCATACCAGGCAATGATTGGGATGTATTCCAGAGGTGTGGAATGCATGTGCTAGATTACGTGCTGAACTAAGCTGAAGAGGATAAATGGGCTCATTGAAAAATATTAAATGGGAACAGTGCAAGTTTTACTTTAACTACAAATATTTACAGAATGAAAAATGGTTGATTAGCATATTGCCATCATCACTTTAACAACAGACTCACATGAACCTATGGTAATCAAGATGGAGCAAGGAAAGAGGAATTGTGGTTCACCAATAAGGAATAGGAAGCTGGAAAAACTGTGGGACAGTTTTTCAGAAACCTAAACAAAACAAGAGACTTTGGATTTCAAGGCCCCAAATAATGTAATTAAAGCAGCCTGATATTCTCCAGTTTTGTTAAAGTTGCATCTTTAGTCATGTTGATAAGAGACAATGGGCATTATAGTTTAGCACATTAAAAGAGAACCAGATTGGGGAGGCTGAACATAAAGGATTTAATTTTTGAGATTGTTTATATTAACTTGGAAATTCAAAGTGATCACAGCTGCCCCCTTTACCAACTTGTGGGTATGTCTTTTTTGAAAGGGACTGAGAATTCCAGTGTGTACTGCTGCTGCTTGTTTTGGAAGATGAATATATCCAAGCATGCTAGAGAAAGAGGATTTTGTGATTGGGAAGATACACATTATTATTCTATAATTAGTAGTATTGTACAGCTGTAACTCTTCATACATTATATTGTTTCAATGCAATAATATTTGTGTAGTATTAATTATTGACATCATATTTTTAAAAAATAACAGATTATTAAAAACATAGAAAAGAAAAATATTCTAGTATTAATTACAATTTAGAATATCAATGTTACTGTACAAGCATGAAATTATTTAACTTTTTTCATATTTTTCATATAAAATTGATTCTGACTGGCTCAAGATTGACTCAGCCTTCCATTCTTCCAAGATGGGTAAAATGAGGACCCAGCATATTGTTGGGGGCAATATGCTGACTCTGTAAATCATTTAGAGAGAGCTGTAAAGCATTATGAAGCGGTATATAAGTCTAAGTGCTATTGCTATTGCTTTAATATTAGGAAAAAAAGAGAAGTCATTGCAGATTATATCATAGAATTTGTTGCACAATAAAAGTTACGATCTTGAGCTAGTTATTTAGTATTGAAGTTTCCACTGTGTAACTGCGGAAGCTGCATATTATTAAGAACTATGCAAAGAAGGAAATTCTAGTTGTGTGATGTAGGTTCAGCCCATCTGCTCAATAGTGGGCAAGACTGGAAGCCAGAGATAGGGATTGGGAATTCTAAGGATGAGCTGGGTCCAAGAAGAAAGGCCACAGGAATCTCCATAATATGCTTAATCAAGAATTTACAGAGAATTATTCCATGAGCTTAAGACAGGGGTCCCCAACCCTGGTCCGTAGACCAGTACCAGGCCGCGGCATGCCAGCAACCGGGCCACATAAACAAGCAAACCCCATGTGCGGGATGCAGGCAGCACACAAAACCACGTCCCTCTGGTCTGCAGAAAAACCTCTTTCCACGTAATTGGTTCCTGGTGCCCAAAGGTTGGGGACCTCTGACTTAAGGCCTACATAGCAGCCTCTCCTCTTATTTTTCCCACAATAACCCCTTAAGTAGGTTGGACTGAGAGTGATCAAAAATTACCCAATGAGATTCCAGACAGGGTCAATTTGAACCTGGCTTTCCCTGCTCATATTCCATTACCTTAACTACTATACCACACTGGTTCTTTTTACACAAAACACAAAGACTATGAATGCCATTAAAAAAAAAATACTCTAAATAAAGGAAAAGGGGAAAGGGAAGGGAAGCAACAAGCAAAGCAAAGCAGGAAACTCTTCATTTTTTGCTTCATTTAGTGTACTGTTTGAATCTGGTCAATTGTAATTTATAGTTTAGCACAGTGGTTCTCAACCTTTCTAATGCCGCGACCCCATAATACAGTTCCCCATGTTGTGGTGACCTCCAACCACTTATACATCACCGGGTACCAGGGGCGTGGCCAAAGAAAAGGGGGAAAAAATGACGGACAGCCTTGTTTGGTGACCCCCATGAAATGGTTGTTCGACCCCAGTGGGGTCCCGACCCACAGGTTGAGAACCACTGGTTTAGCACAATGTATGAAACAAGCTAAGGTCCTTGGTGTATTCAGGCTGAAATAAAGCAAAGGTCTTACTGGCCTTATTCATATAATACATTAACAGCTCAGTTAAACTGCTCTCCACTCATTCATGAACCAGCAGAAAACCAAACCAGGGTATATTTTGCTGTATCCACTCACAATTTCCATTGCTTCCTTTCTAGTTTGAAGCCAAAGGATTGCATCCACATCTGTCAGTCTATCTCTCTGTCTGTCTACCTGCCCACCTGCCTGCCTGCCTGCCTGCCTGCCTGTCTTATCTGTTTGCCCACCTGCCTGCCTGCATGCCTGTCTGCCTACCTGCCTACCTACCTACCTATTTGATTTAGGCACTGCCCAACTCCAGACTGACTCTGGGCAGCTCACAGTATAAGAATAAGATAAAAAAAAAGTGTGCCCTACATGATAGATACAGTAAATAAGAAGATGAATCTGGCCCACAACATATTCAAAGAGGGTTCTAACTTGCCCTAGCCTGGGTGATTTAACCCTCTAGAACACCATTATGATGGGAATCACCTTGCTCTCGGGGTGGGGGGGGGACCTTATTCCAGAGGGCAGATGTGCAATAGAGAAGGCATACTTCTTAAGTTCCAATAGATGACTCTGTTTAATTGGAAAAAAAACAAAAAACCCAGTGCTATTTGTTTGAACTGACCAGACAGAAAATGCAGAAGAGAGGCAGTTCCTCAAGTAACCAAGCTCTATGCCATATAAGGCTTTATAGTCATAACTAGTATCTTGAACCAGACCTGGAAACAAGAGGGCAACCAGTGTGGCTCACAAAGCAGGGATTCACATGAGCATACCAACTGCATCCTGGCCCAGTGGGATCTTCTGAATGGTCTTCAAGGCCAGCTCCAAGTAGAGTACATTGCAGTAGTCAAGCTATGAGGTGACTAGGGCATGAGTTTGTTTTTTTCTGAACGGCATCCCGATCCAGGAAATGGTGTGACTATTGTACCAGATGAAGCTGTGCAAAGGTTTTCCTGGCCACAGCTGCCACCAGATAATTGAGAGGAGTTGTGAGTCCAGCAACAAACCACCCCCCCCCCCCAAGATTGTCCTGCATATTTGAATGGGAAAATGCAAACTTTTCTGCATAGAGAAAACTGACCTCCACTCCTCTATTTTACCAGCTCTACTGGCAGCGGTTCTGAATCTTAAGCAAGCACTATTTGTCTAAGACCAACCACTTGGTATGAAATACCACTGTATGGATGTTTGCAGATTGGCATCCTCTGTTTAAAGTTAGGCATTATGATGGAAAAACTATTAACTGTAGGTGGTACGCTAACTGTGATTTATTGGTTAAGCAGCACTTAATGTGGCCTGATGTTTATCTGTACCAAAATAAATAGTTAGCTGATGGTGATGGAAAAATGTTACTGCAGGAATGGTACTATAATGGAACTACTTCTTCACTGCTCCACTTTAGTCTTTCATACTTAGAAGTCTACCAAAGGGAGGAGACAAAGGATTAGTCTTTCTCTATACTGTACAGAGTAGATTGATCCTGATCCAGCTGCTGTATAATTTTTATTTTGCTTGTTTCTGTTGCATGCTAAATCCTAGTAAATCCAGCTAGCATTTAATTTCCTGTTGTACCAACTAAAAAAGGTAGGGGTTCGTGGTTCTACAGATGAATGCATGAATAGATGGATGGACAAAAGGACAGATAGTCATCTGGATTTTTTTTTCCAATAAGGATACATCTGTTTTTATTTTCATTAGCCCAAATAGAAATGGGTTGCTGATAGATGAGCAGCTCATTTAAGAAAACCGTAGGTAAAAATTAAAAAGTTGTTTCAATGTGTTCCATGCTGTGTTTAGTAGGTTGTATGAACTCAGTCAATACCTTGATTTTTAGGAACTAGGATCAAACTGAAAATTCATAGGGTTTTGATTGAATAAAAAGTAGCTTGTTAACCATTAATAATCATACTGGATAAGCTCAAGCCCCAGCTAATCTAGAAAGTAGTTAACCATTGCTGGAAAAGGAATGCTGGAATACATTGAGTCTGATCTGTCAGGATTTTACGCAAATACTTGAATATGTAGGCTGGTGGTTTGCTCCAAACGTCAAATCAATTTTGTTTGCACTTGGCAAAAATTGTTTGCAAGAAAGATCCATATTAGTCTTTCTAGAAATGTTAATGATTTAGTTAAATGTGTATTTACGTCTGTATATATTTTCTGTGTATAATGTTATTCCTTCTCTTGGAAACTTTCTTTCAGCAGAGATGACCTGTATATTAAAAATAAGATAACCTATAGTTAACCTTGCATCTAATAAACATTAATTTTCTGTTTTACAAACCATTTATGGGGCTGTTAAAACAGATATTTATCTTGATGCACGTCCTCTTGGCAGACTTAATTTTTCATTTGCTGCAAAATATCCAGCCTGCATAGATATTAGCAACACAAGCGGCAGACTGCAGCACAAGAGTTCAGAAGTATGGCAAATAAACAAGGTATTGAAATTCCAGATCTGAGCAGGAAGCTCTTATAACCAAAGACCAAGAGACAAAGCCAGTTCATGAAGTTACAGTGAAAGCAGCAATTCAAAAATCCTAGGCAGGATTTTGACAAAATAAAAGCAAGAACAGTAAGCTAAACAAATTTGATACTTAACCAAAATAGACAGGATTAGAGAAAAAAACCTCTGTATTGTAACAGTTGCTATGTTATGAGATTGAAAAAAGTATATTTGCATCTAAGCAGGATTATAAATTTATCCAACGATTTTGCAATTCTTTACTTCTCTTTTCAAAGCATGGCTAAAAAGTACCAGCCAAATCTAGATATTTGTACTACTGTGTAGATCAGTGGTTCTCAACCTGTGGGTCGGGACCCCATTTGGGGTCGAACGACCATTTCACAGGGGTCGCCAAACAACGCAGTCCGCCATTTTTTTCCCCTTTTCCTTAGCTGTGCTACTCCCTTTTATTCTATTGGCTTTTGAAAGCCAATAGAATAGACTCTCTTGAATAGAGTCTAATTCTATTGGCTTTCAAAAGCCAATAGGAATTGTCCAGGCTGTCTCTGCCCTGCTGAGTCCTCCAAAAGTCCCATTCTGCAAACAGTGCTGCACCAGTTGAGTAGTCCTCGACTTACGACCGGTTGAGTAGTCCTCGACTTACGACCAGTTGGGGGTCGCGGCATTAAAAAGGTTGAGAACCACTGGTGTAGATGCTGGCTAGAATCAAGGGACTAAGTATTTTAGCATTGCCATCAGGGATTTGATCTCTTTAATCCCTGACCAAAGAGTACTTTTAATTTAGGTCTAAAAGATTGCCCCCAAACTTAGTGTCAAGACTTTTTCTTCAAAATCCTCTGCTAGAATTCTTCTGTTGCGCTAATACTTTTGGATCTTTTTAAATCTTCAAAAGCATCATTTGCACAGCTGGAGAAATCAAACATGGAGAAAACAGAATGTAAGGATAATCTCTTTGCAGCTTCGTTTTTCTAGTGCGCTTGGCTCCAAATATATTGATGAAGTGGGCTGGGAAGTTTGGAAGTTAAAACCCCAACATTTCAAGAGAGACCTCAGCTGGGGGATGGCCAGAGTAGATATCTGAACTATCTGGAACAAAATGTGGAAATGAGGGCAGTGTTAGGGATTATTGTCTTTAACCTGGCCTGGACAATTGCTATTAGAATATGGTCTTTCTATAATTGTACTTTTGGGGACTGAGATAGGTGGTGGTCGATGCAGAATTAGCATCAACGCAGCTCAATGCAGTCTCTAAGGGAAGATTATGTCCAGGTTGCTGTTAGGCATGGAGCCATTTTCAAGGTATAATTTTTGTAGGATCCAATCTGGGTCGGAATATGATAGAGAGATTTCCTGAGGATGGGCTCAAGCACAAGTCCAAAAGCTCAGAAGGCTAAACCTCTGGTCACAGTGATCGACCTGGATTGGATCCTGCAACATTATCCTGGGACAGTGGTGGTGAACCTATGACACGGGTGCCAGAAGCGGCACTCAGAGCCCTCTCTGTGGGCACACGTGTGTTGCCCCAGCCTTGGCCCCCCACGACCCCCTCCTCACCAGCAGCCCCCCTGGAGGAGAGTTGCCCCCGAGTGTGGCCCACGCGGAGCAGCACAGCCAAGGACATGGCAGCCAGGCAACATAGACAAGACTCTGCCCTCACGCCCCATTGCACACAGTTGATACTGCGGGGCGTGGGCAGAGGGCGTGGCTGCCATAGTGCTGCTGGGCTGCCTGGGCGATCTGCGGCGGGCCCTGAAGGCGGTGAGTGGACCTGCGGTCAGGCAGGGTGGGGCGGGGCAGGAGGTGGAGTGGGGGCAGGGCGGGGCCAGTTTTTGGGCACTTGCTCTCTAAAAGGTTTGCCATCACTGTCCTGGGACATGTATATTTACCTTCATTTCTTATAATTTTTGATTAAACAGCTTGGCACCGGCTTATTAGAAAACTGCTTTCTTCCAGTATAAGCCTTACAGTCTCCAAAAAATGTCTTGTGGACTTCCCTTATCTGCTATTGAGTGAAATCTCTTTACTGAACTTAAAACAGCTTTGAGTAGCAAGTATCTGCACATAAATTAAACATTGTTTTGTCTTAGTGTATATCCTGCCATTTTGGAGCACACTTTATGGCTCATTAGGCTGTACTGTTCCAGCCATTGTGGTTTATTCAAATGGTATACAATAAATTATGTTTAAACAATGTTTTATCATGTGTGAACCCAGTCTGTAGCCTATTCCTTTTTAAATGAAATACATTGCTTCTATGAAAATAGAATCCCATTTTCTTTTTCAGACCCTCTTTTACAGAGTTTATAGATAGAAAATAAAGCAAATGTCTCTAGTCCCTGAAGTTTCACCACTGCAAATGTTACATAATCCTTGGGCTAGTACTTCACCAATGACAAACATCACATGAGCCATAATTACTTGTAAAACTGAAACAGAAGTTATAATACAATGATTATCTGTAAGGCAATGTTTAGATAGCATAATGAAGGGTTATTTTTCACCATGGGAGACATTTCTGCCTCAAAGTCAAGTCAAGATTAATTTCTAGAAACCAGAAATATTGCTCATCTTTGTTTGCGAAGCATTGTCATATTTTTGGGGGGGGGGGTTCCAGACTTTTTTCACTGCTATGAAGATAATTAAGTTATACTATATTTTTTTATCAAACTCTGAGGTTTTTTGTCATGGCCATTGCTCTCTGCTGTATTCCTTTCCATTTGACTGTGCTGCTTTTTTGTTTTGTTTTATGCATTCAGATTTCCAAAATCATATCAGGTTTTAAGGAGAGATTGGACAGTCACTCCTCATGGTTTAAATGGTTTTTCAGAACATTGCTGAGGGTTGGACCAGATGATACTTGAAATCTTTCCAACTCCACCATTTGATAATTCTTCATTTTTCTACATGTAACTACTGAATTATTGCATGTAAGGTTCATGAAAGGATTCTTATGCACGATAGAAAGATATGTTGTAATATGTAAAATTGAAATAAATAAGTGGGGTTAACCCAGTAATATGTACACAGCACTTCAGATTTAAACGCAAAATATGATGCTCTGAAACATGCCAAGGCATGCCCATGTAACTTTTGGCAACTCTTTTAACCAAATGTAACATTTCCAGGAATTATGCTGCTGTTGCTGCTGTGATACACAACTACGTGAGCCTAGTTTAGGGAGTTGCGGAAAGAGTATACATATTAGGTTCCTCAGACCAGGATGAGGCAGTACATTTCAGTTTCCCAAATTCAAATGATTTAACATGGCTGCTAGGCTTAGATTCGGCTGATTTCTCTCAGACACAGACACTTTTAAGTAAGTATTATTATAACAAACAGGAATGAAGCAACATTGAATGGTTAATTGCCCTGTGTTGGCATGAGAATGCAGTTCTTTTTGATGCCAATGGTCTTTCCATCCTTTCTTACCTTTCAACAGTCTCTTCATTCTATGCTTCACTGGCTTTGTAATAGGTTGGTTAGTAGTTGGCATAACTGACATCTCTGCTCTGAAAATCTTAAGATATTGAGTTGTGTCTTAGACTACACAATTCCCTCATATATTCCAGAGTGATATTTGCCTTCATATCAGAAATACTGCACCCACAGACACCTTCAGCTCCCTCTCTTCCTTCCAGGTCAACTTGCTAGAAATAAGGACATAAAGTTAATGGCAATGTCTTCAACTTTTGTCTTTCATAAATGGATATTTATTATTGACCACAACCCAGAGTCAGTAATTTAGCAAGACATAATTTATGAATGCCAAAATCTCCTGTTAATGGCAACCATTTTGTGAGTGTTCACATTATGTTTTCAATGTTCTAAATATATCCAGCTGCTAAAAGATTGCTTATTTTTGACTTGAGAGTTTATGGCTTTAACAAAACCTCTTGCCCATCATTACATCTAGATCAGGGGTAGGCAACCTTGGCTCTTTTATGACTCGTGGACTTGGCTGGCTCAGGAATTCTGGGAGTTGAAGTCCACGAGTCATAAAAGAGCCAAGGTTGCCTACCCCTGAGCTAGATGAATCAGTCTTTGGATATATTACTCTTCATACTATCGTGTACCTAATATAATGGAGTAAATCTTATTCAGCAAGAAGTGTCCTCATCATGCAAAACTGGCTAATTCAATGCCAATGGAACCATTTATGTACAGAGAAACAAAATATTTAATATCAAGGCTATCAAAGAAGTAAAATTAATATAAGGTCTACACTGTGCAGAAGGCTGGATTCGATTACCTACAGGCAAATGCCCTCTTCCAACTTTACGATAATAAAGGAAATATTTCTTTGAACATGTTCTTAAGAAACTCATAATTGATTTTAAAGTGAACTTAGTACACTATCAACTGCATTTGTGCTTTAATTTAATCTTCAGTTAGATGACTCATTCAAAGCTATTTACAAAGGAAGGCAGAGAGAGTGAATGGAGGTTGGTAGCACCATGGTACATGACCTATTCAATCATGTTCCACTGAGAATCATAGATGAAATGCATTTCAAAGTAGAGGCTACAGTCTGAATCAGCCGTCCATATAGGAGGCTCCCCTGTTGATATATGTTGCACGAAATGTAATTAGCTCTTAATTAAATTGAGAAATGGGATGTTGTCTAATAAGCTTGGTGAAACTCTAAAATATTGCCTAATAACAAATATTTGTGTCTAATCACATATGCCTAAAGTAATTAATTTATCTCATATGCACATAACTTAATAGGCCAGTGTATATAACTTCAATTCATATTTTTATCCTATCATCATTTTTGGAATTAGTCACTTATGCAAGACAACTTGTGATCTCAAATCACCAGGATGAGAGACGGGCTGGAGATATTCCTGGAGACGGGCTGGAGATGATTATATTTACTAGCCTGATAGATTATTTATGCAATGTTTTAAAATATAGGAGCAAGCATCAATTTTATTTAATTAATTTACCTGTACTTTACCTGCACTTCTTTAAGTGACCAACCATCTGCAGCTATAATGGGGAAACAGCTAGCTTTCTAATATTAATTCAAAGAATGAGGCTCACAAGCCTTTTTCTCTATTCCTCCACACAGTTATTAACTGAAGGCAATCTTTATTGATTTAATTCAAGCATTTTATTCCACCAGCAAGCCAAAAAAGGTACAGTGACTAATCTCAAGATTACACATTAAAAGCCCATTCTGATTCTAATGGAAATTTTCCATTCTCTTCACCTTCGCCAAGCCATCTCTCTCTCTCTCTCTCTCTCTCACTCTCTCTCTCTCTCTCTCTCTCTCTCTCTCTCTCTCTCTCTCTCTCTCTCTCCCTCCCTCCCTCCCTCCCTCCCTTCCTCCCTTTCTGTCTCCCTGTTGAAAACCTGTTTCTTTTTATGTCTTCTTCATCCTATATCAAGAAGACATAGGACAGACATTGTATATCAGTCATTTCCTGAATGATAAAACTAACATAAAGTACTTCAGGTATGTTTTGACAATTGCTGAACTACTATTTATTTCCACAGCTTATTTGCTCTGAGCTGGGACAAAGGAGATGAGATTTCTCTCTTAGTAAATGAGAGAAAATGTTTGCTTAGTTCCAGCAGCCTCTTACTGAGGTAAGAATGTGTAAATTGAGGATTATACCCAGCTAATCAGATAACAACATGGCCAGGAAAAGTAAATTATATATTTGAGAACAAGTGCATGTGTTAAATAAGGGTCCTAAGGATGAGTCAATCATGCTATTGGTTGGCCTAGAATTCTAACAGTG
Organism: Crotalus tigris; assembly: GCF_016545835.1. Taxonomy (NCBI): domain Eukaryota; kingdom Metazoa; phylum Chordata; class Lepidosauria; order Squamata; family Viperidae; genus Crotalus; species Crotalus tigris. The sequence goes on from NW_024096549.1 coordinate 623,186, forward strand.
AAATTAAGATTATTGAGTTACTCAGTGGTTTTTCATATACACATGAACAATTAAAAAAAAACGTATGAAAACAATTGTAAAATTTAATGGAATATAATTTCTACCATTATTAGTATTAAGCTTTGTTTTTAACTGCTGTATAATACTATAAAACATATGTTGGCAAAACATAATCAGAACTTTATTTTATTTAAAAAAAGCATCTACCTAGTTTGCATCACTATGAATTCTAAGAAAATTGCAGTGTTGAGGGAATATGATGAGAAAAGAAATGCCAGCTACAAATAAATAGTTCATTACATGGACAGGGATATTCAATTGGAGTTTTTACACCCTGGTTAAAAAAAATGAATAATTGCCTCTCATGAGAACATTAGAGTGTACTGTGGTTTTATTTATTTATTCATTTATTTTGAAAAAAAGCTTGACTCCTGTACTTTTCTTTCAGATTAGGCAGGTTTTATCCTTATGAATCTGAGCTCACAAATGCCATCCTATTTTGGTGAAAAAAATCTGTATGATTTATTTTTCCACAGTAGTCATTGAAAAATAGGAAACTATAAACTCTAATTTCTGTAAATCTGTGCAATGCCCAGAACTCTAAGATTTTAATCCTATATATGCTATCCTATGGTTACATACACACACACACACACACACACACACACAGAGAGAGAGAGAGAGAGAGAGAGAGAGAGAGAGAGAGACAGAGAGAGAGAGAGACAGAGAGAGACATAATGGCACAATATTGCAGACTAATTCTGCCGACTGCCAGCAGTTCGGCAGTTCGATTTTCACCAGCTCAAGGTTGATTCAGTTTCCATCCTTCCTAGGTCAGTAAAATGAGGAGCCAGATTGTTGGGGGCAAGATGCTGACTCTGTAAACTGTTTAGAGAGGGCTGTAAAGCACTGTGAAGTGGTATATTCTAAGTGCTATTGCTACAAACAAGCAAACAAACATACAACTCAAGGTGGTGAACTCACCAATATTCCTTCCTCCTCCTATTTTCCCCACAATAACAAGCCTATGAGGTGAGTGAGGTTGAGAGAGAGTGACTGCTCAAAGTCTCCCAGCCAGCTTTAATGCTTAAATTCAGAGGAATGACTATATTTCAGTTTCCTGGTTTCAATGCCTTAACCACCTTAACTACTACACCAAACTGGCTCTGTCCTTGGAAGAGCTAAATTGTACTCAAATTGAATCCTGAATAATATAATAACTAGTTTGATCTCACATATTCTGATTTTAATTAATTAAATTAATTAATTTATAGATGGGATAGAAATAATTTGAACTCTCTGAGGCACATTTTGTGTTCTGTTTGGACAGAGATGGACAGATGCCTCAAACAGGCTCAAGTATTTCTCCTTTTCTTTGCTCTTAATATTTGCTAACAAACATTCGTTTTCTTTTGGGATGTCTTTCTTTTTTTTAATATGCCTCACCAGATCCATGGTATTTTGCACCGCATTCCCATATTTCTCAATGTCCACATTCTTTGAGTCATTCTTAGTGATGTCTTGAACTTGCTCTATTGACTATGGTTTCTCATTCATTGCATGTTGGCTCAGCTGGCCATTAGAAAAATGTGCCTTTGTTGTACTGTCTGACAATCTGAAATCACAATATTTAAACAGTACACAGTTGATTATTTCATCTTCTGTATGATCCTTTCCTTCTCCAATAGATGCTAAATAAATGAAAATAACTACATAGGAAGAATGTATTTTTTACTGAATCAGAGAATTTAACAATAATGTCAGATTTACATACTGTAGTGCTTTACATTTTTTCAACATATCCATGGAGAATCAGATAATTTCTTTTGGATTTATTTCATCATTTTAAATTAATCAGAAAAATGCACACAATAGGATTAAAGGAGTAATACAGTCTCTGAAATGATACATAAAACACAACAGCTTTAAGAACTTTGAGCATGTTGCTTGACTGCCCTGTATCAAAAGTAAACTAATGCAAATGTTAATATAGAGCACAGATCAACATTCATACAAACTGCGAATAGATTTCACTTTCCAATATTGTACAATCACTCTAATGCTCGTCTATGATCATAATAAAGATTTGATTTCTACAATCACTCAGTTAAACCCCATGTATGAAAAATCTACATTTCTTGATATGTTGATAGATTCCAAATATTGGCAATAGAGTTAAGAACAAATGTGTCTGTAACCAAAAGTGCCAGGTCCAGATTATTTAAATGACTTTTGAACTGGGGCTTGTCAAGCATTGTCATTGTCTAGCATTATAGTTGAAGGTGTTAATGTCACACTTGTATTGCAGACATATTTCTCCTTTATTTTTAGGCTGGGAGTATATTGTTTGGATTTGTTCATTGTATTAGATTATCACATGATTTGGTGATCCACCTGTTTACAATGTAGTCTTTCAGCAGTCCCAATAAGGTTCCATGCCCATGTATATTCTGATTCAGGTGACTTGAGAATAAAGATAAATCCCAAGTGGCCTCAACTACTCTCAGAGATCTAAGGAACCTGACCCTCAGAATGTTAATAATCAGATGACTGCAAAGAATATATTTTTTTCCATTCCTCTCCAGAACTGAAGAAGCTTCTTGGATGAGAAGTGAAATGTTTTCAAAGAACCCCCCCCCAAAAAAAATTCATATGTTGTATGAATCCAGACTTAGATTTTAATAAAACATGGTTAAATAAGTTGTGTATGGTATGATCCCAGATTTAGAATGTTATATTCTTAGACTTGAGAATAACACAATATGGAACAATGAAATGCAAAGACACAAGTTGTAGCCCAGCATGAAAGAAAGTTCTATTTGAAATATAGAAAATGCATAGATTGCAGTTTTTCAGTGGGGCCTGAGTTTTGCATATATGCTGTTCTTAAACCATTTATGTATTTCCTGTATCCATATATTTAAAACTTGAATTACATAGAAATGACACATTTTTTTTAAGAAATACTATTCTCTATGAACATTTACAAGCGACATTTTCTTGACTAAGAGATCAGCAGTACTAGCAAAAATGATTTCTGGTGTTGAGAAAAAACACCCATTCATATTGTTACAATATGCAACACCCCAGTTAAAAGAAGAAGGGTAATAGAAGTGAGAATATTGCAATGTCACTATTTTGTTTACACACACACACTATTACATATGTAATAACAAAAATGGGAAGTGTATTAATATCAATAGCAATTAATTGTAAGTGAAATACTTTATTGCTGCATTCATATTTTACATATAATCATCTTTCTTCCTCCCAAGGGGGAATTGGCCAAAAGTTTATTAATTAATTGATACGTATATACAGACGTACATAATGATAGCCGATATTCTTACTTGTTCATATGTGATCCATCTAGTTTGGAATAGTCTACTGCCCTCTCACATTGCTCAAATGCTGAAATTAATGAATGTGTCTGTTACTGTTTGTATCACTTGTATCACAGTGAGTCAATTATATCTGTGTTTGGATTATTTGATTTCTTCGTTTTGTTTTAACTATCATAGTTAAGCTGACATCCAGCTGTATTCTTCTGCACCTGTTTCGGATGATGTGGTACATGCTTCCTTTTCTGATTGTTTTGCTGAGGCTTTTAGTTGGATTGTTCTTACCACTTTAAATTAAATCTACACAATACTAAATTTACTGTTTTCATTCTAATTTTCTTCAATCTTTTTCTGATTCTTGCCACTTTATAATGAAGTTGTTCTCTCCCAAACTACTATCTTCTTTTCTTACAGTCTTTACATTGGATGGGTCTATGAGAGGTTTACCACTTTTTAATTGCTGGAGTTGAGCAGAGAAGCATCTAGTTCAGGGGTCTTCAGGCCTGGCTGAGGAATTCTGGGAGTTGAAGTCCATGAGTCATAAAAGGGCCAAGTTTGAAGACCCCTGATCTAGTTATTTGAATATGATTGCATTTCATGTGTTTTGACTGCTGAATCAGCATCATTTAGTTTTTCCTAGATTGGAATGGCTACTTTAAGTTTCAAAGCCTTCTCTCATCTAGCATTTATTTGGGATTGAACCCCCCGCTAAACTCCTGGACTTGGATTTTCTGAAATTTAAAATGGCACTTTTCTCAGGACTTTTTTTGAAGTTGGAAGAATAATGTTGCTTAAATTATAGTAGAATTGTGATTAGATTATAGTTTAATATCTGATTTTTGGGTAATGAGTCAAAGGTAAATAAATAAAATATTTTTCTCAATATCAATTGCTCAAAAAAAAAGAGTATGAATGTGCTATTGACTTCCTGTTGTGTTTGATTGGTGGATTGAACTATACTAGGTGTAATCAAGTACAATACCTCTTATGTTCTTTAGATAAATTAGTGCACTTTTTTTAAAAAAATCAAAATCACGCAGAATTATTTGATGTTTAAAATATTTTATTGCACAGAAAGTGATTTTGGCTGCAACAGAAGTTGATTTCTACACAGAAGCCAAAAATACTGACCTTTGATTTTTTAGAACATAGGGTATCTTAACTATATAAAGAGATAAAATTAAGAAGATAATTCAGTGAAAGACAATATGCATAAAAACGAACATGCTTTTTATTTATTACCAGGGTAGAAATTAGCTATATTTTAAACAAGCCAGCCAACAATTTTTTTCCCCCTCTTAGGCAGAGTTAGAGCCCATGTGCCTGACTGACTTTCCAGTCCTTGTGGCATACATTAACATCAAGCTCAGTGAGATCTATTTGTGGGTCTTATTCTTTGAACTCTTTTTATAACATATCTCCTTTTCTTCTGGAATAGCATATAACACTGCATGTGCAATTTATCTTGCATGACTTCTGGTATGGATTTTTTGCAGTTGTGTGTACATTCCTTTGTCAGATTATGATTTATTTCTATAAGCACTTTCCCATTTTAAGTTGTCAGATGTTTCCTGTACTTATACAACAGAATGTTTAACCTCTCAAATATACTGTGGAAAGCAAAATTCTAACACTGTAATACTGAATTCATTTATATATGGCTGGCCAATTGAAGTAATGACTTTTTTCTCAACTAGAGACAGAATCTATGAACAGTCTTACTAAGATCTCATGATACTGATTTTTTAGAAGGCACATATGAAATTCCAACTACTTTCTAGTGTTTAATAAATGGCTTAACTTTATATGATGTATGGATCAAAGAAGCTATATCCCCATAAGGAGAAAGGAATATCAACCCATTTATTTTAGTATAACTTTATTTTTTTCCTTGCAAACTGAACCAAGGTATTAATTAAATACATGCACCTAAGCAGTTGCCTTCAGTGCATTCTGTTCATTACTTTCTAATGACATCCGTTATAACGTATCTTTATATTTTAGCTTATATAATCACAGCCCTTATTTGTTCAGTAATAAATCCCAATAAATTCAATAGGGCCCACTTTAAAAAAGCACGTTTAATGAAATGCTATCCTGTCCTATTGCTCTTTGTCAGGCAAGTCATAACAAATTTGCATAGTCAAGCAAATGTAGCAAAATAATATGGTTAGCAACTTCATGTAAATTGGAGTAAAAAATCTTGTTTTTCCTATCAAGGGTCATATTTCCTCAAAGATAGTCTATTAAGTGGACACATGGACATGACTGAAGCAAGTGGGGATTAGAAACAAAGCCAAGAATAGGTGACATCATCTATTTTTCCCCCTCTTTCTGCAACACCTGTCATTCTTCTTCTGGCTGATACTGAAAGACTTATAGGCAGTAATTCAAGGATACAACTCTTTGAAGAGAGCTAGAAATAGAAAAACTTTAGACAATAAGAATTAACTAACTTTAAAGAAGAAATCTAGCAATTGCCAGTATCAAAATAGCTCATATTTGATCTTACATTATGGTAATCAGGATTAAGAAGTGTTGTGACTTCTCCATTACTGTACCAACACTTATTGTCCAGTAACCTTGTTTATGATCACTCAATCCTTCCTGGGAAGAGATGAACAGTAACCTCTGCATACAACTTTTGTGCTACTTTTGCATAACACTTTCTTGATGGAGGCACTCAAATTCACTAGAATTTGGGCTCCCTGTGGACAGGTCTAAATTGGTGACTAGGACAAATACTGGAACAAAAGGAGAAATTTAAAAACCTGAAAAAATGTTTAGCATATTTAAATACCAGAGATATAGCATGACCAAAAGGAAAAAATATTTTTTTCTTGTATCCCTTTATTCAGTTAATAAACCTCTGTCTTCCATGCAATCTCTGCTGTTTTAGTCAATCTGACAAAATGCTTGACTGGTAACATTTAAAACACAATTTGAAAAAAGATCCAAAAACTAATGGGAAAAATAAACATATATAGTCTGGTAAATTTGTGCATTTTTTCGCCTTTAATGTAGGAGTTAACTCTACAATCTACTTTAGAAATAATGTACAGATAAGTGGGGATCGATCCTTTTTTCTTCTAAAATAAGTATAATCAAATGAACATTGTTATGTATGTACATATCTGAAACACAATTTTAAATACTGGGAACAAACTTCAAGCGGAAATTCTTCCAAATATTAACATTTATGTATATAGAAGACACTACAAGCAGACTCTTGTGGAATTGGCGTCTCTAGATGGGATTCTTGGCCATCCAGTTTATTTTCACAATGGCCAACCAACTGCACAAAGAAGTCCACTATTCTCCCAGCAGATAGTCTTTATAAACAGTCACATTGCTGTTATGGCTAATGGTCACTGTCCTCATAATTTCCATGAATTGATCCACTTTCTCTTTTTTTTTCAAATCATTTAAGCTGGAAGCCAGCACATCTTGTGTTAGTCAATCCCAAAATTTCATTTTATACAATTGCAAACGCAACCATGTACTTTCATAAGCAAGTTGGTATGGAGCATGAACTTGGGTGAGGACTGGTTTCAGAGAAATCATTTTAAATTTAACGTGTATTCATAGAACTAGTTTATGGTTGTTCACATTTTTACAGTGAACATAGTCATTACACATTAATTAGGCAATTTCAGGGAGGAAGCAGAAAAAGTGATTTACTTCAGGCTTTTCTGCTGAAGATAATACAAGTTATGACTAATATCTAAAACGGCATAAACATCATACAGTAGCCAATACTGAAAGCAAAAGGTCATAACAAGAAATGTCAGGATTTGTTTCTGACAACTAGTATCAAAACTTCCTCATGTGTGGCCACATACATTATAACAGCATATTAATTCTACTTAAACATTCAGCAAAAAGTGGGAAATCACTCAATAAGGTATATAAAGTTATCAGGCATTCAATAACCCCCTCCCCCCCAGCCCCAACACAATATGCATATGAATATTTTAAAATAACCTTACTCCATGCATTAATTAAAAAAAATCTAAATTTCAATATGAATTGATTAAAATGTTTTAGTTATTTGTATGGTTACCCATCTCAAGTACATTTGACCAGGATGGTATAAGGACTCCTGCCTTGATCACCAGGTTCATGAAATCCTAGAGCTGGATAGGACCTTGGAGGCCTTCTTGCTGTAACCAGTGGTGGGATTCAAATATGTGAACAACCAGTTCTCTGTGTGGATGCCATTTCTAGAAGTCCATTCTGGGTCTAGGCAACAAAAAATTAGCTACCGGTTCTGCTGAAGTGGTGCGAACTGGCTGAATCCCACCACTGGCTGTAACTCCAGCTAGATAGCAATCATTACGAACAAAATAAGACAATGTAATGAAATTATGAGTAACATAAACAGCTAGGAAAAGACAATAAACAGTAAAAGTAATCTTTTGCAATAATTAATTCAAACAAGAAATGGGCTTACCCACATCAACATTTATAGACACATATGCAAGCTTTGCGATTAAAAACAAAAACCACTTCAAATGTTAATAAAATCCAATACATCTGGAGCACACATGGTTGGGTAAAAAGGTTTTAATTGATGGACTCACTAGAAGAAAAACACATTGGCGGGTGGCGGTTTCAAAGAGTCGGAAGAAACGCGAATCCGTGTAGCGAGGAAGAGAAGTTTTAAAGGATGCCGAATAGGAGAATGAGACAATTGTTTGGTTTCTTGTATCATAGTCAAAAACCTTGACATATTTACAGTATGGCGTGAGCTTTCTGAGAATTAGAAGTAGATCTGGTTAAGGTCACACACATTTGTAGTACATATTGGGAGTTGCTTGGAATAATGCATTGCGTGATTGAATAAATGGGGTTAACAATCCGTGAACCATGCACGCTCTTAGCAAAGTTCCTTTGGACAAAGACGCAGTGCTCGACGCCTCCCTGATCGGCACTTTGCTTCTAAACCTGGGCAAAGGGTTATTTTTCTATTGAAAGGTTCTTACGGGAAACAAGTAATAACGAGAGCAATTAAGGAGCGCACACATCTAAGAAGCACACTAGCTTTGCTGGATAACAATTCCCTCCCCGCAACTTTTCACATTCGCGGTAACCGGTGCTACGTTTCCACGCTCCACCTCCTCCAACTCTGAAAGCGCGCTTGAAGCGGCGACGGAACAGCGCTGCTGCCTTTGGCCCCTCCTTCCCTGCCGCTCTAGCCTGCGCTCTCTACTCTTCCGCCAAACCGGGTGGGTAAATGGGCGCGTGTTTGCTCCCTTCTGGCGGCCGCAAAAGGGGAAAATCGGAAAGCTCCAAAAAGCGAAAGAAGTGCACAGGAAGGAAAGACCAACCGAAACCACTGCACTCGCCGACCTTTCTTCTACCCGCCCCGTTTCCTACTGTGTTGGCGTCTTCCTCTTTCTGTGCCCACTTTCTTTTCTACCTATGTACAGTATTCGTTAAACTCTGTGACCTAATTTCACTGTTGGCAACTGCATTTTTTTATTTTCTTATCCTGTTTTTCGACCTTCACCTGAGCCTTTATAGGGGCTTCTTTTTCATCAGGATATTATCATATCCGAAATTATAGCAGGGATTGAGAGAGAGGGAGAGGGGAAAAAAAATTGCCAGCGGAATGGTAATCCTTGCTTGTGAGAGGTCACGTTCTGTTTGCTGTATGTCTTTTATGCCTATCCTGTATTGGTTTCTTTTTTCTTGAATTATAATTACAAATGGATGTCTCTGAAACAGTCTGTCAGGAAGTTGGTAAACCGCCTTTCCTTTTACCAGACTGTGATCCTGGACTTGTCAAGCAAGACCATTCACACAGTCTGTCATCTCCTTTCTTTGGCAACACTGAATTGCAGTCTGATGGTCCTTTCAACAGGAAAGCAGGAGGAAAGTGTAGGATTCAAGTGGTATGTTCCATATTTCTTCCAAATTTGCTGTGGCTTGGCTGATTTTTTGCAGAAATATCAAAATATAAGATTTCAGATATATGTAGGATCAAGAACTATCGTTGATCATGAAAAATTACATACTTAACTGAAGGATTTTGCTACTGACAGACTAATCAAGAATGGTGCAAAGTGGTTGCATTCATCAATTAGTCATTTCTTTTAGGTTTGCTAGGGTAGCAAGATGTGTAGAACAACAGATCAAATGTGTGTTTGCAATATACTGATATCAATGCGGTAAATTGTGTGTATTTTAAGAATCAAAACACCCCAGAAGAGTATATTTTGAAATAGAGAACAGTGTGCTTAATATGTTCTCTTACTCTTTTACAATATTGTATAATATAGCAGCTATGGTTTTATCACATGCATATTTATATAATTTTATTTTCTACCATTCAGTCCTGTCCAATTCTCAGAGACTCCCTACAGTTTTCATGGCAAACTTTTTAAGAAGTGGTTTGCTGTTGACTCCTTCATAAGACTGAGAGACTAGCCCAAGGTCACCCAACTCATGGCCTGATGCTTTAACCACTACACAAAAATGGCTTCTTATATAATGTATAATTAGTTCCTATTAGTTAGTATTTAGTAATTTCAATTTTCTACTTGTTAAGACTTTTCACTTTATTTCCGCTGAAAGTGGAAGCAACTAACTGCTCTGGGGTGAACTAAAAAAAGTTAATCAGGTGAGACAGGAAGGAAGAATTATTCTGAAACTAGCTTCATATTTTTGCCAAAAAATTAATATGGATATGTCCATGTAGTAACAAGAGCTGAGCTCAACTCAAGACAGAGTTTTTTTCCATTTGTATCTTGAGCCATGGCACAAATGGTTTGTTTTTGTGCCTTAAACCATAGTGTGGAGACCATTTGAAGAATACCGAAGATGCCTAAGAACCAATCGTTGAGAATATATATTATAATCATGTATTAAATATTTTAAACAATACATTTATCCAAAAATGTCCATTTGTTTTTAAAATGTATGTGCCTTGGGAATCCAAACTCTTAAATTGACTAAGCTTACTGTTGGTGCTGGGAGTTGTAGTAAAAGAGATACGGAGGGTACTGGTTTAGGGAGGTTGCTCTTAATATTTGCTAAATTTCCTGAGAGCCTTGTAACCTGCCAAAATCATGCCTGCTGTGACCCTGTGGTTCTTTTGACATGTTGGCAGAGTAGAGCCTTTCCTTTTGATGCGCTTAGCTTTAAAGGTCCTTGAAACATCTTGAAAGCACAGCATGAGGTCAAAGGCCATCCCTGTGACCCCTTTCCAGTTTAGACTACAGGGATGATGGAGCTTGTCTGTGTTATGCTAAATTGTGGATGTGGAGTGCCTTTAAAACCCGGAGCACTTATAAGAATAATCTGTTCTGACATCCAAGTTCAGTGCAACAAAAGAGTTCATCACACTTGCTAGAGGGGAAAAGTGTGTACACCAGTGGCAGTTTGGAATGCAGATTAATTGTCTCTTTATACTATTTGTTGCTTTTTATGAGATAGATTATTGTCTCTTAAGATACGCATATTGATATTGCAATTTGTCAAAGTCTACTATGTAAGTCTTTTATGTAGTAAAGTACTAGAATAAATATAATGTAGCTCAAATTTGACTCTGAAAAAGAATAGTTGCTAATGCAATTGTAATTGGAATTATGAAATTTGGAATTAGTTTATAATGATTTACGTTGTTAATAGCTTTTGCAGAACAGTTTCTGATTTTGATACAGGTTGGAGATATTAAAATAAAAGTTATCAAAGTAATTTTTGAAGAAGGTTTACTATTTTCAGCAGTTGAATGAAGTGTGGGATATAAATTTAGTAAATATATACAGTACATATATGAATATAATAGGTCTTTTGAAATCTGCAGTTATATGTGGGATTATATTCAGAAAGTACTGCTCTTTGTTGATCTCAGGTGAGCAAGCATGCTCCCAAATCAATTCTGGTAATAATTTGAAGTAGTGAGGAACCAAGACAGACTTGGGAAGAAAGAAGGAACCCAGAATAAGAGAAAGACATCAACACTGAGAGATTAATTGTATTTGCACAAGTTTTAAATGACAAAAAAGGAACCATTTGTAAGGAAAATGATATTGCTTTTTTCTGCTCAGAAATCATTGCTCTGTAGCATATGTTTGTTTAAATTAGACATCAATAATGATAATGCGGCATATTGGTTGATGTTATATTTATGTATTTTTATTCATGGTAGTCTGTGATTCTGCCAGTCTACAATGCTGAGTTCTGGCTGGATGAATGTCTGAAGTCTGTTCTGGATCAAGATTTCCAAGGTTCTATTGAACTCTCTGTTTTTAATGATTCTAGCACGGTATGTACATTTATAGTAATTACTGTACTACTATAATTTTGAATACCAGTTCCAGTTAACCTGTTTAACATTTAAAAGTTAAAAATTAAACTTTTTGATGCTTTTTCTTATCAGGATAATTCTATAAATATAATTAAAAAATGGAAGATTTTGTTGGAAGAAGCAGGCATTCCAGTAGTACTGGGAGAAAACTATTCAACTCATCCAGGTGGAGGTAGGAACTTTAAAAATGCAGGTGTAATATTTTCCTCAGCATGTTGTATAGACATACAGTACAAATATAATTGAACTATGTGCTGAGAAATCAACCTGTTCAATCGTTCTTTGGCCTTCCCTAATATAATGGTTGCTGAAGAAACTAGGACTTAATAATAATAATAATAATAATAATAATAATAATAATAATAATAATAATAATAATACCTGCAACATAACACCCCAGACTTAACAATTGTCGATAAGAAAGACAAAAAAAGTCTGGATAGTGGACGTGGCAGTGCCTGGAGATAGCAGAATAGAAGAGAAAGAACTGGAGAAGATAACAAAATACAAAGACCTACAAATAGAAATAGAAAGACTGTGGCAAAAGCAAGCAAGGGTAGTACCAATAGTCATAGGCTCCTTGGGTGCAATCCCAAAACAACTGGAGCACCACTTGAACACCATTGGCATTGACAAATTCGCTATTAGTCAATTGCAAAAGGCAGGCCTTATTAGGAACTGCTTCCATCCTGCGACGATATCTGTAATACCATCAAACATCCACATCTGCCTATCCCAGGTCCTGGGTAAGGACTCGATAGGTAGACAAAATGCCAAATCCAGTCTGAACATCTGGCTGACTGTGCGATGATCGATATAATAATAATAATAATAATAGTAAAGTTGGAAGGGACCTTGGAGGTCATTGAGTCCAACCCCCTGCTCAGGCAGGAACCCTACACCATTTCAGACAAATGGCTGTCCAGTCTCTTCTTAAAAACTTCCAGTGTTGGAGCATTCACCGCTTCTGGAGGCAGGTTGTTCCATTGGTTAATTGTTCTAACTGTCAGGAAGTTTCTCCTTAGTTCTAAGTTGCTTCTGTCCTTGATCAGTTTTCATCCGTTGCTTCTCGTCCTGCCTTCGGGTGCCTTGGAGAATAGCTTGACTCCCTCTTCTTTGTGGCAGCCCCTGAGATATTGGAACACTGCTATCATGTTCCCTCTCCTCCTTTTCTTCATTAAACATACCCAATTCCAGCAACCGTTCCTTTTATGTTGTAGCCTCCAATCCCCTAATCATCTTTCTTGCTCTTCTCTGTAGTCTTTCTAGAGTCTCAGAATCTTTTTTATATCGTGGTGACCAAAACTGGATGCAGTATTCCAAGTGTGGCCTTACCAAGGCATTGTAAAGTGGTATTAATACTTCACGGAATCTTGATTCTATCCTGTTAATGCAACCCAGCATTGTTGGCTTTTTTTGGCAGCTGCAGCACACTGCTGGCTTATATTTAAGTGATTGTCTACTAGGACTCCAAGATCCCTCTCAACAGTTACTACTATTGAGCAAGGTACCCCCTGGCCTATACTATACCTGTACATTTGGTTTTTCTTGCCTAAATGTAGAACCTTACTTTTTTCACCATTGAATTTCATTTTGTTAGATAGCGCCTAGTGTTCAAGTCTGTCCAGATCCTCCTGTATCTTAAGCCTGCTTCTGAAGTGTTGGCTATTCCTGCTAGCTTGGTGTCATCCACAAATTTGATGAGTTCCCCATCTATCCCCTCGTCCAAATCACTGATGAAGATGTTGAAGAGCACTGGATCTAGAACAGAGCCCTGGGGCACCCCACTACACACGTCCCTCCGTGTAGATGCAGTTCCATTGAGGACCACACGATGAGTACGGCCGGTCAGCCAGCTACGAATCCATCTGGTGGTGATGCTGTCTAACCCACATTTTTCTATCATATCGTGTAGTAGGTTGTGATCTACTTTATCAAATGCCTTACTGAATCCAAATAAATTATATCCACAGCATTCCTCTGATCCACTAATTTTGTCACTTGGTCAAAGAATGCAATAAGATTTGTCTGGCATGATCTGTTTTTGACAAACCCATGTTGGCTTTTAGTAATGACTTTGTTTGCCTCTAGGTATTCGCTGATTCGTTGTTTGATTATCTTTTCCAGAATCTTTCCAGGTATTGAGGTCAGGCTGATAGGTCTGTAATTTCCTGGATCCATTTTTTTTTCCTTTTTTGAAGATGGGAACTACATCAGCTCTTTTCCAGTCCTCTGGTAGTTCCCCAGTGCTCCAAGATCTTTGAAAAATATAGTTCAGTGGTTCTGAGATCACATCTGCCAGTTCCTTGAGAACCTTGGGGTATAATCCATCTGGTCCTGGTGATTTGAACTCATCTAAGCTGGACAGGTGCTCACTTATCATTTTCTTGCCTATCTTAACTGTTTTTTATGGCACTATTTTTGATAGGTTGGACTGTTTTTCCCTTTGTGTAAAGACAGATGCAAAAAACAAGTTAAATAGTTCTGCTTTCTCCCTATTGCTAGTCACCTTCTTACCACTTTCACCCACTAATGGACCAATAGTTTCCTTCACTTTTTTCTTGTTTTTTACATGTTGAAAGAAGCTTTTTTTGTTATTTTTGACTTTGGTCGCAAGCCTTAGATCATTTTGAGCCTTGGGTTTCCTCACTTCATCTTTGCAGGCTCGGGCTATTTGTTGATATTCTGCCTTAGTTATGTGCCTCTCTTTCCACTTTCTATACTTGTCCTTTTTATCTTTCAATTTGTTAGAGAATTCTTTATGCAGCCATACTGGTTTCTTTTGAGAGCTATTATTTTTCCTCTTTGTTGGTATTGAGCTAGACTGGGTTTCTATTATCTTGCTTTTCAAAATTTCCCAAGCTTCTTGCATTGTTTTCCCTTGGAGGATTCTCATCCATGGAATCCTTCCCAAGTCCTCTCTAAGTTTATTGAAATTAGCTCTCTTGAAGTCCAAGACTCTAGTTTGACTATGTTCTATTGCTTGTGCTTCCATAATGTTGAATTCCAATATTGCATGATCACTACCTCCCAAGGTTCCTGTGGCTTCAACACCTTCTATCATTTCATCTCTGTTAGTGAGAATTAGATCCAAAATGGCTAATCCCCTAGTTCCCTTCTCTACTTTTTGGGAGATAAAGTTGTCTGCTAGGTTTGTCAGGAATCTGTTTGATCTTCCACTTGGTGTAGAGTTTGTCTCCTAGTTGATGTCAGGGTAATTAAAGTCCCCCATTACTATGGTGATGTGCTTCCTACATACCTTAGTTAGCTGACTAGCAAAAAGTTCATCTATTTTCTCTGTTTGGTTGGGTGGCCTATACTATACATCTATGGCAATGTCATTTTTTCTCCCTTTTATATTGACCCAAATGCATTCAAGACAGTTTTCGTCATTGCTGTGCTCTATTTCTATGGAGATGTAGTTATTTCTTATATAGAGAGCAACTCCACCTCCTCTTTTATTTGATCTGTTTCTTTTAAATAATTTAAATCCCTCTAGCTGTGTGTTCCATTTGTGGGTTTCATCCCACCATGTTTCTGTAATGGCAACAATATCATATCTGCCCTCATTGATCTGAATTTCTAGTTCACCTTGTTTGTTGTTCATACTCTGTGCATTGGTGTATAGACATTTGAGTCCTTTATGACCGACCCTGTGTTTACTTTCTACATAACCTGAGTGGTGCCTGAGTTCCCCTATTGTCTTACCACCTATTTGGTTAGTGCACTTTGTGTGACACTCGTTATTAAAAGCTTGATTTTGCTTGACAGCATGGTTGGTATTTTTGTCCACACACATATCTATGTTACATGCACTGATAGCCCTAGTGTTTTTAGATTGCCGGGGACAGGGATGCTCTGTATCGATTAATTCACTGTCTCTGCTGTTTAGTTTAAATATTCCTCCAGAAAATCTGTGAATTTATAGCCAAGTAATTCAGTCCCTTTCTTTGATGGATGCAAACCATCTCTTTTGTACATTTTTTCATGGGACCAACTACTGACATCATGACTAATATATCCAAAGCCTTCCCCTTTACACCACTCCTTTAGCCACATATTGAATTGTGCTATACGCTGGCCTTTTCCATTTTGTTTTTTATACACTGGTAAAACCTCTGAAAAAGTTAGCCTACAGCCTATTTTGCAAAGTTCCTGCCCCAAGTTCTGGAAATCGTTCTGCACAGAGAGTACATCTTTTTGGGATAGATCGTTAGTGCCAAGATGTACAATAGCCTCCACATCACAGTCCTTGCTGGTATTCTTAATTATGTTAGAAATACGCTTCTTATCCCTACTGGCAGTAGCACCTGGGAGACATCTGACCTCTTTTGAAACCTCTGTGTCCTTTCCTAAATTTATATCCCTTATAATTGAATTATCAACCAGAAGGTGGCTTCTCTTTTTGGATGCCTTTCTGTTCTTGCATGACTTGTGTGTAATACCTGATTCGCACTTCTCCCTGTCGGAAACAAGTTCTTCATCTCGGTCCACGAACTCCTGCTTATTTGAGTTATCATCACAAATACCTTTACCTGTCTCCTTAATTTCCTTATTAAGGTCAGCAAGGGCATTGTATCTGTTGTGCAGGGTACACAGAGAAAGCTTTGTGTTTATGATTGCAGTTCTTGTTTGAGGATTAGATGGCTGTGTTCCTAGGTGTGTTTTTGCATAGCTTTGTGTTGTGTTCCATTTGTGCTCTTACTTGGAGCAGAAAATTCTTCTTACAATTACTGATAGTTTAGCCATCTCTTGAGTGGATTACTGAAATGTGCTTTACATAAAATTGCCCTTGAAGAGCATCCAGAAGTTGCAGCTGGTTCAGAATATGGCGGCACATGAGTGTCCTTTAATGTGTGCACATTTCACTTTTGCTCTTACTGCATTGATTTTCAGTATGATGTCAATTAAAGAAAACAATCTAGTGAGATCCAGGAATCTTGTGGCAGCGTGATTGAAGCCCACCTGTTTTGTTTATACACTGTCTTAGAGAAGCACAGAAGGATGGGGCTTTGTAATGTCCTAACTGCCTTCTTGATTTTATTTATTTTTTACTTTTCCTGATTTCCTCTTTGGGAAATGCAGTTACTTACATGTTACTAAAGATCTGCCACAGCTCCTTTGAACACTATCCAGTGTCATTTACATATGTGCTAAATTCAAACATTCCACTTTGACTGTCAAAGATAAATCTCTTCTTGAGATTTGACCTAATATAAGTATGTAGCTTCAATATTAAATATAATTGAATGGGCATATTGTCAAATCCACTATAAATCATTCTGACTTCCCTGGCAAAAAGATCAAATATTTTGTATCTTAAATTTCTGGAAATGTATTGTTGTTGTTTTGTTTTGTTTTCTTGTCAGTTTTCAATATGCATTTCAGAAACATAATATCTGTTATTTATAAAGTACAAGGTATAACTTGGTTGAAAAGGCCAGTAAAGAAAAAGCATTTGTTGTAGGCTGGGAAGAAGCCAGTCCAGTTGTATGCTAGACTGAAAAGTATGAATAATGTTAAATTTGTGATCCCAGCCAAAACAAATAGCTCTAGTGTTGTTGGAAATGGCTGGAAAGTAACAGATTCAAGTTGAATTGCCAAGTGTAACCACTCTAGAATGGAGAGCAGTTCATTGGGGTATGAACTGTGAATCGTTTGTATTGAGTTTTAAAGCTGATATTTTAAAGTTGGTATACTTTTTGGGTGAGATTGCTAAAAAAAAAGGCAGGAAAAAGAATAAATTACATTTAGGAGATGTTATTAAGAAAAGTTAATTTGTTTCCACTTTCTTTTTTTTAAGCTTATAGATACTTTATTCAATATATAATACAATCAGGATTGCCTTTTTCTGTTAAGATTATTTGGAAGTTGCAATTAAAAGAAAAGGCTGGAAAATGTGCTAAGCTAATAATCTCTTTTCATCTCTAACACACATCTTTGTATGTATGTATGTGTGTGTGTGTGTGTGTGTGTGTGTGTACATATATATACACACATACATACATACATACATACACATACATCTTCACAGTTTGTATATATTCTATTCCATTTCCCAGAAAGGAAAATTAATCAGAATAAAATTATTTCTAAACACAGACAAATATATTGTGTGATTCCCTGTTTTTCTGAATATGTCAGCCTGACTATTCAAGTCTTTAACCCAGTCCTGGAGGTATTTTCTTCCCTTCCAACAGTGCTGAACCCACATTCCAGAAAATGGCAGGGCCAGAAAAAAATAATATTGGCTGAATACAATTAATTGCCTGTAAAATAAGGTACCCATTTATAAAATGAATGAATCTCTCATCTGAAAATTCCACCCATTTTTTATTTTGCAGCCCACTCTGATAGGGACATTCAAATACACTTTCATCTTTCCTTCCATCTGAGCCAAAACAATTACAAACCAAAAGAAAACACAAAGGCTAGACTGGATTGGGCTGGGATAAAAGTAATAGGTATTTAAGGAAGAGAAGGTAACATAAAAATGGGAACAAAATGGGGTGGAGATGATGCAAGGGAAAGAGAATAGATAGGGAATGGAAGAAAAGTGTCTATGTGTCCAAAAGCCAGCAGGGTTAATTGCATTTCACCTAGAACAAAGTTCATTTGATTTCATTTTTTACTTTTTGCATTGCTCCGATAAAAAGACACTTGAGTGCTTTACAGTGTACATTCAGTAATAACATTTAAAAAAGTGATAAAAAGCCACAAGAAAACAAAAGACACCCACAAACATACTGGTCTCACTACATCCCCAAAATGTGCTCACATTCAGCACATTCAATACATCATTGTGGAGATGGGTATAACAATATCAGGAACTTTTCTGTTAGTTTGGAACCCAGAAATTTTAAGGAGAATGGACATCATACTTTCAATATTTGATTATACATATCTATTGTATAGGGCCCCACAAAGTCAGGCCTGGATCACTGATAACACTAAGCCATAATTGTTTGTGAAATCTTTTGGCTTAGTATGATTATCATTACTAATCAACTAGCATTACTTGAGTGTTATAAAATACCATAGCAACAAATAGCGTTAAAGGCGTATCATTAGCCACTTCTCTCAAAATTAGCTTTTTCCAAAACCATGGGGCTTGGTGGAGTTTTTTTAATATTAAAAAATAAAATTTTAGCCATTTTTATATTATGAACATATTGTGAGAAAAATTTCCCAGTTTTATTCATACACTAGCCTGTTCAAATACTGAGTCCAAACCTAGTGTAATTCAGATAAAAAATAATTAGAAATTAATTTTTAAATCTTTAAACTTTTGTCACATTGGCATAATTTTTTTAAAAAAAATCTAAATTTTAGTTCTGCAATATAGAAAAATATTTTTTTCTATTTATGTTGCTCTGTATTTTATCAAATTTTGCTGTGTAGGTTGAGAAAAGGTATATAAGAAAAGAGACTACAGGGAATAAATCCTTTTTAATGTAGAATATGTACATTTGAAGAGCCTGTTTAGCTGGAAATGTTGTTGATCCCTATATCCTTAGTGATTTACTTTTCTGTAATTATGAGTAGTTAGCATGTGTAGAGGTATTTCGTTTGAAACAAGGCCCTCTCCAGCCCCCAGGGATGAAACAATGTGACAGTCTTCACATCCCGTGTTTACATTGGATTAAGATTCATTTCTGGTTCTTTTCTGTCATGGAAAGGAACAAGAAAAACAAAAGGGAAAACTCCCCACAAAAGAGAGGGTCAGTGCTTTTAAAGAAACTACCACAAAACTACTTCTTTCCAAGAGTGAGGAATGTTAATATCTCATGGGGTCTTAGGTTTTTACTCCTGTGGCCATGGCAACATGTTCTTTTCAGTAATGGAGCAGGCCTTACAAAATTGCCAAGGCCTGGCACAGACATTTGACTCTCCTCAGTAGAGTAGTATCACAATGCATTCCTTGCTCATGCCAAAGGCAAGATTCATAGTGCGAGTCCCGCTTTAAAGTTTTTGTACAGAATGAAATATCTGGAATCATAGTTGCCTTGATGTCAAAAAAGGTTGCTGTGTACAGCTGATGGCTAAACTGTTTTAGTATCTTAAACATTTGTTTCTACAACTTAATATCTTATTCTGTAATAATTATCTGGACTTGGACAGATTGTTCCTCCTTTGCCCCAAATAACTTAATTCTTAAATCTCTTAATAATTATTTCACATGAACAGGTTGTTTCTTCTATGGCTCAAACACATCATTGCTCACTGTCCTGTCTGTTTATTTTCATTTCAATGTTTCTTTTCATTTTTGAAAAAATATTTTATTTTTGCATTATAATTATTTTAGTTGATTAAGTTGTAATAATCAAATAATTATTTTTCATTGGTCCAGTGTGTTTCTTTTACTGTATGATAATATGAGTTAGCTAGGCAAAGTATAAGTTAAAACATGTAAAAAAATCCTATGAAAACAGCATAAAATAAATTTGCAGAACAGAATTCTAGATACATGATAAAATTATAATAAATGACAAATAAACATGGATGGAGATCAAATAGGTGATCTGAATTTTTGCTTTATAATTTCCAAAGCTTCAAAATTTCAAAAAAAATAGTGATTGAACTATACTTTTTATACTTGTAATGCAGTTGGTGAGTTTGTTAACATTTGAAACAAATGAATGCTTCAATTCCTGCAGGCACACATGAAATCACAAGATGAGTGATACGAAGTTTAGGTTAGTTCCTACATGTGTTGCTTTGAGCTTATTGTTTCAAGTTGATTAGATTCTCAAGTGTAAAATAAGACTATTTTGGCCTTTGTTTTTTATATCCCTTTATTTCCATCATGTGTCTTTTTAAAAGCATAATTCTGTAGTCTGTGTGGATTTTCCCCCCATTACTCTTTCTATCCTCTTATTGCTTCTTTTTTCTATCAACCCAGACATTTTGGAACAATCAATTCACTCTTCCATAGGATTTATACTTTCATAATTTTACTTTATTTAAGTGGTAACTTTATTTTTGGCAAAGATCTTTGTAATGTAAAGGCTGTTAAAACCCATCCTTTATTGGTTCAAAAATCAATAAAATTAAATTTTAAGACTGACAACACATACGGAATCTGTTCCATCAAACTTTTTTGTTTCCTCTTTTCTTATTTTATTCTACCCTGCAAAAAAGGTTTAAAAGGTAGATAGATACAAATCAATATTAACTTCCTTTGCAATCCAATTGTAAACAAGTGTAGGATAGCAGGAATGAAACTAAAAAAATGGTTCCTGTGAACATACACTTTATCTTGTGGTGGGATTCAGTCGGTTTGCACCGGTTCAGCAGAACCAATACCTAATTTTTTATTGAGTTCAGCGAACCGAATCTGTTGGGGTAGAAACAAAAATAGTGGAAACATCACCTAGGGAAAGATATGCTACTCTGGACTCCTTGTAACATTCTGGGAGTGTCACAAAGTAAACTACCTTCACTTTTCTACAGCAATACAAGTAAAATTTGACCAGATTTCCTCCAGAGGAGATTAGGAGATTTCTATAGGGGATAGTGGCGTCCGCAGCCATGCAGCGGGACCCGGGGCCGCCCATGCTGACCATTCTGTTTCCCTTTGTTCCCACTTTGTACCAGATTGAATCCTGGTGCTGTCCCCTCTGTAGACCTTGGAACACTTGTAGCCATCACCACACCTCTTTGTGCAGGGAAGGCACACACATAAATACCGTCCCTCTGGAAGGACCTCCAGAGCTGCCACGGTCCACCCCCTCCCCTCCTCTCCCTTTGCAGGCTGCCCACGAGCTTGGTCCACCAGGAGGAGGATGCTTCCACAGGAACTCTTTGAGGCTGAGGCAGTGCTATGCTTCAGCCACAGCCACAACAATCCGTAGCAGCTGCACTGGTTCCCCACTTTTGCCTCGACTGGATATCTCTATCTCCCGCTCCCGCCCCTTGACCCGGGTGCCTTTTTTCTTTTCCTCAGCCATGGCGACCTCAGTCCCATCGCTCCCTTGATATTGCCCCCATCGCATCCGCCTCCTACTCTGTCTACTCAAGGACCTTTTAATGTCTCAGACCCTCCAGTGACTGCCACCCAACTTGTTTACACTTCCAGTGGTAACCACAATGAACAAAAAAGCCCAATAGGAGCGCCGTGCATGGTGAGGGGACTCAGGACTTAGGAATAAACTCCTCATCTCTCTAGTTTCCCGATTGGTATATATGGGAAAGGGAGTGAGGCCACCAAGTATAAGTTGGGGTTGTGGCAAAGAACTGGTTGTTAAATTATTTGAATCCCATCACTGATTTTATCCATTTTTAATACTAGAATTGGAATTTGTTCCATTCTTTCTTAGAAAAATCTATTTTTATTCCCACTTTCTTGATTTTTGAAGTCTCAATTTATGAGTCAAGTAAGTTTTAATTTCATATAACAAAAATTATTGAGAAAGAAAATTCTTTGTTGACCTTCTTTGTGGCTTAAACTAGTAGATTTTAATCTTTACATCACTGAATTTTGTAAGATTTTAGTATTTTTGCCCAATAGTTTGAAAGATTTCAGATGGAATACCAAAATTTAAGATCTCTGTCTATCTTTGTCTCCCCTCCAAAATAAATAAATAAATTACGCTGATGCCATTGGGGAAATTGTGAATCACTGGGTGATCACAAGCATTATCTTACCAAGCACTGAGTACAAATTGTCTAATCTAACAAAGAGAAGGACTAGAAATAACATGAAAACAGTCTTCCAATATCTAAGGGGCTCTCACGAAGAAGAGGGGAGCAACCTGTTTTCCAAGGCATCTGAGACAGGACAAGAAATAATGGATGTATGAAGGAGTGATCCAATCTGGAACTATGGAGAAATTTTCTGACAGTGAAAACAATCAGTGGAATGGCTTGAAATTGTGCGTGTTCCATCACTGGAAGTTTTAAAAAAGGAATTAGACAGCTATTTATCTGGAATGGTATAGAGCCGCCTGCTTGAGCAGGGACTTGGGTTAGAAGACCTTCAAGGTTCCTTCCAACTCTTGTTAATCTGACTTTCTGATTGGCAAAAACTTTGGACAATAATGCAGCGTTCTACGTAAATGAATTGTGACTTGCTTGTTTTCCATGGCATCTGAACCAGCTAAAACCTTGATTTAATGGAAATTTGAAGGATAGGGATGCCCATTCAATTTGAATCTATGCAATTAATATTATTTGCATGTATAAATCAGTGGAATTAGTTACATTAGTTACAGAATCAATTACATAGTTACACAAATGTGCATTGATGCAAATCATGTCAATTATATCAATTGTATATAGCAAACTGGTTTGCAAAATGTTGGCTTTACTCATTGTTTGGAAATGAAGTCTTAAATTTTTTTTTCCTCTTGCATCTGAAGTTTGGACCTTTACTCCAAATGGAGCTTTACTATAATGCTTCTTTCAAAACATAGAAAGGGAAAGAAAAACAGTGTCATTACATATGCATGCAAATCAGGAGTTATTTAGGGCAGGGCTTTTCAATCTTTTCACCCATTGTACCACTTTTAGGATATGGCAATATCCGGTACCATCAGTTGCCTAGCAAGGTGTCAAAAACTTGATGACCAAAAAAAAAAAAAAAAAGGAAAAAAGTGATAAAGTACAGGTAGTCCTCGACTTACAACAGTTCGCTTAGTGACTCTTTGAAGTTACAATGGCACTGAAAAAGTGCCCCCCAAGCCACAGCCGAGCAAGACACCTGCCTGCCCACCCAGTGGCGCTCTTCCTCCTGTCCGAGGTTTTCATTGTTGTGAGCATTTCTGTTGAGGATTGGTAGTGGGGGTGGGGTGGGGGAGTGTTTGGTTTTCATTCCCCCCATCTGCTGGGTGGTTGCAGCAAGTTTTGGTCATTTCACATGACCTTGGGACACTGTGACCGTCATAAATATGAATCAGTTGCCAAGCATCTGAATGTAAATCACAAGACTCTGGAGATGCTGCAACATTCCAGCTGATTGGCGCTTCTTCAGGGCTCAGCACAAGCACCAGGATCAGCACTGAGCTCCAGCTTTAGGGTGCTCAGTTCAAACTATAGCTGCTTAATGAGAATATCCTTCAGATCTATTTTGGAAAGAATGCTAATTTGTATAGTTATTTGGGCTTATTGTTAAGTTTAATGTTACATAATTTCAAGTATAAAATATAAATTCCATTGATTTTCATATACTGCATTGACTTTATCTTATCAACAGTTGGCTTTGCTAAAAATTGTGCTATTGATCAGAGCTCAGGGGAGTATCTCTGCTTTCTGGACTCGGTAAGTCTTTTCTAGGAATTGTTTATTAAATGTAATATAAAAATGTATATTTTCAACTGTCTTGTTCCTCCCTTTTTCTTATCAAATAGTTGTGGCTGATAGTTTTTGATAGGTTTATGTGTGTTTCATGCAGAATTCTTTGACAGATTTTTCAGCTATTTCTACATAGACCCTTAGTTATTAAAATAGGGTTATAAAGACTCTATAGTATCATTAAAATGAAGGTTGCTGAGGTTTCCATAAATAGGTAGTGGGCCACATGTTTTTGATATTTGACTTAATGCTCAAAATTGAAGTGACACACTCCATTGATTTGAAACAGTTTGGAATGTTACAAACTATGACATTGCTGCAGGCATAAAGTACTATAGTTTGTAAGACAATATTATTCAACAAGATGCTCTCCAAATGTTTTTGATTATTATCCCATAATTCTCATGGTTGATTTTCCAAGTGTTTGAACCTTTCGAATTCCTTTTTATCCATATAATGTAAGCATTGAATAAGTGGTACGTTTACTTCAAGTCCAATATCTTGGATAAAAATATATCTGCTACCTCTGTGAGAAAACTTTGTAGCCCATGGGACCACAACAGCATGGCCACTTAGTATTTTCAGATTCTCAGAACAGTGGAGGGGAACTTAAATAGGCTACGTTAAACATGTTCTGTTTAAATATTCAACATTGCAGGTAAGAGCCTCTACAAGTGAACCCGGAATTAATGAGATCATGTTTCCTAGGAGGACAAATGCTTTAACTACAGCAACAAATGACACCTTTTCTTTTTCCCCAGAGACCTCTGTGTTGCTGCCAGAAGCATGTAAGTTTTGGCAATTAGGAGGAGGAGGCTAATCTAGCAGAAATGCTGCTTTTGGCAGATCACGATATTAGTTGTCTCGCCAGAATCATTTAGACCTCACAGTGTGCTTTTCCTTCTTTTACCTTGAAGGAGCCGTAACAATGACGAGAACAAAAGTAGAGACAATTAACTTCTAATATAAGTTAGCAAACAAGCTTTATTGAACTGGATACTGGATTAGCTTACTGCATGAATAATTAGTCTTATAAGTCTGCACAGTTCTAACTTCAAATCCCTCCTTATCAAATATAAATTTGCATAAGGCACTTTACATCTTTTAAAAAATTCATCTGTAAATGCTTCTGTTACAATGTTGCTGTCAGACCCATCGTAAAACATCTTGAATAAGCGGGCTGCGACGCTGCTGAGAGGCCTCGGTGACGCTGCAAGTCAGATGGGCGGCGCTAGAGATACCGACGCTCAGCTGATGACGTCCTGCCTGCGACGCGCGTCTAGGGACTGATTTGGGCTACCGCGAATCAGATGGATGGTGTTATTTCCAATGGGCTGCCGACGATCAGCTAATGACGCTCTGCCTGCGACGCGCGTCTGAAGGGACTTGAGTTGAATTAATCTGCTGTTTTCAGTTAACTGGGATGCTGGGTCTGACAAACATGAGGGTGTGGCGAGGGTGGAGCGGTGATTGGTAATTGAGGTGTGGTGGCGGGGCTTATTTAATACGCTGGAATGGGAGGTTTCTCAGGGCTGACTTTCTTTTCAACTTAGCAACATAATAAATCCTGAAACTTGTTGAATCCTGCATCGTTCCTAATTCTTGGGTTCCGTGCCTATAGTTAGGACGAGCTTACATTAAGTCAGCCCTCACTCACATTAGTTGTTCCAACACCCGGCGCTCGCTAGGAACAAGGAGCTATGGCAGAGGGAACGCAGGAAGAGGACCCTGTCATGGCTGAAGACTCGGAGGAGTCCGGTGAACAGCTGGAGGGCCTGGCAGCGGGCGGCACAGGGGAGGAGCCAACGGTGGTTCGACGGAGGGAAAAAATATGTGCTCCCGTAGTTGAGGGTCCAAAAACCCGACAGCAACGTCCGGTGGATACGGGGGGTGAATGGTGGTTTAGCCCAACGCTGGGGCTCCCTGAGGATGGTCGCGGACGACGGTTGGCGCCAAGCTTTACCGGTTGGAGGGAATGCCGGGTCACTGGAGACTATGAAGAGGAATGGAGCTGCTCCACAGCCCCGGGGCAGTACACGCTGGATGTGCTCAGAGACCAGTTTGGGGAACGTATATACCCCGCTACTATACATAGCCCTAGCAAGGATAGCCGACCTTACACCTCCCAGTTCCGGTTGTCCGGTACAGAGCTTAACCTGCACCCGGATGACCAGTTTACGTTGCGGGAACCTACCACAAGGCAGGTGGGGACGGATCGTACACGTTATGGAATGGGAGTGAGGGGACTGGGGGACAGGCCGGCAGACCCTGATGACATGGGCGCAGGACCCACGGGGGGAGGAGCAGGGACTCGTCCTAGACCATCTCTGGAGGCTGGTCGGTATGGAGGACAGGTGCCACCTCCATGGCCTCAGAATATGGTGTGGAACCCTCCCCCTATAACGCTTACATTTGACGGGGACCCAGATCGCTTAGCAGTCTTTCTTAGTCATGTACTGAACCATCTAGATCGCTACTCCACTCTGTATTCATCCAATTGGTCGATGGTGGTCGCAGTCACATCGAGTCTACAGGGAGAGGCAGCTGCATGGGCAGCTGATCTCTATAGTGACCAAGCCAGAGAGCTAGCTGATGTGGGGCTCTTCCTGGATGCGTTAAGAATTAGATTCGAGGACCCAACACGCTTACAATGGGCGGAGGCCCAACTAGTGGGCCTGCGACAAAGAGGGAGACCGGCAAAAGATTACATCCGTGAGTTCCAGAAATTAGCGGGGAGACTGCGATCGTGGCCGGATCGTTTACTGGTCCACCACTTTTGTAATGGCTTGGATAACGAGATACGCCGGGCATGTATAGTGAGAGGGATAGGGGGACGTCTGTCCGATTGGTTTAAAGCCGCGATGGAACTGGACATCGGGTTGAGGGAGCATACCAGTGGGCGTGAGAACAGACTACCACCCCGCCGGGGCCAGGACCCGCCCACAGGCCGTATGGTCCAGGCCACACCGGAAGCAACGCGCCCAAAGACAACCTTTAGGTGTTTCCGATGTAACCGACCAGGGCACCGAGCAGCAGAGTGCGGACTACCGGCAATACTAGGGACACCAACGGCGATCGGCAAACCAGGCTCTACACCGCAGAAAACAACGGAGAAGTCACGGGTAGCCCACCAAACGGGGCAGACACCGATACAGCCAGCTTCCGGTGATCATTCCCCCATGTTGCAGGAATACGAGGAGGACGGTCCTGTAGAAGATTCAATGGTGAGTGAACCAATCGTCCCATTCACCATTCCAGTAACTCTTACAAGCCCAAATACTGGGGAAGCGAGGTCTTTTCAGGCATTGCTTGATACCGGATGCACCCGGTGTTTAATTAATAGGGGGGTAGCACAACAGATGGGGATTAGGGTGACTCGACTAAAATCCCCAATTCGATTCGAGCAGGTGGATGGTTCACTGCTAGGGGGGGCTCCAACCACGTTGGTGACCGAACCAGTCAGGATGGATGTAGGTGGTCATTGGGAGGTTATCAGATTCATCGTGGTCCCTTCCATGACCGAACCTCTCATTCTTGGATTGGCCTGGCTGGATAAATAGACACCGATCATCTGGTGGGAGGATGGGTCTCGACGATTGCGGTTGCCCGTGGGTCCTCAGCCACTACCCACACCTGATCATAATGGGGATAAAGGGCTGGGTGCTGTAGACCCAATACCGGACGGGGACGGACCCGGACACCCGTCAGTCTACAACGACCTGGCAGCAGTATTTAGTGAACATGATTGCGACACTCTGCCACCCCATAGGGCAACAGATTGTGCCATCGAACTTATTCCTGGGGCAAAGTTGCCTAAGCCCAGAATGTACCCCATGACATTCGCTGAGCTAAAGGAAATGAGGGAGTATATCGATAAAAACCTGGCTAGGGGCTTTATAGAGCCGGCGCGCTCTAAAATAGCAGCACCCGTAATATTTCATGAAAAAAAGGATGGAGGACTACGGTTATGTGTAGATTTCAGAGGACTGAACGCGGTATGCGTAGAACCCATTTATCCGCTACCTCTCATGAAAGACCTCCTTGCCCATTTGGCCACTGGCAAGATTTTCACAAAATTAGATCTTCGAGAGGCATATTATAGAATACGGATAAAGGAAGGGGATGAGTGGAAGACCACTTTTAACTGTCCCTTAGGGAGTTATCAGTTCAAGGTGATGCCTTTCGGTCTACAGGGAGCCCCGGCTGTCTTCATGCAGTTAATAAACGAAGTGTTGCATGACCATCTTTATAGGGGTGTACTGGTATACTTGGATGATATACTTATATACTCGAGTACACTGGAAGACCACATACAATTAGTTCGAACGGTGTTGCGAAAATTACTAGATTCCAAACTATACTGTAAAATATCAAAATGCGAATTCCACAAAGACCGTATTGATTACTTAGGATTCCGGGTTTCTGCGAAGGGAATAGAGATGGATCCCAATAAGATACGCAGTGTATTAGAATGGCAAGCCCCAAGGACTCGTTGCCAATTACAGCGGTTTCTGGGGTTCGCTAATTTTTATCGTCAGTTCATACCGTCCTTCGCTGATGTGGCCCTACCATTGACTCAGTTGTTACGTACCAAACACAATACTGGTAAACCCCGACCAAAACAACCGCTGGAATGGACCATTGAAAAGTTAAAAAGCCTGTTTGCACAGGAGCCGTTATTGGCACATCCTGACCCGGACAAGCCCTTTATTGTACAGGCGGACGCTAGCGATGTAGCCGTTGGCGCTATTCTATTGCAGCGTAATGAGAAAAATATGCTACAACCGTGTGCCTACAAGTCCAAAAAATTCACTGAAACAGAACGACGTTGGGCAGTGTGGGAAAAAGAAGCATTTGCAGTGAAATGGGCATTGTCCACTTGGCGCCATCTGTTGGAAGGGGCTCAACATCCCTTCGAAGTCTGGACAGATCATCAAAATCTAACAGTGCTTCAAACACCAAGAAAACTAGCGCCTAAACACGTCCGATGGGCACAGTATTTTCAACGTTTCAAGTTCTGTTTAAAGGTTGTTCCGGGTGGAAAGAACTTTCTAGCGGACGCACTCTCCCGAATGCCCCAATATGACAGCAAACGGGAACAGGTGATCCAGGCTGTCATACCTCAGTGTAATGGGGAGCCCGAAAAGGCAGAAGTTTGCACAAAGCTAGCATCTTTTGAAGAAGAAATAAAAACAGCTTTAGTAACTGATCCTTGGCTATCAGCGAATCCAGCGATATTGACCTATCGTAATGGTTTGGCCTGGTATGGCGATAAATTGTATATACCTCAGGAAGTGCGCAGCCGGGTATACCATCAATGTCATGACTCCAAAGTAGCAGGTCACTTTGGTTTTGTAAAAACATTACACCTAGCAAGAAGGCGATTTTGGTGGCCAAGCTTAAGGAAAGATATTGAGACATACGTAAAAGAATGTAGGGTTTGTGCACAGGCAAAGGTAATACCTAAGAAGCCAATGGGATTGTTACAGTCAGTGTCTGATCCGATACGGCCATGGCAAGATATTGGCATGGACTTCCTGGTGGAGTTACCAAATGTAAAAGGTTACACAGTCATATGGACGGTAATAGACTTATTTTCAAAGCAGGCTCATTTTATACCCTGCAAAGGGCTGCCATCTGCAGCGCAACTAGCGAAACTATTTGTACAGCACATTTATCGTCTACATGGAGCTCCCCGACGGATTATATCAGACCGCGGGGTTCAATTCACAGCTCGATTCTGGCGTCAATTTCTGGCCTGTATTGGAACTACTCAAGGATTGAGCTCTGCATACCATCCATGTACCAACGGAGCAGCGGAACGAGCCAATGCGGCCGTGTCACGATACCTACGTTGCTATGTCTCTCACCAACAGACGGATTGGATGGATTATATACCCTTTGCCGAGCTAGCTTACAACAATGCAGTGCATAAGAGTACCGGGTTAACCCCCTTCCAAGTGGTATATGGCTACGATCTAAATCCCTTACCGGGTTGTGAACCACTGACGTCCCTGGCCACGAAGCCAGGGGACTGGATGTCCCGTGCTAACCAAGTGTGGCATACAGTAAAGAAAGCGCTGATACAGGCGGGGCAAATAGCCAAGGAACAGGCAGATAAAGGTCGTAGAATGTCAACCGAATTCCGAGTAGGTGACCAGGTATATCTCTCGACCAAATATCTTAAGTTACAGGTACCCTGCAAGAAGTTGGCGGCGAAATACGTGGGTCCATTTCGCATAATACGCATCATTAATCCTGTTATGGTACAACTCCAACTGCCGGTCTTCCTTGGTAGAATACATCCGGTTTTCCACGTGAGTCTGTTGAAGCCGATAGAAAGGAACACTCATACAGATCCTCCTGGACCTATAGCTCCGGGACAGTATGAGATACAGGATATCATGGACTCACGATGGCGGGGGGGCAAAGTATACTACCTGATATTATGGAAAGGATATCCCCTATCCGATGCTTCATGGGTGCAGAGTGGAAAGGTTTTCGCTCCGGAGCTGCTCCGAAGATACCATAAAATATGGCCAAATAAGCCGAAACCGAATGAGGGGGGGGGGGTTAAATAATATATAGATACTGTTAACCAAACGATGCATTAACCTGTAACGTTCTATTCCAGGGGATCCCGTGGTGAGGGGGGGCCGAATGTCAGACCCATCGTAAAACATCTTGAATAAGCGGGCTGCGACGCTGCTGAGAGGCCTCGGTGACGCTGCAAGTCAGATGGGCGGCGCTAGAGATACCGACGCTCAGCTGATGACGTCCTGCCTGCGACGCGCGTCTAGGGACTGATTTGGGCTACCGCGAATCAGATGGATGGTGTTATTTCCAATGGGCTGCCGACGATCAGCTAATGACGCTCTGCCTGCGACGCGCGTCTGAAGGGACTTGAGTTGAATTAATCTGCTGTTTTCAGTTAACTGGGATGCTGGGTCTGACAAACATGAGGGTGTGGCAAGGGTGGAGCGGTGATTGGTAATTGAGGTGTGGTGGCGGGGCTTATTTAATACGCTGGAATGGGAGGTTTCTCAGGGCTGACTTTCTTTTCAACTTAGCAACATAATAAATCCTGAAACTTTGTTGAATCCTGCATCGTTCCTAATTCTTGGGTTCCGTGCCTATAGTTAGGACGAGCTTACAGTTACTATCGTAAGCAATTACAGTTAAAGTTGTTGGGATGGCTCATCTACATGATGAACGCATAAGGACAAACTTGAAACAACCAGTACTTTGGCAGAGGTCCCCTCAGGTATTAATTTTTGGTTTTGCTATAGCTACTTCTAAAGAGTTACCTAATAAGTAGAGTATTCTCTCTTGCATTAGCTAGCAACGTTTCTTGGTTTGAAGGTATTTTATAAAATGCTGAATCCCTGTCAAATCCTGCTTTTGCCAGTGAATTTCAACAGGGTAATCTTGGATTGCTTGAGTTCTGTGTTGCCCTTTCTGATTGGGTAATGGTGACAATAGTCACTTTGGCTGGCAGTTATAAAGGGATACATCAGATTGCCATATCCCTGTTTCCTGGTATTCATTATCTAATCCTTCCCCTGCCTTTGGTTGCTTTTGCTTTTGCTGTTGACAGTGACAATATTGAAATGTTTTCTTCCTGGAAACTTCCTTCAGCAGAACTGTTCTGTTAATTTTGAACTACAAATGCTCTCCATGAGGCTCAGGAGAAATCATAAATTTTCTTTCTGAAAGTATCTGTTTCCTGAATATCATGGAGAATATTTTATTTCAAGATCATAAAAGAAAACTAAACTAAATAACAGCAGGATGGGGCTTGTGACCTTCATCAGGAGATTGGCAGATCCTCCCAAAAGTATGAGGATTATCTTTTTCTTTATTTGTTTTTTCTGTTTGTTTTTTGAATTAACAATAATGTTCTGAGATTTTTTAGATGATGTCTTTGACATCTGTCTTCTTGGGCAGTTAAGTTGAGAATTTGGGTCCTGCTTACTTATTCCAAAAGGAGATGCCATCCATCAGGTGATGAATGCTTTTTAAGCAATTCTGTTTTCTCTTTCAGTGGAGAATGATTTTTTTTTATTGATTTATCCTTACTCATTCTGCTAATTTGCTGCTGAAAATACAGTAAGAAATATTTAATGTTCTTGCTTTACACAAAACATGAATTTGACTATTTTTTTCTTCTTCTCATGGGTATCAAGTTAGTATAAGAACTTAATCAGAGCAAAGTATGCTTGACTGTGAGACCATACTTATTAATGATCCTGAGCTGTGGAGAAAATGCATCAGTAGCAAAGAAGAAAGGGAAAATAAAGTATTACAATTGTACAAAAGCAACCATGTTATTGATGTGGTATATTTAGTTGTAAGGCACATTAACAAACAAATATATTTTGAAAAATTTGGGATTAATGGTTCTGCATTTTTGACGTTTCATATTCTTGAACCATTTTATTTTGAACCATGACAACACATTCTTCTGTCATTTATGAAAACAATTGATGGCGATATTCCAGTCTCTCCTAGGTGTAAAAAGGATGCACTTCCTGTTTTTAGAGGCTATATCTTCCCTAGAGAAGCCAATTATGATGATTTTTCTTAAAGTACCTGCACATGTTAAGAGAGTGACTAATCTTAAAACAGGAAGGCGGTACTGCTTAGTCTCTTCTAGTCCTTGCTTTTCCTTGTTCATTTTCTCATTTATTTATAAAATTTAAATGGCTGCCAATCTCAATGACTGGGTATCCAAAATTAAAATAGATTAAAAAAATAATAAATATTGTAAAAATTAAAAATACATGCAGCTAAGAAACACAACCACAAGCACAACGTAGAAGATGGTCCCTGCACATGCTCAGGGCCCTAGGCTTGGACACAGAACTAGGTCTTTAGGGCTTTCAAATGGCCAGCAGAATTGGAGCCATCTTGATCTCTAGAGGGAAAAATTGTCATGATTCAATTTTCCAGACTGTTTTTACTACTTTTCCAAATGTGAGTAAGGAAGAGGCCATTCTAACTTCAGGAAGCAATTGGTGAATTAGGATGTGATAGGAAACAGAGTAAATTGTACAAATCCAATTGAATTATGATTCCTTGAGGTAGAGAAGAATGAGTCAATATGATAAAATAGCTAAAATGCTGGTCTAGGCCAGGGCTTTTCAACCTTTTCACTGACTGTACCACTTTTAGGCTATGGCAATATTTGACTACCACCTAGCAAGGTGTCAAAAACTTGATGACCCCCCCCCCAAAAAAAAGCCTGTTCAAAGTTGCAATTGCACTGAAATGACTTATGACCATTTTTCACACTTACGACCATTGCAGCATGCCCAGGGTCATGTGATTTATATTTGGATGCTTGGCAACTAATTCACATTTATGATGATTACAGTGTTCCAGGGTCATATGATCCCTTTTTGCAACCTTTTGATGAGCAAAGTCAATGGCAGGGCTGCTAGTGGCCAAGTGCTAAGGCGGGACTTCCTTCCTTCCCTCCCTCCCTCTTTCCCTACCTCCCTTTTTCTCATGCCCACCTCCTTCTGAAGGAAGAATTTGACACCCCCTCCCATATTTTCCCTCTTCCATATATTCATTAAACAAGGAAAAGCCTCCAGAGACAGAAAAGTGAAGCTGCTGAGGGAACTAGCTTAAAAAGGAACATTTCCCTTTAAGAATTAGTTACTGGCTAGAAAGGAAAGTTAATGAGTGTAGCCGGCATTTAAGGAAGAAAAAAAATGTAGTAAGTATTGGCTGCCAACTAAGGCAGCCTCCCCAAATGGCTCCATTCATAAGTAAAGGAATGCTACAGGCAAAATCCATTCAGGAGAAAAATACTTCAAAATCCCTTGCAGCAAAACTTACAGCTAACAATAGCACAGTGGTTCTCAATCTTTTTATACCGGCGACCCCGGTCATAAGCAGGCGACGCGCATGCGCGGCGGCGCCCCCTGCACGGCGCACATGCGCGGCACCGCCCCCTGCGCAGCGTGCATGCGCGGCACCGCCCCATGTGCCACCCCTGTGCGGTGGCACCCCCATGTGCCGCCCCCTGCACGGCGTGCATGCGCGGTGCCGCCCCTGCGCCGGCTGAGGAAAAAAATGGCGGATCGCGTTGTTTGGCGGCCCCCGTGAAATGGTCGTTCGACCCCAAATGGGGTCGCGACCCACAGGTTGAGAACCGCTGCAATAGCAGAACAATAGAAGCTAACAGGAGACATCAGCCATCAGCCAAATAGAAATTGCCAAACACTCCTTAAGAACACAAAGCCCAGATTTCACAAATCCCAGAATTTCAGTCACAAAAGCACATAAGAATCTTTCCACTCTTCATCTCCCTCCCTCCCTCCCTCCCTCCCTCCATGTCTTACCTCCAGCTGATGCTATCTTTCTTCATTCCTCCTGGTTGAAAAGCCCTGGTCTAGGCCAAGAAAACTCAGGTTCAAGCCCATCCTAAGCACTGGAAGGTCATTGTGTGATTTTGGATTAGTCTTTGAATTTTACCCTGCTTTACAGAATTGTTGATATGGGGAAAATTGAAAGAGAAAGTGTTAGTCGTTGAATTGAGGGAAAAGTGGGAGGAACTTCTAACAGATAAATTTCTGATGAAGCAAGAACTATCCAGGATATTCAGCCAGCAACTGTGTCCTTGCTATTAGTGGATAGAGTACTAGATTTATATATGAATTCATTAATAGGAATATATGTGTATTTTAAAAGACTTCAAATTAGCTAAAGCAAGTTATCTTTACAACAAATGCTCGAACAGCATTAATTATTCAGTATTATAGCAACAGTAATTGTGCTAGATGAAATTTATAGCTTAAGAAGCAGCTGAATACAGATCTGATCTTCCAGTTTCCTTATTCTTGGGAGGCAGTTTTGTAGATGTTTGAAATGATATTTTGTAGAAGCCAAAAATGTAAACAAACTATTTCAGTTTTTTAAGTGAAAATACATAAAATGTCAACATGCACAGATATAATCATATTTATAGAATGAAGCAATTACTTTACTGGCTTCTACTTATTTTTCAAATTGCAAATTGTAAAATTACTGCTGGTAGTGCAGTTGTCTTAGTTTCTCCATGGTTAGACTAACTATGTTCTGATTTCTTATTGAACAAAAACTGGCAATTTTGTCATATTACATGAAAGGTTAAATCATGATTTAAAACATGGTTACTTTCACATACTTAATACCGTATCTGATCATGGACACCTCTGTCATGGGAAATAAGCAATTTATGTTAGAATGGAGATGGAATAGATGGATTTTTGTGCTGATATAATAATGAACTAAACAGTTATAGGAATGTTTTACAAGTAATTAAAGTCCTGGATAGAAAGTGTGTTCATCTGATCAACAGAATCTTTGCTTTGCTGTACAGTACAATGTATAGTATTTCTGATGGAACAACACCCATGTTCTTGTAAGCAGTGTTTTCATTTGCTTTCAATAACTGAGAGGTATTGTGGAAGTAGCAACAAGAAGTATGTTTTTCTTTAATGTTATGCCTTTGAAAATTCTGACTGCATAGCAGCCATCCATAGAGGAAACATGGGGAGGTCAAATTGACAAAAACAGTGTGCCAGTATTGTGATGGAAGCCCTGCTCTCTTTCTACATGTACAGTGTTGTGATGTCGCACACATGTCCAAAAGAACCAGACCTTGCGAACCACAATACAGTGCTACTTTTCTCAGAATTAAATATATTTGATTGCCGCTGCGCCTGAATATGAATGTGGAATCGGTTTTCTGCTTTATCATTTAACTATTCCAAAGATATTCCAAATCAAATGCTAATAATCTGCTTTAGCACAAGAACTCATCAGTTAACCCATGTCAAACTGCCTTCCCATTTCCTTTTTCTATTTGTTTAGTAGAAGAATTTTGGATTACCAGAATGTTGTCAGAGTTACTTTCCCACAATAAGTTAAACATCTGATGTGTTGATAAAAAAATGGATGTTCTTCCCATAACTTTGTCTGCTTAAGAGTACAGAAAGAAGATAAACATTTCTGAAATTGATAATTACTTTCTATTCTTGTTGAAAACAACTTCTTAATACGATGCAATAATTTCTGAAAAACATGTTACCAGCTGTGAAATTTAAATTTAAATTCTATGATTGCTTTTATGTACTTTTCTTAGTTCTCATTTTCAGTTCTCTAAGTTGGTAATGAAATAACCAGAATATAAGGTTGGTGTCACACATATGGTATGGCCAAAACAGGATCTCGGGAATTGTAACTGTTAAAAGTATGAGAGGGAGTTATATTGGGGTTTTTTTTTTTTAGAGTGTTTAGAATATTGTGGTTTGGGCATGTGTGCCACTGATTTGTAAATGTGTGGCATTTTTTAAACCTAACTTGAATACTATTCTGCAACATTGACTGCATGATAAAAATTGGTAATCAGCCTTGGACCCTTTTTTGGCTTATTAGAATTTTATGATAATTTCCTTTCATTGAATGACTCATTTTTAAGAGAAACAATGTTGAACTAGCTTAAGTATCTCTTTAGATTTAGCAGCATTTAGTCAACATTTGATAACTAAATTCAAGAGTAGCATGGTGGCCTAGTGGTGAAGATGCTCACCTTCACACAGAAGGTTGAGAGTTCAGTGCTAGGTATGAGTAGGTGTTTCTCTCCTAGGGTGTAAAGAAAAATACCTGCTACGAAGTCTGTGTAGCATCAGAAAGGCCATTAAATGCTCAGCTCCATCCACTCACCCTGACTCTACCCCAAATTAAGAAATTACAGGATTGTAAAAAGGGAGTTTTTTAATAGCTAAATTCACAAGTTTTTTTTACTATGTAGAAAAGAATAATTGTGAAATATTTATTAAAGTATGTTAGGTTCTGTCTCAGTAACATTACTGCATATTTTTGTTCTAAGATGTATACAGACAACTGCATTGATTGAAATCAGAAATTGAAAACGGAGATGATAGTACATTGATATATTTAAAAGTGGGTTGAAAAGCACAAATATATAAGTAATTTAAAGGCTGTGAGATGTATTTTAAATGCTGTAATCAATGGGTATTACAATCTTTTGTTCAATTAAGAATAACTTGATTAATGGGGGGTGGGTTAGATTATGTAGCACAGTGCTTTTAAAGTAGGGCTTTTTGAAATTCTCTCAATTTCAAAATGAGTTCTACAAAACTAAATTGTTGCTTGGTGTATGTCCATTAAATGCATGCTAATGACTTTTATGTTATCTGCTTCTGTTTTAATATTCTGTCTCATCATAATCATCTATTTAAACAGTCAGATAAATAGATAATGTTGTTGAGACACCTTTGGAAAAGTCTTTGTGCATCTTCAAAAGAAAAAGACTTTTGACTGTATAATCAGCTTTTCTACAGTTTATTTATTCATTTTTGTTTATCTTTAACCTTGAAATAATTTCATGGAGCTATCAGTATAGATTGTTTTTCTTAATAGTCTGTCTCTTTCTGTGTTTGGTATTCAGAAGTACTGATTTAGTTTCAAGGTCATTCATTCCCTAGAAGAAGGAAAAACAATAGTTTAGTTTGGTTTCAAAGTCTTTTCATCTCTTTCCTTCAGATTAGATGGCTGATTCTAAGGCTTTTCTGGCTATTTAAACTTTCTTGATTGCTTTCTTCAGCACAAGACATACATATATGGAGGTTTAAATCTTCCTTTCTATAGCATATATAAGAAACGGGTTTTGTCAGAATTTCCACCGTTAAAACATCACAAGGTAATTATTCACATGTACCAGCCAAAGCATAAGAAATGAAAACGAACATCTGAAATACATAGAAGTTTTACCAATGGCAAAGCTTACATTCGTATTATGTTGAAATACATGTGGAGAGATATGTGTTGATAAGCCTTTTGTAAGGACCCACCCCACTTTTCATCTTAAGAAGACAGAACTCTTGGAATAATTCTTCCAACAGGAATCCTTTATTAAGAGAAAATGGTTGCAGGCATTCTAGACAGGACTTGGGGTCCAAGCTCTTCAATTCAAGGTTTTAAGGGTTTCCCCAGTAGCCCCACCCAATCAACCCCCTCTTTCAGCGACAGTCTCAGGCATTACACTTCCACCCCCTTTTCATTACTGCCTGGCTGGATGGAGACTTCAAAGAAACTACATGAAAGGAAAACGGCCCCATTCTTATGGTTAGTTCTTTTGCAATACACACATTCAGTTCCTTAGAAGTATACTGAAGGAAGTGAGGGCCATAAAGCCCCTTTGTTCTTCCCCTTCTCTCCCTCTTATGGCAGAATCCAGAGAAGGCAGAATTGGGGTTTTCTATATTTGATAACTAAAGATGAAATATAATTGGATTCTGATACCTTTATAAGTTCCACAAATTTTGCAGGATCAAGTATTAGACTGAAATGGTCAAATTCTGGACAGTATTATTTATTACTGCCCAATATCCTCTTCCTGCTTTCCACTTGTGGTAAACTAGTCTAGTATTCAACAGTATTCTGCTATAATGTTTTGGAACCTTTGTATCCAGGTATGCACAGCTGAGATTCAACATCTCTTTTATACAGCGGAAGAGGGAGGTAAAAGTATCCTTTTATTTTTGCCAGTGTTTTTAGCTGTTGCACATTTAAAATTATGACTTGTTTAAAATTGCTGGTCATTAGAACAGAGATATATTAATACTGGCAGCAATTTATTTCTCATCTAAATAAGAGGTGCAAATTCTGAGGTCAGCTGCAAAATTTTAATTTGAACGAATTTAGAATTTTATTCAAATATTAAACAGACTTGGTAACTCCACAAGTGAAAAATCAGAAAAACGGTCCTGACCTAACTCTTGCAAAGGTTTCTAAAGTAAGGATTCTGAATCCTCTGAAGACATTAATCATCCTTGGAACAACACCTTTTTCCTGAAGCATATGGGCAGGTCTAAACTGAAATACTCTTTGAAACATTCTCTGATTGTACCAGATTGGCAGTGTTGGTAGCTTACTTCCTCTCAGAATCTTCCATATAGTACTATGTTTTCCCCAAAATAAGACCTGGTCTTATTTTTTTTAGGTCTTCTTTTCAGGGGGGGTGTCTTTTTCATGGTCTCACCTTGCAGCGGTAGCACCGACAGCCCCGGCCAGCTGGCCCACTTCTTCTGCTGCCTAAGGAAATGCCTCTGCAGCTGAGAATGGTGCTCTGGCCTGCATTTCAGGCCTCTGCAATGAGAACCAAGCTGTGGATTGAATCTGTAGGTCGGTTCTCAGCTGTAGCGGCCTTTCTGAAAGGCCTCTGATGGCGAAATGCGGCTGCAGAAGAAGTGGACCGGTGAGACAAGGCAAGTGTTGATTCATGGGAGGCCTGGCTGCAATGGTAAGCAGGTAAGGGGCAGCTCTATCCCTCCACCCCCACCCTAGCTTGATTTTTAGGCATGTGCCTCGCTCTAAAACTAGGGCTTATTTTTGGGGTAGATCTTGCTTTCAGGGAAACACGTTGTTACATTTGCTATAGCAGTCAAAATGTTTTTCTGATGTAATGAAGCAGTGTGATAACATTGCCCTCTTTTATCCATGAAGGAAAAATAAATCAGGACATGTTTACTAAAGATGTATTTTATTATGTTCCTCAGATTTTTTCTTTCACTTTCTGATTGCCACAAAGCCTATTCCAACTCATTCTGTTGGAATCAGAAAAGGGAGTAATTAAGGCCTGAGCATATTCCTGGAACCATCTTTGTCAGAGAATAGCTGTAGTGGAGTTGTGGCAACATTTTGGTGGCAAGAACTACACTCAACATGGATGGAGTCACATATATGGGTGGTGTAGAGGTTTGGGGAAAAGATTGAAGTGGCTATGATTCCCTAAAATGCTTCTCCCATGTAATTTCATTTATATGTAAACACATTTGGTGGACATTTAAACAGTAGCAAATGAAAATGAGTTTGCCTTTTTATAAGTCTATCAAAGTTTGCGAAGATGAGACACACAGATAATTAAGTAACCTGTTCTGTATAGTGACTAAGAATTCCCGTCTTCAGTTCTAGCTGGTTTGCTAGTTTCAACTTTTCCTGTCTGCAATGATGCTTGCCATAGCAACCATTCATCCAAATTACTGTGGTAAGCTTTTTGTGGAGTTGTTCTGCCATTGTCCACTTAGCGTACTGATGGAAGATTAATGCTATAGTACACCTATTTCTACAGTTTGCATTGGCTGCTTATTTCGTTTTATCCCATTGACCTCATCTGTGTTTTCATCTTTTTCAACTTATGCATGCTATTCTTTCTCTAATTGTTACAAAATATAAGGAGGGTTGTGGTACAAACTGGAATGTTGGAGTGTTTTGAAATTTTATTGCAGAACTCTTCTACTAAGGGTTCCCCATTAAAAATAATTATGGCAGGCTGCTCCCAGATAAGCTAATTTTTTTTCACTTGTGCTAGTTTATTCACATGAGTTTTAGGCCTTATGCAAAGGATTCCTTCCTTTAGCCCAGCCTTTAACTCCATTAATTTTTAAACTAATGCTTTTATGTCTGTATTCTGGTAATATAAACTGCTCTACTATCATTAAATAAAAAGTGCTATAGAAAAATAGTGCTAGTAATTTAGGCATCAATGTTGTTCCTTTCTCATTTTCTATTTTTTCTCATTGTTTAAAATCAAAACTTTTATTATCTGTTTATTATTTTTAAACATGCAAAATGGCACTACACTTCAAGTCTAATGTGAAATTTTGATTTTTGACTTTTAATTTTCATCCAATTTAAATCTTAATATTCTGATGGCCAGCTTTCAAATAATTTAGTATCTGGTATGTTTCCAGCTCTTGCACTCTAAGGGGTCCCTGTAATTTTGACTTTATTATAGAAAATGACCATTGATCTGACAGTCTTTTCTAGTTAATTGTTTCAGATGGATTTTCTTTCTGACTCAGTAATGAATGCCATTTATTTCAGGATGATGTGATGATGCCCCAGAGAATAAGGCTGCAGTGGGAAGCTAATATTAAGTATCCAAGGAATGTGAGTATTTATATTTTGTTGTTAGTAAAACATACAATGAGTTTTAACATAAAAGCTTGGAAAATACTATAATAAGATTGACTGTATTGGAATGTAGTAGTTGTTAGTGACAGAGATTCCAGTCCCAATTGCCATTGTCAAGAAGAACTACCTGTAGTAATAGTGTACAAGTTATACCTGGTGAACACATGGCTGAGCTCAGGTTTGAAGTAGGCTATATAGTAAAATTAACTGGAACTTTACCTTACAGTGAACTGGATGCAGAAAAAGAAAGCAGTAACAATCTTGATTTAAGATTATTATAGATTATAATAGAGCATCATGTGATAGCTGTAAAACGTTTTACTGCAGCTTGCCATACATATCTGAGAATTCTAGTAGATTACTTAACTGGTGGGCTGATGACATTCAACCTGCCAAATTACAGATTTTTTAATTATAGAATCCTTAAGTTAAAGTAGAACACTTATCAGAGTTGCAGTGATAAAAAACAGGTAATCAATTTAGATGAAATTATAACCGTTTTGGTTTGGGTAGATGTTATTTTGCATGTGTGTGTATTTAATTTTAAAAGGCACTCTGCAAAGTTAGGCTCCGTTCTTAGTGCATTTGTAAGCAGACCTCTTAATAGTGTTTACTTTGGATTGGTTTAGGTTGAGAAGATTGGGCATTCTTGTGAAAGGAGTGTAAAAGCTGGATAAGGAGAAAACAAGACTTTTTTTTTGTAAAAGAGTAAGTTGTGGTCCCACCAGATGGAATCCTGATATGTATGGCAGATTGCAGAGGAGTAAAACTTTTTATAGTTATCCCACATTGTGAAAGAGAAAGTTTGACAAAATAACTGCCAAAACATGTAGCCACTACAGATGGATCACTCTTAATAGACACTATCATAAAAGATCATCTAAAATTTAGTTATTTTACTAATCTCATTTTGCTGTAGCTTTCAGCAGTTGTTTAAGTTATAAGTATGAGAAGATGTCTTTTGAAGTGAAGAAGCTTTCTTATAAATAAAGGAATAGATTATATGAGAAAATATTTTATTGTGATTAATTCTCATTTTCAATTTCATACATGCACAATATGTTCTGACTAAAAATGTTTGCAACTTGCTTTCCACAAGTGTCCTTTAGAAAGAGAAAGGTAGTAAAGTAAAGAATCTTTGGGGAGGCTGAAAGAGGGTAAGGCCAGATGGATAATAATAATTCCCTTTTTCTTTGAACCAGAATGAAAACAACAGAAACAAACAGTCTTAGCCCTTAATTTATACCACAATATTGGCATGCCTAACTTGGCAGACATCATAATCAAAGAAATCCAGAGTTGACTGTGTTCTAAAATGAGTTGAATGTGTGTATTTTTTTCTTGTAAATAAAAGATAGATGCACATGTAAACATATATGAGCTTATATTTGCCAGGTCTCATTTCACTTGTCTGAACATGTTGCATAGTAGGGACACAACAGAAAAAAAATGAATTGAACATATATGTGGCTTGCTTATGATTTGTAGATGTGCACAGCTATGGCAATTGTTAAATTAGTCTTGTGTATGCTTGACTTGGGTAGACAGTTCTTTGTAGTGCATTTGCTTTCTTCTAAGAAGAATTGTGTTTGTCTATGCCCTGTTTGTTGCCCCATTCTCACTGCTATCTTTTAAATAAAAAGAATGGTATAGGAATATATACAATGAAAGTATGTGTCCATCTTGCTTTGTTTAGATTGTAAAACAATAGGCATCCTACAGTCTTCCTATCATTCATTCTTATTTGACAAATCCAAAGTGTTGTCAAACTTAGTTTCTTCATTTGGAGGCAACATTACAGTGGACTGAAATGCAACTAAAAAGTTTTACAGTAGAGCTTTCTGTTTTATGTCCAATGTTATATTGTAAGCAAAATCACTTTGCTTTTGATGTCTGTTTCTGTTATCTTCTTTATTTGCCTTGTTCCCTTAGTGGCTAATGAAGGATGAGTAAGTTGCCTGATAGACAAGCAGCTATCTTAGTGCTATTAATGAAGTAGAACATGCACCATCTTGTCCAAGTTTTAGGGGATAGTTTCACCTTTTGCAGCCTGAGAATGTGAACAAGATGCTTATAGTGGTTTATTTCATTGCATGTTCTCTTGTCCCAGGGTAATTTAGGTTATCTGCATGATCTTAGCTCTCTGGGTCTAAGGAGTATTCAAGACATCATTACATCACAGGGTGGTTTTTTCTATTAAAGGAATACATTAGTATACTTGAAGGAAAGGGGATGTCCCAGAATTCAAAAGCTTGTGATTATGGTGAATATCTTCCTTTGTGAGGTACATGAGAGGATCCTAACAAACCAATCATAGATATTCTGGGAGATTTATCTTAAATATATCTCAGTCTTATGTCTGGCCTGATTAATTGCCTTGATC
Organism: Crotalus tigris; assembly: GCF_016545835.1. Taxonomy (NCBI): domain Eukaryota; kingdom Metazoa; phylum Chordata; class Lepidosauria; order Squamata; family Viperidae; genus Crotalus; species Crotalus tigris. The sequence continues at coordinate 666,507 of NW_024096549.1, forward strand.
ACTCTGATGGATATAATAATAATAATAATAATAATAATAATAATAATAATAATAATAATAAAGTTGGAAGGGACCTTGGAGGTCATCTAGTCTAACTTCCTGTTCAGGCAGGAAACCCTATACCATTTCAGACAAATGGCTGTCCAGTCTCTTCTTAAAAACTTCCAGTGTTGGAGCATTCACCGCTTCTGGAGGCAGGTTGTTCCACTGGTTAATTGTTCTAAGTGTCAGGAAGTTTCTCCTTAGTTCTATGTTGCTTCTCTCCTGGATTAATTTCCATCTGTTGCTTCTTGTCCTGTCTTCAGGTGCTTTGGAGAATAGCTTGACTCCCTCTTCTTTATGGCAGCCCCTGAGATATTGGAACACTGCTATCATGTCCCCCCCTCGTCCTTCTCTTCATTAACTAGACATACCCAATTCCAGCAACTGTTCCTTATATGTTTTAGATTCCAGACTTCTAATCATCTTTGTTGCTCTTCTCTGTACTCTTTCTAGAGTCTCAACATCTTTTTTACATCTTTGTGACCAAAACTGGATGCAGTATTCCAAGTGTGGCCTTACCAGGGCATTATAAAGTGGTATTAAAATTTCATGTGATCTTGATTCTGTCCCTCTGTTAATGCAGCCTAACACTGTGTTGCCTTTTTTGGCAGCTGCAGCACACTGCTGGCTCATATCTAAGTGATTGTCCACTAGGACTCCGAGATCCCATGTTTGGAAAGAACCTTTTACTCTTACCTGGTCACTCAACAGCTTCTAATATCAATCCTTCCAGTTAAATATACTTACTGGGAACATCTCCAGTGTTCATTTCTGTACTCTCAGTAAGTCCACAAAATAACATTTGAGAACTGCCACCAGATACTGTATTGTTTTCAATGTTATTTATATAACGCTAGCAAGAAAACAGGGAAAGTAGTCAGGGGTCAGACAAAAAAGTTCTTTGACAGACTTGCAAGATTGATGTTAGACCAGATTAGGAAATCAAAGTCATGTAGGCCAATACTATTTATTATAAGGACATAATAATAAAAAAACCTTGCAAGTCTGAATATGCTTCTCTCCCTTTTCTTTTTATCCTAAGGAATCTAAACTAAGGAGAATCTTATCTGAGACATTTTCTTACATTACAGTTCTACCTCAACTATCAAAAAACTTGTTTTATCTAATTGTTGTCTTGGTTGTAATTCTTTCTCCTGTCCCTCAAGGTCATTCTTTCTGCCTATAAAAAGGCAAAAGTGACTTGCAGCTTGTAAAATATTCCAAAAACAGCCAAAAAAGAGTCTTGGGATATTTTAGCAATAAAGGGACATACAAAGAGCATATAGTTCATTGCTAGGGAAAAAATGGTGATTTGATAATGGATAGTGGTGAGGAGGCAGAATATTTTAATTTTTAATCTGCATCTATCTTCTCATGTCAGCCTTGTGGGGCCGGGGTGGGGAAAAACTGTAGTTTAGGGAAGACAAGAAGAGGATAAGAAAAGAATGTAATTAATTAACGTACATCAAAGTATCCTGGGATAGATGAATTATCTTCTTAGATACTGAAGAAACTACTGGAGGTGACTACAGATAGTCTTAATAATGTTTAAGGACTCTTAGAGGACCGGTGAGGTCACTGAAGAACGAGATCTGCAGATTACTTCCTCATCTTCAAATTGGGGAACAAGGAGAAAGAAACTGTAGCTTTGTCTGTTTAAAATATATGATTTTTTCCCCTCATTTATTTATCAGTCATATTTTTATAGCTGCCAGTCTTACATGAAAGTGACTCTGGCTGATGTACAGCACTTAATTAAAAAGCTATAAATATATTAAAAACAGGCATACTTAAAATGGTTGTATTTTTTGAGCAGATTATCCAGCAACATGTTTATGAGCAGTTGGATATGTACACAGAGTTAACAACAACAACAATAATAATAATGTTGGAAGGGACCTTGGAAGTCATCTAGTCCAACCCCCTGCTCAAGCAAGAAACCCTATACCATTTCAGAACAAATGGCAGTTAACATGAGCCAACATGGGATTGTCACAAAAAAGTTTGCAAGATCAAGCTTAATTCCTTGTTAATTCCTTATTCTATGACATGCCAAAGAATTACTTTGGCATGTCATAGAATAGTCTTTGTCAGACTGCCTTGTGCATACGTGAATAAAATGGTAAATATGGGGTAGATCGAGGTCCCCAACCCCCGGTCCATGGACTAATACCGGGTTGCGGCATGCCAGCAACTGGGCCGCACAAACAAGCGAAGCCCCATCCATGGGATGCAGGCAGCACACAAAGCCATGCCCCTCTGGTCCATTGAAAAATCTTTCTCCACAGAACCAGTCCCTGGTGCCCAAAAGGTTGGGGGCCTCTGGAGTAGATGATATATTAGTTGACTGAATAACTATTTTCAAGGAGTGCTCATTAATGAGTCCACTTATTTTGGTGGGAAGTAAAATGTAGAATGCCAAAGGTTCTGTCTTGGCTCTGTGCTATTCAACATTTTTGTCAGTATGAATGAGGTTAAAGCATACTCTCCTCAGCACTGAGGAGAGACTAATACTTAAATAAGAGGGAAGATTAAAAAATATCTGGGCTCTATGAGCTGAAATGAATAGAATGGAACTTAATAAATACTGAGAAATAAAACTGCATTGGATAAGAAAAGTATGAGATGCAAACATAGGATGGTGGAGATCTCATATACTTTATATATCAGAAGACCTCAAAACATTCAGCTATATTCATTTACTGTATGTTCAAGACAAAGAAGGTGAAGCAGAACTGAGTACTTCTGATGGAGATATTGGCTAATAGGCTGGATCAAGGCATAGAAATGTTCCATGTTATTCTGCAATATTCATTCCATCACTAAATTTTCACATAGATTAATATACACAAAATATATATTTTAAATTATGTAAACCTTTTAGTTTCAATAATTTTTAAAATCATTTTACTTAACATAAACATTCAGATAAATATTCTTAAAATCTGTTAATCTCAAGGAGTTAGAAAAACAGAAAGACTACCAACTCTGTTACCCTTTTATATAACTGCTTTCTCTTCAGACTGCTGATATTCTGAGAAGGCTACACGAACAGCATAAAATAAAGTGGCTTCACGAAATCAGGAAGCACTACAATCTGAATAGATTTTTCATCCTGAATGTTCAAGGTTGCATTAGAATTCAAGAAATGTCCTGGTGCTGTATTATCTTTGCTTTAATGTGATTCTGGTATGATTCTTCTACAAAAAAGTGTACTGTCTGCAATCCTGTGTAGTTTATCTGCTTTGCTGACTAATGAGGTTTGGAAAAGCAGCCCTGTTTTCTCTTTTTTAAAAGATCTTGAACCAGAACAGTAGCCATTTTTTTAAAAAAAAAATCATAATGATATGAATAAAAAGCCTTCACTACATTTTATCATTAATATAGAGAAGGTTACCAGTGTTGGAAGTCTAGTGCTTATGCATATTTCCACACCATGCTTAAATTCAGCAGTGTTTGCTTTTCATTAAACTGGGATTTCAAACTTTTTTTTTCTTCAGTTTGGAGTTTCTGCAAAACCACAGTGGATTTTCAAAGCAACAGTTCAAGTCTGTTCTACATTTTAATGAAACAGTATAAATCTAAACCATTCTCTCTGATATAACTTAGCAATTAAATGTTAAATCCAGTATGGTCTCCACATGACAATAACCACATCTAACAATGATGCTATTATTGCAGTATTACAAAATGGTTACTAAATAGATGATCATATTTTATTCACATGATAAAACCACAAGTGAAGGTACTAACAGAATATTTTCTTTATGTGTTAAGTAGCTAAACATGGGCATTGTAAGATCTTTTATGGTTGGATATCTTTTTCAGTGATTTTAAGCTTTTAAATATTGAGAAACTATATTAATATGATGCCAGAGTCTTGAAGACTTCAGTTAATCAACACAACAGAAAGTTTCATAAATTTTAATATTAACTCTTTTCCTAGTTAGCTGCTCACATATAGAAAATTAAAAATGCATTTTTGCTGATGCTTCTTTTGATACGCTTGGATTCCTTGCATATTTCTGAAATGAAAAATGAAATGGAAATGGAAATAAAATGAAAAAATTAACACAGATTAACATGAATAAAATGACTTGTAGAGAAATAACATAGGAAAATCTTACTATATTAATTGAAGGTCAGAAAGAAATTAAAATATTAAGACTTTGTTAATATAAATTTTACCTAGCTAATATGTCTTTTGTTTTTCATTTACACTAGGTATTTCAAAAAAGTCAGGTTTTGGTGTATCACAATTAACAGAATGCTATTTGCTTCCATGTTTTTTTTTGAAAATTTCTATTATTTTAAAGAAATAGATAAAAACAAGCCCAACTATTAGGCAGTAAGCAGAGAAAAATAAAACAAAATAGTGTAAGAAAAGAAAAAATGTAAGAAAAATAGAAAAAAAAGCAATGGCTTGTGATATTGTTCACTGTAGTTATAAGTACAAATATATTTTAATCTCTAAGACTACATCACATTACTCTTCTTTGTATTATCTATTCTATTTAATCGTCAAAACCATAAGTCACAAGTTCATTTTTTTCCATTTTTACACAAAAGGTCCATAAGAGGCTTCCAGTCAGCAGTGAATGTAGATAATGTCTATTTTCTATCAAAGAAATTGATTTATCATTTTCAACAAAATCTGTCAAGCTTACCAATCATTTCTCCAAATTGGGTAGCATCAAATCTTTCCATTTCTGGGCATACACTATTTTGATCATATATTGACATAATATTTCCATTGGTCAGGCTTTGACAGCACAGAAGCAAAATACTTAGCTGCCAGAGTCTCAGAATATAATGGGGATGTTCTTTGCTCTTACGACATCAGTGATATTCTCTTGTGTAGATTATTCATATCACCCTTACTGCTTTGGTGCTTATTATAATGATTGTAAATTGATTTAAATTAATTTTCATAAAATGAAGGTGCAGTGTCCTGTATTAAGAGGACATATTATAGTATACACGTACACATATGTATATGTACGTAGCTGCAGCTGCCCAAAAAGCCAACAAAGTGCTAGGCTGCATTAACAGAGGAATAGAATCAAGATCACGTGAATGTTAATACCATTTTACAATGCCTTGGTGAGGCCACACTTGGAATACTGCATCCAGTTTGGTCACCACGATGTAAAAAAGATGTTGAGACTCTAAAGTACGGAGAAGAGCAACAAAGATGATTAGGGGACTGGAGGCTAAAACATAAGGAACGGTTGCTGGAACTGGGTATGTGTAGTTTAATGAAGAGAAGGACGAGGGGTGACATGATAGCAATATCTCAGGGGTTGCCACCAAGAAGAGGGAGTCAAGCTATTCTCCAAAGCACCTGAAGGCAGGACAAGAAACAACGGATGGAACTAACCAAAGAGAGAAGCAATCTAGAACTAAGAAGAAATTTCCTGACAGATAGAACAGTGGAACAATTTGCCTCCAGAAGCTGTGAATGCTCCAACACTGGAAGTTTTTAAGAAGAGATTGGACAGTCTTTTGTCCGAAATTGTATAGGGTTTCCTGCCTGAGCAGGGGTTGGATTAGATGACCTTCAAAGCCCCTTCCAAAATAATAATAATATTAATATTAATAATAATAATAATGTACAGCACAGCTGCAGTTATAACTGAATACCTGGGATGCAAAATCAACAAAGAAGAAAAACAAAGGCTCATTTGCCCAGATAGCAAGGCTATCTGGGCAAATGAGGGGATGAATTGGCGGTAAAAGTTTGCAAAGCCCAGGAAACTTTATAGTTGCTTTCTTGCGCGGGGTGGTGCCCAATCTAATACTGCTCTGACCTTCTCTGGGTCCATTTCAATGCCCTGGGGGGATATGCGATAACCTAGGTAGTCTATCCTTTCCTGGTGGAATTCGCATTTTGAGAGTTTGGCATATAGGTGGGCAGTTCGCAGCTTCTTTAAAACCGCTCTGACAAGGTTGACATGTTCCTCTTTTGTTTCAGTGAAGATAAGAATGTCGTCCAAGTAAACAAGGACCCCCTTAAACAGGTGCTCCCTTAGAACGTCATTGATTAATTGCATAAAGACTGCAGGGCCCCCTTGTAATCCAAATGGCAAGACTTTGAATTGATAGCACCCCATGGGGCAGTTAAATGCAGTCTACCATTCGTCCCCTTCCTTAATTCTCACGCGATAGTAAGCTTCCCTTAGGTCTAGTTTAGAAAAAAATTTCTCTTTCGATAGGTGTGACAGCATGTCTTTCATGAGGGGCAGAGGGTATAGGTTGCTTTCACTGATTGTATTCAGGGCCCTATAATCCATGCATAAACGTAAAGAGCCATCCTTCTTCTCTCTAAAAAGGACCGGGGCAGCCACTTTAGGCGTGGCTGGCTGAATGAAACCTCTCTTTCCATTTCCTCCTTCTCCTTTGGGCTCATGGAGTATAATCTGGGCTTCGGGAGTTTTGCCCCAGGCTTGAATTCAATGGTACAGTCAGTGGGGGGGGGAGCTCATTCGCCCTCTCCTCACTGAAAACTTCAGCAAGGTCTCTATATTCCACTGGTATTTCTGTTAGTCTCCTTTCCTCTCCTATGGATGCTTTTTCTATTCTTGATTCTGGTAGCCTCCCTTGGGGTTTTAAGTCCATAGGGTCCCCCTTCGGGAATTTGATTTCTCTCCTCCAATTTACCCAGGGGTTCCATTTTTTTAACCATTCCATCCTTAGGATCATTGGGCATTCCATGCCTGGGGTTACCACAAACGTTATATCCTCCTCATGTTTGCCCAGGGAGAGGTGTATTGGTAGAGTGGCTAGGGTAGCTGGCACCCCCCCTGCTATGGATCCATCTAACTGGCCAAATGAGATTGGTTGTTCCAGTCTCCTCGATGGGATGCCCAGATTCCCCACTAGTGTTGGGCTAATGAGGCAGCGGGTGCAGCCAGAATCTATTAAGGCTTTCACCTTCACATCCTCCTTAGCCATTTCAAAGACGGACTAAATTATGATTTATATGACACTTGCCTGCCCCGAGGGGACCCACACCAACTTGAGGAATGGTACACCTTGGCAGAGGAAGCAGAGATCGACATATTGAAAAGACACCGTCGAGGAAAACAATGGAGCTGCTCCGCATCTGAGTTGACACACGAACCAGTGAAACCACCAGCTACAGCCAAGAAACAAATGGGGTGTTTCAAGTGCGGAAGAGAAGGGCATCAAGCCGTAGAATGCCGCTCCAAAGCCCCCCAGCACAACCCAGACAAATCCCTAATCAGCAAATCCGGAAAGTCTTCAGCTAAGCCAAAAGAAACTGTCATGAGAATGGTGGAAATTGCGGAACCCCCCACTTCTGCTCACCAAGGGGAAAGAACTCCAGCCTACACCACAGGGCCGGTAGATGCCTCATATGACAGCTCGGAGGGCGAACCCCTGGTAAGTGGACACATCACATCCATCCTCAAGACAGTGACTATATAAATTCCCCCCAGTTTGCTGGCAATGGCCCGGACTTCTTGTGTATATTCAGCCACCGGGTGTTTGCCTTGCCTCATCGTTTTTATCCTTTCACGGGCTTTGCGATCCGCCAGGGAGTCTTCAAATCGTCTTCTCAGAGAGGACATGAAACGGTTGAAGTTGCTGAGTTCTGGGGCATTGGAGTCATGCAAGTTCACCACCCAATCTGCAGCCGGTCCATCCAGGGCAGACTGCACGATCCAGATGCAGGCTTTGTCACTGGGGATGTCCTGCCCGTATTCCTCCATGTAGCTGAGAACTTGGGTTAGGAAAAACCCCAAGCGTGTTGGCTCCCCTTTGAATTTCACCTCCAATGGTGGACGTCTTGGAATGGATCGGTGCCTCCGTTGTTGGTGGTAGTGTCTTCCGTCCAGATCGCCATCTGTGGTCCGGTAGGGGGTGGGGACTACTGGATCAGCAGATGTCCCCAGGGTTGCAGGTTCCACGTCCCCCTCGGTGTCTCTCCCTTTGCGGCTCCAGGAGCTGGGGCGTCCGTAGGGCTCAGGATTCTCCTCTCCTAAGGAGCTGAGAGTTCTCTTCATCAGGTCGATAGCTTTCTCTAGGATCCAGTCTGAGTACGGTGCCCAGCTTTCTCCCTCTTCACTTGCGTGCAGGGATTTCTCCATCTCCTGCTTCCATTCTGGTTGCTTGGTCCCCCGTCTCAGGGTCACCTTTCTTGATTCCTTTCCCCACTCACTTTTCTTTCCAACACCCATTGACCTGCGAGGCTTGTGGTCCCATGTCTCCACCACTTCTTCTCCTGAGGAATCTGACCTCTCGGATCCCAACATCTGGCAAGGTTCCAGTTGGGTCAGCGGCTCTCTTTCCAGGGAGTTCTCCCCCTTTCTTGCTCCATTGTCTGACATGGTAATTTTTTGCAAAATCCCCCGGCAAGGGTCTCCCTTCCAGGTGGATTAATTTTGCAAGTCCTGTCTAATGTAAGGAACCACCCCACTTTGCATCTTAAGAAGACAGAACTCTTGGAATAATTCTTCCAACAGGAATCCTTTATTAAGAGAAAATGGTTGCAGGAGTTCTAGACAGGACTAGGGGTCCAAGCTCTCCAATTCAAGGTTTTAAGGGGTTCCCCAGTAGCCCCACCCAATCAATCCCCTCTTTCAGCGACAGTCTCAGGCATTACACTTCCATCCCCTTTTCATTACTGCCCGGCTGGATGGAGACTTCAAAGAAACTACATGAAAGGAAATGGCCCCATTCTTATGGTTAGTTCTTTTGCAATACACACATTCAGTTCCTTTGAAGTATACTGAAGGAAGTGAGGGCCATAAAGCCCCTTTGTTCACCCCCTTCTCTTCCTCTTATGGCAGAATCCAGAGAAGGCAGAATTGGGGTTTTCTATATTTGATAACTAGAGATGAAATATAATTGGATTCTGACACAAACAGTGCAGCACAAAAATGGAAGGTTAGACTAGAAAATAAGATCAGCAAGTTAAGATCACATGCAAGCAAGCTAGAACAGATGAAAGAAAAGAAGCTGAAGAACAAGAAGACCAAAGAATACCTACTCAAGAAATACCACTTAGAAACCAGGAAGATCAAGGAAGCACTGGAAATAATAAAGCAACAAATAACAGCTATAGCCAGGAAAATCAGTAGATATGAAGCTCGAATTGCAAACTATAGGCAGAACCTCCAATTTCAATCCAATCAGAAACGTTTCTACCAATCCATCAATGGAGAAACTGCAAGGAATCAGTCAGCACCTGACAAGGAAGAAACAGTGCAGTTCTGGAAGCAGATATGGGATAACCCAAAGAAATACAACAAGGATGCGGCTTGGTTAAAAGAGGTGGATGCAAATAAAACAGAAGTTGAAATGAAAGAACTAGGAATAACAACAAAAATGGTAGAAAAAAGAGCAAAGAAAATCAAAAATTGGTCAGCACCAGGTGAAGATGAACTGCATGGGTTTTGGTTGAAACATCTGTTATACACCCATTGCCAAGCAGTTCAACAACATACTACAAGGAGGAGAAATTGAAAAGTGGCTAACAACTGGGAAAACCTACCTAATAATGAAAAATCCAGCAAAAGGGGCAACACCAGGCAACTACAGGCCAATTACCTGCTTACCAACAACTTTCAAATTACTAACTGGTGTGGTAGCTGATACAGTACAACAGCATCTACTTGAAAACAATCTCTTTCCACCTGAGCAGAAAGGAAACTGCCCCAATAGCAGAGGAACAAAAGATCAACTCCTAATAGACAAAATGATCTTGGAAAACTGCAAGAAAAGGAAGACTAACCTGAATGTGGCATGGATTGACTACAAAAAGGCATTTGACTCTCTGACACATGACTGGATAATCAAGTGCCTAGAAATAACAGGAGTCAGTAGAAACATCAGAAAATTTGTGCAAAGATCGATGGCACAATGGAAGACACAGTTGCAGATCAATGGTGAGAGACTGGGAGAGATTAATATTAAGAGAGGAATATTTGAAGGAGATTCATTGTCACCGTTACTATTTGTTATTGCACTGTTTCCTCTGTCAACAATATTGAATAACTCAGGACATGGCTATCAGACATCAAAAACATCTGCGAGACTATCCCATCTCCTTTACATGGATGATCTGAAGCTGTATGGAAAAACATCATCTGAAATAGAATCGCTGCTCAACACTGTCCATATATATAGCCAAGATATTGTTAATGGAGTTTGACTTGGACAGATGTTCCACACTTACTATCAAACAAGGAAAAGTAGTGAAAACTGAAGGAATCAAGATGCCCCACGAAAATAACATTAAGAGTCTGGATGAGGAAGATTACTACAAATACTTGGGTATCCTTCAAGGTGACAACATCAAGCACACTGAAGTCAAGAAAATGATTAGAGGTGAACATCAAGAGAGTGAAGAAGATCTTAAAGTCCAAACTCAATGGAAGAAATACCATAAAGGCAATCAACACCTGGGCAATTCCAGTCATTAGGTACACAGCTGGAATAGTGGACTGGACTCAAGCAGAACTAAAAGCAATGGATAGGCAGACCAGAAAAATAATGACAATGAATCATGCCCCTTCATCCACACAGTGACATTGATAGACTTTATCTACCAAGGCAAATAGGTGGGTGTGGAATGCTACAAGTACATCAGATGGTTGAAGAAGAAAAAATGGCTTTGGAAGAATATCTGAAGAATAATGATGAAGATGCACTGAAATTAGTATATCTGGAAGGCTTACTGACTACTGGAGAGACCAAACTGGCCTACAAGAAAGACCAAATGAAGAACAGAATAGAGGCATGGGAAGACAAAGAACTACATGGCCAATACATTAAAAAAAAATAGCTGGGAAAGCAGATAATAACAAGACCTGGCAATGGCTAAGAGCAGGAAAATTGAAGAAAGAGACCGAGGGATTAATTCTGGCTGCACAAGACCAAGCCTTAAGGACAAATGCATATAAAGTCAAAATTGAGAAGACAGCAACAGGCAGTAAGTGCCACCTATGCAAAGAAGCTGAAGAAACAGTGGACCACCTGATAAGCTGTTGCAAGAAGATTGCACAGACTGACTAAAAGCAGCGGCATGACAAAGTAGCAACAATGGTGCATTGGAAGATCTGCAATGATCCCACTAGTTTTTGTAAGCAAAAACTGGTGGGATCATAAAATAGAGAAAATCATAGAAAATGATAAAATTAAGCTGCTCTGGGACTTCAGAATTTAAACAGACAAGCACCTGCAACATAACACCCCAGACTTAACAATTGTCAATAAGAAAGACAAAAAAGTCTGGATAGTGGACGTGGCAGTGCCTGGAGAAAGCAGAATAGACGAGAAAGAACTGGAGAAGATAACAAAATACAAAGACCTACAAATAGAAATAGAAAGATTGTGGCAAAAGCAAGCAAGGGTAGTACCAATAGTGATAGGCTCCTTGGGTGCAATCCCAAAACAACTGGAGCACCACTTGAACACTATTGGCATTGAAAAATTCGCTATTAGTCAATTGCAAAAGGCAGCCTTACTAGGAACTGCTTCCATCCTGCGACGATATCTGTAATACCATCAAACATCCACATCTGCCTATCCCAGGTCCTGGGTAAGGACTCGACAGGTAGACAAAATGCCAAATCCAGTCTGAACATCTGGCTGACTGTGCGATGATTGATTATTATTATTATTATTATTATTATTATTATTATTATTATTATTATTAAATATAGCCATTTGTGAAAGCAAGATTTCTTATCTGTTTAAACTTTTTGAGTTCAGATCTTCAGTGGGCAGCTGCTGTGTTAGCTTTACAATGTTCTCCATGTAGACCTGAGGCAAAGGAAATCATTTCAAAGCCAAATCTCTCCTGCAGTTTTCAAGCTGATCGGGTATATGGCTTTGGCCCTGGCCCATTTCTACAGCAGTCATTAACTATAATCATGAACACATGAAAACATGACTTTTCTTCAAAGTAAAATAAAAGGGGGCAGCTTATTGGTGAAATCTTAGAACTTCCTTCTAATTTTCCTTTTGTTTTTACCTGCGGCAGCACTTCTGAAACTCATTTAATTTGCATTCCATCATAATCTAATACAGCTTGCAACTTCTTCATTCCAAGCCACTATGGAATGCTTTCACCTATTATGTTGAATTTTTGAAAATTTGTTGCTCCAGATTCCTTTTGACTTCTACTGAATTGTATCATTTTGTGCTAAACATATGTGTTATATTAAGTTATGAATGGGCGAAGTATTTCTTAATTCTTCTTAATAATATGAATACCTGAACCTTTTTAAAACTTTAATTGATATACTAAGCTTGATTGCAACTGATGGAAAGAAATACTCTTGTATTCAATGTTGAATTGTGAATAAAGACAAATTTATGTGTCCCAGGATAACGTTGCAGGAGCCAATCTGAGTTGGTCACTGGGATTAAAGGTTTATTTTGTCAAGCTTTTAGGCTCATGCTGGAGCCTATCCTCAGGGAACTTGTTTCTCTCTTCAGAAAGTTGAGTTGTCCTTATGTATATTAGAAATAAAAAGAAAAAAAACCCTGAAAAAAGCCAGTAGCTAATCACTTCCATATCACTGGCAAGACAACTGTGTAGGAGTGTTAATATAGTCATTTGGAGCTGAGCTTGATTTGTGAATGTCTATATCTTTCTAATATCTTTGAGTGTTTGTGTTAAATGTTGTTTATTTCAGGCTTACAAGTATCGGTTCACCATTTTGTGGAAAATTACATTCACATATTTTTAAAATCTAACGATGGAATAACAGTGCTCAGAGAAAATGTGAATCTAAAAAATAATTTGATTCTTGTTTGTTCAAGAATGAATAAGAATGATTCATATTAAATGCAGATCAAACTAAATTTCTTTCCATTCCTAATATATGGATAATGTGACATTGGAACAACAAAAATTGTGTATGACCCTGCTTTCATTGTAGTTTTTGGTCTTCTGTCTCTTTATCAGATGTTTGGTACATGCTACAGGTAGTCCTCTACTTATGAGCATTTACTCAGTGACTGTTTGAAATTATGGTGTTGACTTAGGACTCCTGACAGAAGTTGCTGCAGTGGACCTATGGTCACATCAGTAAAAATAAGGTGCTTGGCAATCCACCTTATCTTATAACTGACCACAGGACCCTGCAGTGGGCCTATTTGTCTTCCCCATTCTGCCCAGCTAAGTCGCCACGGGCCTTTGGAACTGCATCCCACCCCACTGGGCTCTACCCCCTTCTTCCCATCCCCCTTCATGGTTCATCCACTTATCTTTCTATAGTTCTTTCTCTTCTCTTCCACTGCCCAGTATCTGGACTTTTTTTTGTCTTTCTTGTTGACAGTTGTTAAGTCTAGGTGTTCTGTGGCAGGTGCTTGTCTGTTTGAAATCTAAAGTTCCAGAGCACTTTAACTTCTTCATTTTCTATTACTTTGCCTATTTCATAGTACCACCAGTTGTTGCGTGAGGGCAAATGACATTTCTTAACAGATCTTTCAGTGCATGATTGTTGCTACTTTGTCATAGTCTTACTTGCAGTTAGTCGTATGATCTTCCAGCAACTAATTGCTGTAGATTGTCTACTGTTTCTTCAGCTTTTTTGCAAAGGCATCATCTGCTATCTATTGCTGTCTTTTCAACTCTGATTCTGTATGCTTTTGTCTTTAAGGGTTGCTCTGTGCAGCCAGAATTTGCCCTTCTGTCTTTTTCTTCAACTTTCCTGCTCTTAGCCATAACCAGGTTTTGTTGTTATCTCCTCTGCCTGTTTTTTTTGTTTTGTTTTGTTTTGTTTTAGTATACTGGCCATGTGTTGTAACATTTTGCCTTGCCATTTCTTTTTTCTGTTCTTTATTTAGTTTTTCATGTAGGCCAGTTGGTCTCTCCAGTACTCCATAAGAATTCATGGTATATTAGTTTCAGTGCATCTTCTTAACTGTTCATCAGATATTCTTCTAATGCTCTTTTTTCTTCTTCAACAGTCTGGTGTCCTTGCAACATTCCACTCCCACTTGTTTTCCTGGATAAGTAGAATCAAAATCACTGTGTGGATAAAGGGTGTGATTCATTATTATTTTTCTGAGCTTTTCTATCCAGGCCTTTTAGTTTTATTTTATTTTATTTCAGCTGTGTATTATGTATTAATTGCCTTGATAGTATTTCATACACTGGGTTTGGAGTTTAAGATCTTATTTACTCTTATGATATATTCACTTCTATCCTTCTTCTTGATTTCAGTATGTTTGATGTTGTCAGCTTGAAGGATGTCCAGGTATTTATACTGATTGTCTTCATCCAGACTTTGATGTTATTTCCATAAAGGCATCTTGATTCCTTAATTTTTCACTATTTTTCCTCTGTTGATGGTAAGGATGGCACATTTGTTCAGTCCAAACTCCGTTGCAATATCTTGGCTGTATAATATATAATATATATACAGTGTATATATGTACAGTGTTAAGCAGAGATTCTATTTCAAATGGTGTTTTTTTCAAACAGCTTCATATCTCCATGTATTAATTTCTGGAAACATAAAATGCAACAGTTACACTCCTTCTTCCATCTTTAGGCTTTTTGTATGTTCATTACTTAGGCAGCAAGGATTTCAAAGGAGTTCAACACCCACAGTTGAAGGTCAGAATTTCAAAAGGTCTTGGATAGATCAAAGAGGATAGGCCAAACTTCAAAGGAACTCAGTATTTATTTATGGGTCAGGAGCGTATCTAGTAATCTGCTTTTCATGTAGGGATTTAGTTTAGCATTCGTTCTTGATAAAGTTGCATTTTACCTTTAGGAGGTGATTTGAAAGAGAATGATAAATTTGGAGTTTGGATACAGGCCACAGATCTCTTACATCCTGGACATAAACTTTTCAACTTCTTCCCTCAAGATGACACTATAGGGCAGGGGTAGGCAACCTTGGCTCTTTTATGACTCATGGACTTCAACTCCCAGAATTCCTGCACCAGCCATGCTGAGGGGAAAAGGAGATGTTTCCAAGCTGAGCCATGCTGGCTCAGGAATTCTGGGAGTTGAAATCCATGAGTCATAAAAGACTCATGGACTTGTGTCTAGTTGTTCTAGAACAACTAGACACAAGGACAGTTTTTCCCCCCATGCCGTCACTCTGCTTAACAACTAATTCCTACAAAACTGTCAAACTACTTAATAGAGCTGTATTACTATTCTCATATTACCTATTACCTATCCTTCTTACAATTATAACCTTGTTGCTTGTATCTTACAATTTATATTGTTTTTAGTAATCTACTATAATTAATGTTGTTTGCTTAGCTAGTATTCTATGACTATCACTAAGTGTTGTATCTTATGATTTATGATGAAGTGTTACATTTTATGATTTATGATGAATTTATTTTTATGTTGTTTATGATCATGATTTATCACTATTACTTGTATGTACACTGAGAGCCTATGCACAGGAGACAAATTCCTTGTGTGTCCAACCACACTCGGCCAATAAAGAGTTCTGTTCTGTTCTGTATAGCTGTACTGTATAGCTTAAGGAAGCTTCCTGATCACATATGATTTGCATCGTGTATTTGCTTTGACTTGATATTTTTTGAAACTTCTTCTTTCAAAACATATTTTGGGATCTTTTTTTAAATAGTGGGCTTTCAAATAAAGTCCCATGATATTCTTAAGATAGAATTCCTTATAAAATTACAGTCTGATCTGCAGTGGTTTTTATAAGGCAAATTTACTAATATTTTTTGTAGTTGTTCCAAGATATCTTTTGTTCATAACAAAATTATTAGTTACACAACAAAAGACTGAGATGGGTAGTTACGTGTTTCTCAGAGGTTTAGAAAGTTTAATAGATTATAGTGAAATGGTTAGCATTTTGTAGCATCTTCATGTCATTCTTTCCTACAGTAGGTTTTAATACAAAGAAGTTGAGGCAGAGGTTATTAGGGGTTTACTTGTATAGCACTGTTTCTTTAGTTTAACTTTAAAACACTTAAAGTAGTTTAAATTCAGTGGTACAGTAGTCTCTTAATGTTTTTCTTTAAAACTGATATTTTTATGCTGGTAATTGCTTCTTTGCTTTCTTTTAATTCCATTAGTGGTAAATACAGAAAGAAAAATAAAAAAAATGTGAATAATAGTATCATGATCATGGAGTAAAAAGTAGATGAAACAATGCATGAGATTTTCAAATTCAAATAATTGTAATTATATTGCTTAAAAATAGCTCTTTGGTTGTTCTTAGAAAGGTGGTATAAATTGCTTTTAATTTAATTTTAAGTGAATAAATTCTGCTTTTTATAAATTTTAACAGAAATGTTTCACATTTAGGAATTGCAAGAATTATAACAAATTGTTGGAAAGTATGTTGGAATGCCATGCAACTGTTGGTTGTTTTACTCCTGTACTTGGTGATAGAAGGTAGTGGTTAATATTCATTTTCAAGGGGTTGTTAATCTTCATTATTTTAACCAAGATCCTGATGGAATTTATAGATGACAGAGTTACTATTTTTACACAATGCCTAAAACTATTTATTTAACAGATTGTCACAACATATATAATTTTTAAATAGTTTTTGGTACATGATAAGATCCTACTATTCTCAAGAATAGTCAACACACTAGGTTTCAAAAGCGGGCAATCAATAGAAGTAATTCTTTAGTCAGTAATCAGCAACATGACAAAGAGGTTTTTCTTTTAGATTCAACAGGAAATTTAGGAATGATATTTTGATGAAGGAGACTTTTCTTATATTTTATCAAAAAAGTAAAACCCAGCAATCAGAGAAAGTTGTTGAAGTTCTGATTGAATAAAAATGTTCCAATAAGCTTTTTAAAATAGTATAAGGATTATACTTTCTTTCAAAAGTTGTTTGTTACCTGTGAACAAAACTTGTAACCTCTGGAATTTTTTATCATGATGAGCTAAGATACAGGGAACAAATGGTAGGTATCAAACTTCATATGCATTTTTTCTCATCCCATAGTAGAATATTATCTATCTTCTGTGTTTTGAGATCCTTCTCTTAAATAATAGTGGGATGCTTAAGTAACAGTATTAGAATAATTCTCAATAGTTCTGTATGTTTTACTTTAATATTTAAATAGACACTGAATATTGTTACTAAGAACAGCAGATCAGTTTCCCCAAATAATTACCTTAAATTGTAGTATGTTGAAATATGTTATTTTGAGAAGAGGCTTAAAATATATTAAATAAATAGAATTTTAAAGTTGTTAGTCTGAATAACAACTAAACAATAATAAACCCAATATGGAAATCTTCTGAGCTATAATATCTTCGGATATTAAGTTGTAAGGACTATGTTCATGGACAAGCTGTAATAATGTCTATATTATGTGAATATAATATCATATGAATTGGTTGCCATGCTGAAAATTAACATAACTAGATGAGAGAAAAAGATGGTGGGCTATATGGGACATACATGTCTCCCGATTAGAGGAGGATGGAAACTAGTATTCACTGTGATGCCTTTCATCTGTTCAAATCTGTGCATATGCATGCAAACACACAGACACACAAATAAATTTCTTTTGGGAAAACTATGGAGCCTTAATATTTCTGAGTTCTGTTCTTTGTCGACTACTTCATGCTTAGTAAATCTTGTTGTTAATAATTCAGCAACTTTTTATGATCGTCTGTTAGTTCTGAAACAGGAAGTTTTAAAATGAGTTTTCTTCTGAATATGCTGCCTTTTAGAAATGTATTAACAAAAATGCTTGATAGAAATCAATTAGCTTTTCTTAAAACCCAGATACTTTTGTTGATCTGATTCACAAATAGCTAGTGGATAACAATATCTTGTGCTTTCTAGAAGCCTTAATATGGTTTCTTGATATTTTAAAGATACAAACTTGGCTACAACCTGGCTACTTTTCATTAATGTCTTTAATATTTTGAGTGGACTAGCTTATACATTGTACTTTAATTGGAAATCTGGTTTTAAAAAAGCCACAGCTAAGACTAATCTGTCACCTCCTGGCAGCTGTTCATTAATTTGTATTTGTGTAGCTTTGGCCGGGTCAGTCTGCTTTGTGTACAAAAGCTAAGCTTTCTTATCTTTTTCTAAAGAAATGCCTTTCAGATCAGCAGAATTGTGTTTGCCCTGCACTTCGTATTTGTTTTTATCTATTCTTCTGAATTATCCCATGTATAATTCTCATATTCGTCTGATTTATTTTATAAAATTCATGAAATAAAAAATGAAGGTAAAAGAAAAAAACCTTTTAGGTACAAGCAATATCTTATTCTTAAATGAAAAAATCTGCCATTAGTTTAGAATGATCTGTGCTTTAAAATAATGCTTCTTTAAATGGATACAATACATGGAAGCCTTATTCTGATGGAATTTGAGCAAGCAGTGCTTTTCTTGTTATAAATATTTAGTATAATTCTTATTCAGTGACTCCTTCCACCTTCCTTCAGTGTCTCAGTATTTCTATTTAATAACTGATTGGATTGATGGCAACTGATATGCTCAAATCAGAGTACTTATATGATACTGCAAATAATATATGTTCGTTATATTTGGTGGTTTGTAATTTGTAACCCCAGTACGTACTGAGGATGAAAATTCTACAGGTAATCTTTGATTTAAACAACTGCATGTTTAGTGACCGTTCAAAATTACAGCAATTGAAAAACGTGATTTTCAACCATTCTTCACACTTATGACCATCACAGTATCCCTGCAGTTATTCATCCAAATTTGGGCACTCAGAAATCAGCGTGTATTTACAATGATTGCAGCATCTTGGGGTCATGTGATTTCCATTTGTATCCTTCCCAACCAGCTTCCAACAAGCAAAGTCAGCAGGGAAATCAGAAACATACCATGATATCAGGGGTTTTCTCAAGCTCTTTGAAACAGTGAATAATATTCTTGCAAAATCCTTTATAATTAGAAGAGGAATTAGCGTTCAGAAATCTCAGCAATTGAATACTTTCACTTTAGCACCCAATTTATTTTTAAGTTATTAGGGCAGGAACTTCTTCATTCTCGCAGTAAAAACTATTTGAAGAACAAGAGAATTGACTAATGGTTTTTCCTAATACTGGAGGAATGTGCAGGTGTTCTGAATTTTGCAAATCATTATTTACTTTCTAAGGTTCTGAATAGTCTCTGATAGATACATTTGACAGAATATACTGTAGCATTTTAATAAGCAAACTAATTAATTAAATGTGAACTGGTAACAGTTAAATAGTTACATAGTAGCTGACTGAAACAAGTGAAATTTCAAGAAGGATACTACAAAATTAAATCTTTGATACACCTTAACATTTATATCTCTTATTGGGATTATGAAGTGTAGTAAATGCTTATCAAATTTGCCACTAACATAACTTTAGGTGAGATAGTAATATCAGAGAATGGTAATTAAATTCAAGCTGATAGCATAGAGTAAAATGTTGAAAATAACAGTGAAAATTGACAGAAAGATGCAAAATTATTTACTTAGAAAGCAAATCAAGTGCATAGAATAGGTAAAATCTGATTTGAATTGCTTACTCTGAGGAGGGAGTTGGATGCAGTGGTCTGAACGGTCTTTCAGTTGCATGGTTATATGAAAAACTAATTTCATGTTTGTTTCAGTTACTATTATATGAGGGCAATTTGGAAATAAACCTCTGGTTATCAATGACAGACACTCGCAGATACAGAACTTTTATTATATACATTAGAAAACTACATTACATTATTTTTTGACATAATCGCCATTCAAATTGAAGCACTTGTCATAACATCTTACAAGGTTTGAAATTCTTTAGTAGTAGTCGCTGGGCACCAAATCTGGGCTATGGGAGAGGTGATCAAAAACATCCCAACAGAACTGCTTCAAAAGTTCTTGGGTGCATCTAGCAGTACGTGGGCGAGCATTATCATGAACCAACACCACACCAGAAGTCAGCATGCCCTGATGCTTGTTATGGATGACTCGTCTGAGTTTTTGTAATGTTTTACAGTAGACTTCTGAACTGATGGTCAAACCACACTCCAGGAACTTCACCAGCGGTACTACTTTGGCATCTTCACATTTGGCGGGATTTTCTATGGCATTTGTCTGCCATTGATAACCAAACAGAGGTTTATTTCCAAATTGACCTTATACTTTAAAGCTAAGCCTGCCATGTAGATAACTTGTTTTTAATTTTGGAAAGAAAATATTTTGTAATAATAAATAATACATAAATTAGCTAATAATTTATTGTTAAGCTAATAAATTATTGTCATGTGCAATAACTTGTAAATGATGGAAAATAGTACAAAAGAAACACTAATTGTATAAAGTATGTATAATCATTGTAATTATTTTTAGATTTATTTATTTGTTAAATTTATTTGTTGCTTATCTCATCATAGAGCTATTCCAGGTCGCTTACAATAATAAAAAGGAAGAAAAATGAAAAGACCTGTAAATAGAACAGAATATTGAAAACATATCCTTCATTTTCTAATGTTGCTAATATTGCATAATAATATTGCATAGTAATAGCTAATCAGTTGCTAATATTACAACTATTATAGTGATGTTATACTATGTTGTGAAAGGTGTGGTAATACTGATTTTGACCCCATTAAGATAAAAACCAATGACATGAATCTGATTTGCTAGAATCTTTATGCAATCTTCTGTAGTTCAAAGACTATTTAAAAAAAAAACCTTCAGCATATTTTTTTAAATACTTTTCCCATTTTTGGTTGTGTTATCTGCATTCATGAAAATGTTTTTGTTTCTATTTTTAGATTATAGGTTGCCAAATTAAGAGAGAACCAGCAGAAGCAACTCAGCGCTATACTAGGTGGATTAATAATTTAACACATGAACAGCTTCTTACTCAGGTATTTGGATATATTTGTACAATTTGATATTTGCTTTGTCTGCTTTGAACATGGAAACAGGATATTTAAAACCATCTGAAAGTAGGACATAATCCCATTCTGCTCACACATTGTTTCTTTTTGTACATCCCTCTTCAAAATATGCACTGTACATCTCTAGGATAGATTTGGATGAATGGGGTTAGGGAAGAAATAGAAATGAGATAATCTCTTTCTTCCAGATCCACTGATGGAATTCTGTCAGCAGAAAATCTGAGCTTGATTCTGCTTAGAATAATACAAAGGCATGCATACATAAGTAAGTGGATCAAAGCAGCATTTCAGGGAATGAGGAATAGGCAAATATGAATTAAAATTGTTAATAAAAACTATACATACATAAACAGTTTGTTAATTATCTTCTTAACTTTATTTAAAATCATGTGCAACCATAATTAAGATTCTAACATAATTAAAAGTGCATAACTTTGTATTTTATTAGATGTTATGGGAAGCAAATTTGTAGTGGCATAGTTGGTTAAGGAGACATAAGTCTCTCTGAAACCATAATGCTTATTTGTGATTCTTCATCATTTATTCTTCTTTGACTCTGAAATCATTTTTGGATTTTTGTAGCTCATGTTAAGGATGGATGTGGATGGGTGGTAAGGATGGATGTGTGGATGGATGTAACTCATTTTTTGCTATTTTAAATTGCTTTAGGATATGATAATGCAGAATAGAACTGTAGTTGGTAAATTCAAAAAGAGAAAGAGAAAGCAGAGAGAGAGAGAAAGAGAGAGAGAAAGAGACCGTCTTTCTGATTCCTTTTGAGGTTGCTTCCAGTAAGTAGATAGAAGAACTGATGTTTTATTTATCTCAGTGTTACCTTACTGTCTCTAAACTTTTTGTCACCAAAGTCAACCAAAAATCCTATTACAAAAAGTAGTAAAAGCAGAAAAACACCATTACAAACCCTTGCTTTGTACCATTCTCCTTTAGTATTTACAGTATTTAGAAAATTGATTGTCCTCCAACTCACTGACAGTGACTGCGTGTGGCTTACAGAAATAAAACCCCAATACGAAACTCAATTAACCCTTCCTCCCCCCACCAGCAATAAGAATCAACCCAACCTGATGTCTCTTTTGTTACACATTTAACCTGCATAATATTCTGGAAACTTCTATAGCTTCGCTGAAAGATGTTTCACCTAGTAACTGTAATCTACCAAATGTCCTAGGCCCCCCATTTTGAAGAGGAGAGCAATTGCTTATTTTGATCTTAGCTTCTCTTCCTCCTTCCCTCCCTTCTTTTGTCCCTAAAAGAATCCTTGTTTGTAACCTAAATTTCTTTTATTACTTATCTCTATCTCATTTTCTTCCTTGAGGCCTATGGCCCTAAACGTATTATTTTCAAAATGTTCTGACAGTGAGAACAGGCAGGCAGTCAAAACTATTTGTTCAGCCGTAAGTACCAATCCTCTCACCTCTCTACCTCCCTCAGGGGCCATAAAAGCAGCTAACATAACCTTCACTTTCAACTGAAATAGAACTCCTTTCGACTATACTATTGTTATACAGGAAGTATAAGATATTGAAGCACTGAAAGCCTAGTTTGATCCTTTCTCCCCAGGGTAGAAGTTGTTCCCTATCTTGATTACAGTTCCCTCCTTAAGAGCTCCCAGTATTGACCACACCAAATAAATTCTTCTCATCGCAGCCTTGAATATTAATAAAGCATAGATTAAATGCTGAGAAGATAATTAGGAAGACTGACATTGGGTTAATTTCCATGTAGAATTCTTGGTGCTTAAAATCTAGATCATTTGGGAGTTGGGTATCCAGTTTGGAATTGCTGCTGTTGAGATGCTTTTATAAAACAATGATAGGAGTAGGGGTTTCTTTCGTATAGGTAATGACATTATTTGATATCAGGAAAGCATTAATTGTCACAAACAGTCTAAGAACCATTTCCTAGATGGATATCCAGTTTATTCAGGATGATAGCTAGATTACAGCTTCCTTTTTGTCTATTTTATTATTTAATTGTGTAGCTCTTTGATGGATCCCTGTGGAGATTTTCACATCCAGGTCATGGTTGTCCCAAATATTCTTTTTCCAAAAGGCAACTGGATTTTCTTGGTGTTTCTTTTGAAAATGTTTCTCTTATCATTCTGAGAACTGAAGAAACTGCTTGGATGAGAAGTGAAATGATTTCAAAGAAAAAAAGATCAAGAAAGTCCAGTTGCCTTTTGGACACAACAGATTTTTTGTGACTTTGATAGATACCATTCTACAAGTGGAGAATTCAATCTAACTCTGATACTAAGATAGCAATTTCTGATCCACCTGCTTGTGATATATCTTTTATAATATTAAAAATAAGATGACTGTCTGTTAAGGGACAACTTTAATGTTTGATATTTATTTATTAGATTTTGTCCCGCTCGCCTCAAAGGGACTCTTATAGAATGCTTAAGATGTTGTTTAGATCTTTAAAAAATTATTAACCAATTACTAGTTTATAGTAAAATTTTCTCAGTTTATGAATTCTGAATTTACACCAAAGCACTGTATGATACTGTGGTTTTAAAATATTTGGGGCCAACTATCTTCTGTGGCAGATTATATGTTTGTAATCTGCCTTCATTTGCTTATTAATCAGTGGTTATTCTAAAAGTACAGTTTGTTCAGCTACCTCATAGTTTGAGAAGTAATATAATCACCAAGGAGGGGAGGAGGGCCATACATGGCTTCTGTGGTGAGGCAAAATGTTAGCCATGCCTTAGCCCCAAAGGAAATGCAAGTGGTTGTAAGGCATCCGGAATATGAAGAAGGAGGAAGTGGTCTGCTTCAGGCTGCTGCAGAGCTTTTGGGCATTACCCTGTGGATGAACTGGCTTCTCTGATGTGGGCAAGTGCGATCTGATCTTGCAGAAAAACAAGCAGCATGCACGTTTCAAAATCTACTGTCATATGCACTTGGCTAGCAAACAAAGCAAAACGAAATGCCGTGTAGGAGTTGCTGCTTTCTTAAAAAGAGCTTATTGAAACAGAAACTCTGTAAAATGGTTAGCTTTTGTTATTTATGGGGAATTTTCTTCAATTTTTCATGCTAGCCCACATATAAATTACTTCACACTTATAACCAGCACCTGTTATCAGAAGGAAATCATTCATATAAAGCACTTTTGAGATCTATAGGACTGTTAGCTTCAAGGTTGTGTTTCTGCTGGTAGTAGATTAAAGTTTATTTTATGAGGGAATATTTTAGTAGCTACTGTGAAGGAGTAAATGAATGATCCTGCAATGGAATTTAAAAACAAAACAAAAAAAAACCTTAACCACTAACCAATCAATTAATAAAAAAATCCTCATGGTGAAAGTATCCTCCTTTTTGTTTGTTACCAGATTTCCTGCTAATTATTTATGTATCTAAATAGAATTGCTTCTTTTCATTTTCTTTCTTTAAAATAATGCTCCTGCTGATTCAACATGCCAGTGCTTCCAAACTCTTTCCTACGTTACCCGAAACCACTTCTCAGAAAGTCTTTATTTAGATTGTGATTTGATAATGCATTAATGTACAGTTAACCAAGGAAATAACACTTTTACCTAATTTTGGGCGATTTTTAGATTTGGGAAGCACTGCCATATACAGAACATGACTGGACTGAAATGTTCTTTATTCAAAGGAAATAGGCAGTGCCTCCAGGTGTGTCTTTTCCTATACATTTGTCAATTTAATAGTGCTCTCTTATTGGCCAAATGACATTGACTGGTAATTCTTGAAAATGTGTTTTACATTTTAGGTTGCAATGTTTCTGATATGTATGATTTACTGTTATATTTCCATATTTGCAATTGTACTTTTGTGTTGGTTTTTTATTTTCTTTTTGTGTTTTGTTACTGTACTTTGACATGTTCTGTTTTAAAATAATTATGCAGCACAATTACCTACTTCATAGGTAATTTCATAAACATGTGATAAATTATCTACTATTCATTAACTGTAACTGTTCTGAGCCCTTATGGAAAGGGTAGGTTCTAATTTTATACATAAACTAAAGTACTTCTTTCTCTAAATTTTATCTTTAAGTAATATTTACAACTTCCTTAGTATGGTCAGGAAGGCCTGAAATGTTCTATTCTCCATGTCAAAACCATAGCGTAGGCTGCTCTGATAAATGTGTGCCTAGTATGTTGTCATGGGGGAGTGGATTTTTTGGAACACTATGGTCTTTTCTTTTGTCCTATTCATAGCCTTCATAAAATAATCCCTGCTGTTGAAATTTAACAGATTGTACATTCTTTTTTCTTTCTTTCAGACTCATTTGTAGTTTGCAGTATTATTTTTCTTGAATTTAACCTTCAGTACTAGAGACCAGGTGATTTAAAACCAGTGGTAGCTAAATTTAATCTCAGTACAAATGTGAGGACTATATTGTTAATTCTAGTCCTGGCTTAGATATAAAAGCCAGCTGGGTGACTTTGAGTCAGTCACTATCTCTCAGCCCAATGTACCTGACAGGAATATGTTTGAGGGGAAAATAGGAGGTGAAGGAAGGTATAGCCACCTTGAGTTATTTATATAAATAATAAAGGCAGGATATAAAAAAAATAAAATAAAAATTAAATAATTCCCATTGCATCAGTAAAATAGTTCAGTTTTTTTCCTGAATCTATTTTACATAACTCTTTGGTATTTGGTATAACTATATCCTTTACATAAAGATACATTCCTATTATGTTAGCAGTAAAGTCCTTTGAAATGTTCCATCATAGACATCAACATTTTTAGTAATAGCACTACTAGTATTGCTGGTGAGCAACAGCCAGGAGTAATTTACTTAAATTAGGATATCCTAATTAGAGCACTCTTTTTATGGAACATTCTGCAAATGAATAGATGATTCAGTGACAAAGATGATTTTTCTATGCACAGTTGGGGGTTGTTGTATTATCAATCAACAATAAATCAATTGTTTCCATCATATTTTGTCGTAGTTGAAAAAGGACAAATTGAAGAGCTATGCCATCGTTCGTATTTCAGGATTTCTTCTTATTTGATAAATATTCCACACTTGGAAATCATGTACAGTAGCAACTCAAGCTTATTCATCCTCTAAAATATTCTAGCCTACCTTTCCTATTTTTGTGGTATTTAAAAAAAACTCTCATCAATGACAATATAAGACTCTAAGTGAAATCTGCTTTGGATTATGTATATTTTCAAAAACATACACGCTTTGGTTTGGAGAAGGTAGGAGAGAGCTTTTGGTTATAAAATTATGCATGGATCTGCCCAGCAGATGTTGGCAATTGCAAAAGGGAACAGAGGCCATTCTGTGGTCAGCCAGCATGCTTCATTTCACGTGGGCAGATCAAGGCTCAGAGCTGCAACTATTTCCTCTTAGCACGCTGGGTGACAGTGTGAGCAGCCTGTGTGGGCAACAGCCCAGTTAACTCATACAACCTCATTTTTGTAATTAATCTCTCTTTTTCTTTTTTCTTTTAAATTAAAAATTTCTGTCTCCTGTTCAACAAAAATGGATTTTAACCAAAAAAATAATAATTACTACATTTGAAAAATGCTTTTTCTGCCTAATGAAACAAAAAGCATTCTTTTAACATGGGATGATAATTGGCTGTATGAGGCAAACGTTCATGTTTTGAATAGAACTGGAATTTGAAAGAGCAACAGTTTAATTCTTGAAATGTTTTCTTAAACACAAATCCACCGAGTTAAATGTGATGCATAGAAAATCTTTGTAAGTAGAAGTAGTGTATACCTTTTTTTAATGAAAATTATCAGCACTTTTGATCAGTGACGTCATCAAAGTAAACAAGCCCACGTGCTGATTACGTCAACAGGGCACAGCCCTAAAAGGAAGTGACGTGCTCAGCCCCCACCCTCCGGATGTGACGTTTTGGCCTAATCCCATCAAGATCCTCTGGGTACATGATTAGGTTAACCCTAGACTAATTCTATGGACATTCAAAACCAAAAAGAGCTAAGTAAAGTGAATAATTAGCAGAGGCCTGTGTTTTTGGGGAACAAGCCCTACTTTGGGGAGCTGTTAACCCTAGACTATTTCTATGGACATTCAAAACCCAAAAGAGCTAAGTGAATAATTAGCAGAGGCCAGTGTTTTTGGGAAACAAGCCCTACTTTGGGGAGCTGTGAAATAAAAAATAAAAAAGGCTTTTTATTTCTAATCATTCTAGCCTAACGATGCTTTTCATTTTTGTGGAGTTTTAAAAATCAGTGCCTCAAAAGCTGGGGAAAAAGAAGCCCCTGAAAGGCAGCCAGAGCCTGCATTTAACCCCTTTTTTCTAAAAGATATTTCCGCGTTTCTAGGGTCCAATTTTTCTTAACCCTAACAATCCCCAACTGCTCTACCCCAATCTCCTTTTTTCTCTCTGCACCAGACACACAATAATCATCTACCAAATCTTTCAAGCTGTCAAAATTAACCTTGTTGCTATTACCACAGTTTAGCGTGATCCCCTTCACTTTTAGCACCGTTTCCCCGTTGGACAAAGCATAAGCATACGTTTTGGGACCAGCCGCAACAAACTCTGTTATCGTAGTGTTTGGTGGAATCTCACTTGTCAGCTGTCCTAAATAATCACCCAAAGGAGGTGTCCACGCCCCCTCTCTACTTACAAAAATGACTGAATCGGTGTCATGGTACAGGCACCTATCGCCCAGCCCATCCAGTAGTCTGTATAATTCCAGCCGGGCATAAGCAGTAGTAAAGCTGGCGATAAATACATTAGTGCATGTCGATTTGGTGGGGTGGTTCTTGGCTGTTTTCCATGTCACAACGGCTGTCTCTGTATCCACAAACTCACATGAGGAAACATCATAATAGGGCACAAAAAGGTATTTGAATAAATCCTCAGGGTTTGTCACCACGGATGTGGTCAGGTGATTGGTGCTCTGACCAAACTTGCCCCACAGCGAATTTAAAAACAGCTTGGCAATCTGTCTTTTAGCAGGATTTACTTCAATGTGGTCACGTCGTAAGCGGACACCTTCCATCTTTTCATAATCCTGAATATATTGCTCTTCATCCTGTTCTGTTTTGCACCAGTCAGGGTAACCACTGGCCTCCTGTTTCTGTCTGAGATGCGTGTTCATATAACCTGAAAATAGCTCATTTGATGTTCTTTCAAAATGCCAGATCTCATAGATTTCAACAATTCTGTAACCTTTTTCTAAAGCTACATTCAATTCAATGGTACACCATGTCCCAGTCAGAGCTCTTTCCTCATCATTGTGTTTACAGGGGGTGGTTTGCAGTTTTTCTGTGCAGGTTGCGCACAAACTAAACATTAATTTGCCCCCTGATTTGTGGGGTAGGATTGGGAAATAGAGATTCCTTGGTGGGTACACTTTGACTTTGGCCAACCCAAAATATTGCTTTATGTCCCCAAAGTTTTGGTAGATGATTTGCGGATGGCCAATTGGGTACTCCTTGGTCTTATTCACAAACGGGTACAAACTGGTGAAATCATAGTATAAGATTTGTTCACCGGGTTTTGGTTTGTAGTACAGGCATGTAGCATTTGTTCTACCACCAAAAAAAGCATCTCGAGGATTCAAAGGAGTTGGGAGCTTATTCTCAACTAGAAACTGCTTCAAAGAGGTGTCATCCTCCACCATGGCCCTCCATTCATGTTCCCAGATGCAGCGCACAGCATACCCCTGGCCCCTGAGGTACTCTTCTTTAATCTTAGTACGGTTGTGCAGGCCTCCATATGTTGAATCAAGTAATTTGTTGAAGTCTTTTTCAGAGTAGCAGACAGGGCACCCATGAAAAAAACACCCGTGAAATTCAAAAGCTGTGGGAGTTCCATTTATGACAGCAAAACCATCCAAAAAATATTTGCCTACTTGCTTTTCACCCCCCTTCAGAGCATGCTGGATATTGAGATTCTCAGTGTGCTCTATATGCAACAACCATTGAATCGCTGGAGCTGAATACCTTTTCTGTGTCTTGTGATAATTGTCCAAAGGAGCTAATGCAATGGTATAGCTCTTCAAATACATGAACCGGTACTGGGCCATACAGACAGATGCCAGTGTGATATGCTGGAAGGGGTCAATGCCTCGAATTGCTATCTCCTCAACAATATCCCCCCCGATCCCCCTGAAACACTCTCGCTCAGTCATTTCCATCACCTGTTCCCTAAATCGAATACAGGCCTCTCTTAATATATCTACATCTTGTCTGCAATAGTAAGCCAGAGCCTTCTTTAGTTTAAACACAGTACCTGTATTAGCAGAGTGCCATTTCATGAATTCTTCTCTCTCCCCGGGCATCATGGTTTCAGGGCTGTAATACTTGATTTCAGGGAGTGGCCCCACGTAGTCTTGATTGGCCATTGTATTGAACAAGTGGGGAAAATATCCTTTGCTGCCTTGAAACCCCATAGCTTTGGGTAATTTGCTTAATTTAAGGGGCAAAAATGAGAGGCTATCAATAAACCGGATCTTATAATCTGGCAGGGTGATACACAACAGTTTCCCCCCCTGACTTATAAGCCGAACCTTAACCTTTTCACGGATCAGCTGCTTCAGTACTAGGTACCCGTCATAACCTTTGGAGTTGTGAGCGATAAAAGTACATCCTTTAAACTTATGATTTATAAAATTCTTTACAAACTGCTCCAGGCATCTAACACCATAACAATCCCACCTCACAACATCTTTATCATCCTCATCATTCAACATATCCCTGGCGCAGGCATAATTAGGTATATGGATGCCTGTCTCTTGACAGCATTCAAAATCATAAATGATGTATCTTTTGCCAATTTGCGGCCGGTCCAACGAATTTAGAAAGCATAAATGCCCTTCCAAGCTTTCAACCTTCTCAGAGCACTGTCCACACTTGGTTTCCTTGCACTTTTTGTGGGGGCTAAAGACGTAAACCCCACACGTTTCACAATATTCTTTATTCTTACAGTCAACTTTTCCTTCCATAGCAAGCTGTGTGTGTCTTTCAAGACACACCTTAGACCGGCAAAGCTCTTTGCACCTACAGCAGCGCACCTTCTCCTCCACCACCTGCTGGCATTCTTGGTTGAGACAGGCTCTGCAGATATATTGACAGCCATGACTAAATTTGTGGTGGTAGGGTGTGTGGCAGAATTTACAGAAATAGCGTTCACCCAGGAAGCCCTTGATATTTTTGATGCCATAATAATGCTTGTCGTGTAACAATATAAACACTATTTTTTCTTGCTGGGGGCTACCTGTGACAAAAAACCGCCAACCGTCCTGCATATAAAACAAGATCTTTATAGTGACCCTTAAAGCTTCTTCAAAAAGGTGT
Organism: Crotalus tigris; assembly: GCF_016545835.1. NCBI lineage: Eukaryota > Metazoa > Chordata > Lepidosauria > Squamata > Viperidae > Crotalus > Crotalus tigris. The sequence goes on from NW_024096549.1 coordinate 696,701, forward strand.
ATCTGAGAAAAGTCAATTCTGTTTTCTGTGGAAACACCCAGTCTATTGTGAAGTTCCCTGGCCCTGGTAATAATTTCTTGATTTCTAACATCTCCGCCAATCAGCCAGAGCAAACAGCTAGCAAAACATAGAAATTCACCTCCCACAGTGAAATCTACTAGGTGCTGTCTTTTTTTCTCCAGCACTCTGGTGAGCAGCACAGTGCTTAACTTCCTAAGACCTCCCCCCTCCTTGTTCTTCACGACAGTAACCACTAATTGCAAATTACCCCCCCCACAGTATCTCGGCCTTACTTTGCAGCAGATTTTCAATACCGGTCAGAAAATCCTCAGCATTTAAATCATTGATATTCCTCCTGAGAGAAAAGAGAGGATGATTTAACCCCTCTGCATCCAGCCGGAGTTGAACAAAATCATTTGGACCTATGTCCCTAGCAACATTATTCAAAAGAGGCTGTATCACATTATGAACAGCCTCTATAGCATCTACAAAAGACCGGATTTGGTCAAGATTAATAAATCTATAGCGTTGATAATATTCCACAGCCCTGAAATTCCTGATAGGCTTCTCCCATTCCTGTACCATATCCAAATAAACATTGTTCATATTCTGAGAGTTTGCAGAGTTAGGGGCTTGTGGCTGTGGTGTAGAATGACATATCTCCCCTTCTGGTTGAGATGCTGGCATGGAATCACATTTATGACTGTCTGCTGGGGATGCGTGAAGTCCACCTCCATGCATTTTTGCTTTTTTGCAGGCCGGCTCTGGTTAAACAAACAAACAAAAGGCTATCACCAACATTCCTAATAATGTAATACCGCTCCCCTCCCTTTAGTTTCTAAAAAAATAATACTAATGATGTTGTAGTTGGATAAAATGCTAGATATTATACCTCCTAACAGCATTCGTGTTGTGTAGCTTGTGCATGGCTGGGCCTCTTGGGGCTCCTGGGGTAATGTAAGGTCTACATATGGCTGGTCATCCACCCATTCTGAAGGAAAAAAAAAAGCCCCCAATGTTCAGAATTGTTGCAGAAATGTTTACCAGAATCTAAAATGTTATGAAAATATGAAAGACAAATACCTTCATACGCCCTCAAACATTCTGAGTCTGTCAATTGGTTCTCTACAGTAATAGCAACATCAGTGAATAACGGGTCATCCTCCCATTCTGAAGGAAAAGAGAAATCCTATGGTCAGATTTGTTGCAGAAATGTTTACCAGAATCTAAATGTGTGAAAGTATGAAAGACAAATACCTTCATAAGCCCTCAAGCATTCTGAGTCTGTCAATTCATTCTAGTGACATAAAACAATCAATCAGTCAAACAAGCAAGCAGACAAGAATATTCTAAAACTCCATTTTGCATCTAAGTGTTTCAAAAATTAGCCATAAAACTACTTACAATAGTGGCTTCCATTCTGAAAAGGGTCTTCTTAGAAGATCAAATGGCTCCAGAGGTACAGATATGCCAGAAACCAGCAAATGTGACTAGACCAGTATGGACCCTGCTTTTGTATACTCTGGTGATGTCACAACTTAATCACATCAGAGGAGGTGTGTTTTTCACAACTTTTGCAAATCTGACCAGCCCCGCCTCATCAGGGAAACCGAATTGAATAATATCCCTTGAGTTTTGATTAAATTGTGTTTAACATCTGCCAAAGTTAAACAGGGGTCAGCAAAAGAAAAACATAATACATATTTCATGTGATTTGTAAAGCCCATTTTATTATCAATTTCATAGCATTAAGAGATTCTTGTAATTAATTTCTGTTACATTTTGGCATATGAGCCTCTTCAGAGACAATGGCAATTCAGATTTAATCTTTGACATTAATGACAGTGGTTTACGGCTCTTTTCGATACGCTGTATGAATGTCTTGACCTCATCAAGGGAACCCTGGGTGAAACATAAGTTATTCATTTTGTCAGAAATACTGATGATGATCCAGAGAACATGAGGCATAGAAAGTCTAAAGCATAAGCTTTTAATATGTTCTGTTTCACTGGTACCATCCACGTGGTCTTCATCTGATTGTAGACAACCCATTAAGCAGTGGTGTAATATTTTAATAATACACGCTTTCAGAATCTGAGGCATGCTGGCATTTTGAGACTCCGCCGTTTCTAAAGCAGGAACTAAGGTAGATTTAGGCTTGCTGTTTCAACCAATCAAAATACTGTTTTCTTAATTTTTATATATATATATTTACTTACAATTTGATGTTTTGCAGAATCTGCAATAACAAGGTTTTATAGGTTTGTTCTCTTCAATGAAACTGTATAACGCAGGTCCTTTTCTTATTCTTCGCCCACGCTTGGGTGGTTTTGGGGTCAAATTTACATCAAACAAATCTCCATCAGAGGCTGCCATCTTCAAAAGACTGCTGGGACTAAATCGCTAGCTGTTCAGGCCTGCCCACACAAACCCACCTGCCCCTTGCAATGACACGCCCTTGAGCATTGCGCATGCCCGGATCACGGGGAGCATGACATGCCCGGGCATGTCCCTGCCCGCACAAACTCCCCTGCCCCTTGCAATGACACGCCCTTGAGCATTGCGCATGCCCAGATCAGGGGGAGCAAACTCCCCTGCCCCTTGCAATGACACGCCCTTGAGCATAGCACATGCCCAGATCACGGGGAGCATGACATGCCCGGGCACATCCCAAACAAGGCCTACCCCTTCTTTTTTTTTACTAGCAGACAGACAGGCATGGCTGCTTGCTGCTTGCCTCTTGTGAGCCTGTTTGGCTGCTTGCCTCTTGTGAGCATTTTAATTCCTGTTAATATTCCTTGTCTTTTGCTATAGTGGGAAGGCGGGCAGAATAAATTTTATTCGGGGTACAAATGGCAAAATATGTGTGTTTAGATTTTTTACAAAGGTAAAAACCAGCTGTGGGTTTTAAAAGGGGCTGTGTTTGTTTGTTTTTCCCCCTGCATTCGAGGAAATGCTTTTAAAACCACCTAGACATAAATACCTTTTAGAAAAAAATATCTTTTAGAAAAAAGGGGTTAAATGCAGGCTCTGTCTGCCTTTCAGGGGCTTCTTTTTCCCCAGCTTTTGAGGCACTGATTTTTAAAACTCCACAAAAATTAAAAGCATCGTTAGGCTAGAATGATTAGAAATAAAAAGCCTTTTTTATTTTTTATTTCACATCTCCCCAAAGTAGGGCTTGTTTCCCAAAAACACAGGCCTCTGCTAATTATTCACTTTACTTAGCTCTTTTTGGTTTTGAATGTCCATAGAATTAGTCTAGGGTTAACAGATCCCCAGAGTAGGGCTTGTTCCCCCAAAACACAGGCCTCTGCTAATTATTCACTTTACTTGGCTCTTTTTGGTTTTGAACGTCCATAGAACTAGTCTAGGATTAACCTAATCATGTACCCAGAGGATTGACTGACAATCTTGATGGGATTAGGCCAAAACGTCACATCCGGAGGGTGGGGGCTGAGCACGTCACTTCCTTTTAGGGCTGTGCCCTGTTGACGTAATCAGCACGTGGGCTTGTTTACTTTGATGACATCACTGATCAAAAGTGCTGATAATTTTCATTAAAAAAAGGTATACACTACTTCTACTTTTGTAGAATTGGCCTATAAAACCATTTTTAAATTCTTAAATATTTATAGTATAGTTTATAGTGATGGGAGTCCAAGGATTATACATTGAGACTGAGTGAATTGTTTTCCTGAAAAAGTTTTAGATGAACAAATTCACTGTAAAGTGAAATAGTGTGTGCTTTTCTTAATCCATATTTTTAAGGATTCTACATGATTATAGTAGTCCCATTTAATAGCAGAAAGTGTTTTGAATAACATAATTATTTGTTGTAATCAAAACTGAAGGAAAAAATGAAAATAATTGCGCAAATACTGTTGCAAGTCTTTGGCTGTGGTTATTGCTCATAGCTTATTATTGCTTATTATACATTTGAATGTTCTTCCAAATGACACTTGCTATTAATGGAAAACTACTGAGTAACCAAGAATAAAGACTTTCTGTGCCATGTTCTCATTACAGGAAAGTGCTTTAGTAAGGGGAAGGAAATATTCTAAATTTTGACCACCATATGCTGAGGTGGAACAGTCAGTAAGTGCTAAAACATCTTATTGGACTACAGTATTCTCAGATTAGTCTGAGTATTCTGATCAATATTTGTAATGTTAACTTTGAATTATCCAGTACCTTATGAATGGTTGTAATCTTTTCTGAAGATACACTAATGAGGGCATACATTGAAAGATGTAAGCTAGTAATTCCATTATTTTCTACTATAGATAATAACTGCTGCTGCAGTTATTCATTTTTGTTTATCATATTGTTTCATTTATGTGCGTGATCCTTAGCTTAACATTAGGGCTCATCTGTTGGATATAATCATTTGTGGAGTGATTATTATGTAAGCAGAAAGAAGCATATACAAAATGCAAACTTTTTTTTTTACAATTTTACAATAAGTGTTTTGATGTTTACTTAAGTAAGTAAAACGATCTCATCTTACCTAATGTTCTATGCATAGGATTTTTTTGTTTTTGTTTTTTGTAGATGGTTTTCTGGCTAAAATGAGTGCTCTTGCTGTGCTGTTCTGGACTTTTCAGATACTTTCTCTTCCAATAGACTTGTCTAATATAGAATTCATGCCTTCCAGGTATTTTCATCATTTTTTTTAATGTGACATGAAATATCAATATTGAAATATAAAAATCCTGAATGTCAAGAGATGCCAGCTTAACGGATTATTGTTAGAATGGCAAAGTTTCTTTGTTGTGACCAAGCATGATTATATCAATGCTTTTAAAAACCACCAGAAATTCTTTAAATATTGTTGGAATATTTTCAGTGGCATTTGTAAAACAACTTTGCTGAAAGGCTACGTGGGTAACTAAAAATGTTCATATACCTTGGGACGTCACCGTAAAGTTTTGGGATTATAAAATCAAATTGATACAGGTGGTCCTTAACTTATAACCACAATGGGACCTAAAATTTCCATTGCTAAGTGAGATAGTTGTTAAGTGAAGTCTGCCTCATTTTATGACTGCTTTTGTCACAATTGTTAAGCATATCACTGCAGTTGACAAGTGAATCATGTGGTTGTTAAACAAATCTGGCTTCTCCCATTGACCTTGCTTGTTGGAAACTGTCCAGGAAGGTTACAAATACTGATCACATGATCAGTGCAACTATCATAAATACATGTCAGCTGCCATGGGGATTCTGCAGTGGTCATAAGTTTGAAAACTGGTACTTTGTTCAGTATTGTTGTAACTTTGAATGGTCACTAAACAAATGGTTGTAAGTTGAGGATCACCTGTATGGCATACACAAACTACTGCTTAAAGTTTTACTCTCCTATTCCAAATTTCAGATGAAGTATAGTATATAACATGATGGTCTGTTCTTCGAGAAACCAATGCAAGTCCTTTGTGGATATGTCAGAAACTTTGTACTAACATTTTTTTGTTTTCTTTCTTTATATCACTATAGTAATAATAATCAATAATTAACTTTTTTTAGCATTTTTTCTTACAAAGATTTAAGTTTGCTGTGAGAATTTCCAAAATAAATATTTGTATTATAAGAAATCACTTCCAGTAGCAAACAATGAACTATTTCCCCATGTAGTTCACTTTATTTTTTTTCTTTTTTATCGGTTGGAATCAAACAGCATATTCTGATAACATTTTGCATTTGACATTATATAATAATAGGAAAATCATCTTTAATTTGGAATTGATTAAAAAAAGTCAAACTAGAAAGAATGAAAAGTGCTATGTGAAATTATTTTTAATAGGAGGCCTAACACTACCATTAGAAGGTTTATTTTTGTTTCAGTTCCTTGAAAGAACTTAAATGAGATATATCCAACACTTGTAAAAATACTTCAAAAATGTTTTCTTCTGATTTTTCCTACTGAAAAAAAGTAGTAAATCTCTCCTTATAGAAATGCCATGATAATGTTAAAACAAATCAGTGAAATTCCCAGGATTTTACTACTAAAAATATTATATTAGGACAGAATAGTGCAGGGGTAGGCAACCCAAAACACTCAAAGAGCCACTTGGACCCGTTTCCCACCAAAAACAAAACACTGGGAGCCGCAAAACCCTTTTGATATCTAAAATGAAGATAACACTGCATATATCCTTTTTTACCTTTATTATAGGTGTGTGTATGTGTGTGTGTGTGTATGTGTATGTGTATATGTGCGCACACACACACATATACACATTAAAAATAAAAGTAAAAATGTGACTCTTGGGAATATCCATACTATTAAAACAATGATCACCAAGAGAATGCTTTAAGAGAATAAAATTACATACACACACAGGTAAAAAAAGGATATATGCAGTGTTATCTTCATTTTAGATGTCAAAAGGGTCTCTCTCTCCCTCCCTCTCTATCTGCCCTTGGTCTGCCACTCCTCTTCCCCCACTTTCTCTCTCTCTCCCTCTCTCTCTCTTTCTCTCTCTCTCTTTCTCCCCCCCCCTCCTATCTGCTGCTCACCTGGCAAGCTTCAAGCTGTTGTCCAACAACCTCCGGGGTAGGCAACCTCGTCTCTTTTATTACTCATGGACTTCAGCTCCCAGAATTCCTGAGTCAGCCTAGCTGGGCTAGCTAGCTCTCTCCTGCCCTTCCTGCTTCCTTCAGAGACGCAGCAAAGGGAGGAGCTCCGCCCAGAAAGCTTTTCAGCTCCTCGGAGAACACTGTGAGTGCACTCTCTTTTACACACACACACACACAAAACACACACACACACACACACACACAGAAAGAGAGAAGCAGGGAAGTGCAATTGCCTCTCTCTGTCTCTGTCTCTCTCTCTGCAAAGGCAGAGGAGGCTGGGAGCCACAGGGGAAGGCTCAAAGAGCCACATGCGGCTCCGGAGCCGCAGGTTGCCGACCTGTGGAATAGTGTATATACTTTTGCTGCTGTACAGCTTTCTTAGAAAATATTTACCCTAAAGTTCTCCTGGAGTTTGCTACCTGTACTATTTTGAGGCATTTGTACCCTGCTGTTTTGCTTTATTACTATTATTTACAGCTCAAATTAGAATGGTAGTTTTAATGTGAATTGTCAAGATGATCAGCCCTACAGGAGGCACAGGATACACCATTTCTGAGTAAAACACTGCATTGATAAACTGATAAATATGAAGAGAACAAGAAACAGGATATACTGTATACAGTACCAATGTTATTAATATAACAAAGATGGAAAATTCCTTAACAAGAGAACAGAAAGGTTTTTTTTATATGCAAATGAAGAGAAGTACTGACCAGGAGTTTATATCTTACTTACTGAACTTAAACTGTACTGTGTCATCTGAAATCACAGAGTAGGCATTTGGAAAGGATATGCCTATTGGTAGTTAGTTGGAGTAGTAATGGATAAGCTAACATTTGGAATAGAAATGGATAAGAATGCATCTGATTTTCTGAAATGGTTTTGCCCATTTGCCCATGAGTAGTTTGTACTTATCCACCCTTGAATCTAATAAGACCAAATCACTGCAATACTTCATGTCCCTTAACCACAGTTAAAAAGACATGCTGTGTGATTGTGTACCAATTTGACCTGTCTCTTATTTCAGCATGACCTTTTGCTTCTCTTTATCTGACAATCTTAATTGTAGTTTAATGACTTTACCCACAGCTAGTAAGTTTAAGGACAGGAGCATTTATACATGATTAATTTTCCTGATGAAAAGGGGACTAAATATTATTTTAAAAATCTGTTATATCTTGAAGGTTTTTCTTTATTTTTTTCTGAGAACACCCACGTCAAAAGATATCTAAGAGGCTGCCTTTTTGATTTTGAGAAATTCTAAACAATATCTATTTCTTTGTTTTTACTTGTAATTTTTGCTGATCCTTTCATTTTTCAGTATTAGTTCTGTTTTTAACTGGCTGTTTTTCCTAACTTCTACTTTCACTGTAGATTTTTATTAGCTATGTTGTTGTTGGTGGTGATTTGTTCAATGTTTGAACAATTTGTCTGTTAGTAATTTTACATTTCATTGATATTGCAGTTAGTGCTTTATCAAAAAACCACCAAGGTGAGCCACACAATGGAAACTATGCTTTGTTACTGCAGCCTAGCTTCTGTGCATACATTAATTATAAATATATACTGACTTAGTAGTAGAACTAAACAGAACATCGAAACTGGAAAGAGTTCTACCTTATTTCCTCTGTTATCCTTCCGTTGCAAGGTTTTTCTGTTCAAAATTAATTTATTAAGATTCAGATGGGGAACAAATATTTGGATGGTTGTTATAGAACTCCTAGAGCATGATAATTTTTTTTTAAAAAAAGGACACAGTATGCCCATCAGACAGTGGAGAGACTGCCTGACGCCAGGATGAGATAATAAATAGTGAAAGGCATCTACTGAAGATTTTGCAGGAGTGAACAATGTGCGTGACATATTTAAGAGTGATAATATGGTGGTGATCTCAGAAACATATATTTGGGATTTTTTATAGGCTAGAAATGGTTGAAGTTTGTACAACCCTTCAGATAACGTTTATATCCCTTAACATTCTTAGTAATGAAGAGTTGGTGCATTCATATATTTTGCATGTATTTATTTTCCAAGAAGTTCGATTTTGCTGGCCCAAGAATAAAGAGAAGAATAAAAGGACTATACCGTATCAGATTTAGAATTCAGTTTTTCATAACATAATAAATAGACCTTATGGATGTGAAGGTATGCTGGGTATTTCAGGGCAGTGTACAGTTAAGATCAGATTTACCTTGTATGCTTGCCAATATTATTCATCTAGTCCATTAAAATGGGGAAGAGGACATGACTACAATCCATCCACTTAAAACTCCTGTATAACTTCAGCCACAGCAATAAAGAGGAAAATACATAACATCAAGGGGAAGCGGTCATCTACTAGTCAGCAAATAGAGTAGTAATCAATCATGATTCGGAGTTGGATGCAAAACTGATTTAGGTTCTAATCTTTATCTTTGTCTGTTTCCTTCCAGTATTTCTGTCTCATTTTTTGAAGCAGAGAATAATCAAATATTTTCCTGGATAGGTAACAAAGGAATCTCTTTGTCCTCTGGGATTACTGTTATTAATTTCATTTGTTCAGATAGATGGACAAAATAGACACACAAAATCTACTCAAAAGAAATATACACCATGATATTTTCATGAAGGTAGGACCTTTACTCAGTTTTAATACAAAAGTTAGATAGGCTGCCAAATGAGAGATGGTTAAATGGATGGCTTCTCCAATTTCTTTTTAGTGCTCTCTTAAGAGGCTAGTTAATTTTTCTAAATTGCTTTTTCCTGGACTTATATTTTAGACAGATATATTTTCTCTAAAGTCAGCTTTGCGGCTTCGGTAAAAGTCAGCTTTGCGGCTTCGGTATGTTCTTGGCAAAGTGCTGTCCTTGAATGTTTAATTGATGGCTTGCACTTTTTCCCCATTTAGGTAATTACTCTAACTGCTTCCTCATTCTTGATGAGGATGATGATAAAAAAAACTATTGCCCCCTTGCCATAGATTTGGAAACTTTAGTCATATCTAGATTTTCATTTGAACTGCTTGTCACATTCCAGATTGAAACAGCCAGTATTGCAGTAGTGTTAAAAAGAACTGTACTGTTGGTTCGGGACAGGATTCAAATTCTGTACATTATCTTGGGCTTCTTTAGGAAAAGGTATAAATGGTTTAGCTTTGTTAACCTTATTTTATATGCCAGTGTAATTTCCACTAATAGTCTGATAATTACTCTGGTAGTTCTATAATTTTAACAATATCTAATATTTTATTATTAGATAAACTATTAAAACATTTAATAATATTTCTTGTATTGCTGTTGCAGCTTATTCAAGTTTAAGAACCTAGATAGGATTTCCAGTTACTTCTATGAACTTTTCCTGAACAGTCCTACTTAAACTTTTACTTTATAATGCTAAAATACTTCTGTAGATTGAACTGCTGAATAATAATGAAATCTAGTACTTTAGTTTTTCTTGGGCTTCCTCCTGTTGTCAGAATGCTTAACGGAGAATATATGTCATTGGCAAAGGACATGTTTTCCCATTTGGAGCTCCTAAAGGACAGATAATTTTAAAGTCTGAAAAATAGTTGGAAGTTAAAGCAAACTATTTCCTCCAAAAAACAACTAAAACAGCTTTCTTTTTAGGAATGTTTTGTTTTAATAATAAGTGAACAGGCCATCATCACTGATTCTTTCCTAAGCAAACTGTAAAAGTTGCTTATAAAATATTTTAGATCAATTCTAGTAAACCTTTGTGTAATATTTAAGACAGATTAACAAATGTGATAATAAAGGGGTTCTACTAGTGGAAGTTCAAGGGCAGAATTATGTGAGGGGATCAGTGTATATTTTCCATAACCGTCTCACATCTCTTTCTCCATTAAACAGACATTCCCCTGATAGGTTTCTTCGTTCTTCCAAGCAGGAAGAATTCAGTGAAGCAGGAAAGAGAAGGAAAGAAAGGATCTATTGAATCACCTACAAGTGCTCTTCAGGAGTTGAACACTGAAAGTGGCATTATGGATCTGCAAACCATCAGTAAATGATTCTTGCAAAGTCATTTGAAATGAGATCCAGTTTAAACAATGTAATTAGCATATGATCCAAAATGTATATGTGATGTTGACTTTCTGTGTGCTGCTCTTTTTTTTCACCTCTACCAAGGTCACAGAAGTTTGAATGGACAGGATTGCTGGGGAGAAACTTAGTTCAGTTAAGGTTAGGATTTCACATTGCAATGTGTCGCTGAATAAAATTAATAAAATCAATATTAAGTTTGTTATCATAATTGGCTAACATAAAAAGATAATAAAATGACTGTGATATAATATTCCTCAATAGTTCTGCATATATAGCCATGTGGATTTCTGCTTGAATTTGAAGATTCGAGGCAAATCATTAAAAGCAATTGATCTTATATGAATTTACGAAATTGAGACAAAATAGTTGTCAGCCTATGAGATACAAAAAAAGGGCATGACAAATATATTCATTATCTCTTCTCCTGTTTACTTTTTCAAATATTGAATAGAGATATAAAATAAAATTAGAGAATAAAGATTTAAAAAGAAACTTATGGAATAAGGGCATTTGCTAATAATTTTAAGTATTTTTTATTGTTTTATCTTTGTTGTATGCCACCCAGAACCATGTGTTTGTGAGACGGGCACCTATATAAATTGGATGAATAAATAAATATCTTCTTTTATTGACCCAAAGATGCTTTCCCAAAAGGCAACTGGACTTTTTTACCATAATTTTTTTCCTTTGAAAACATTTTGCTTCTCATCCAAGATGCTTCTTTAGTTCATCATCAACTGAAGATGCTTCTTGGATGTGGAGTGAAATGTTTTCAAAGAAAAAAACTAAGACAATCCAGTTGACTTTTGGAAAAGCACCTTTGGGACAGCCATGACCGGGATGATTGAGAATCTCTATAGATATCTTTTGTTATTGCTGACTGGAAACTGTTCATGATCTACAATATTTTCTTTATAATTAGGTGAGAAAAGAATGATGATGTAACTTTAGAGAAGAGTGTAAATTTAGAAATCCTAAAATAGTATTTTTAACTGCTGTAAAGAAGAGCGGAAGCCACTTCCTTATATCTTTTTTTTTCTAGTTTTCTTCTACATTTTTTTCTTTTGGTTTTTTTTTTTTACTTTAGCTTCTTTTTTATTTCCTTTTTGCATTTCTCTTTTACTCTCTTTTAGTTTAAAATTTTTATTGTTTTTAAAACTTTAAATAAAATTATATTTTAAAAAAAGGGAAATTGAAAAAAAGTATGAGATCTGAAGGGTGTGAGAATTGCTTAGTGTGTGGCTCTGTGAGATTTTATATAAAAGAGAAAGACAGAAGAAGAAACCCTCCCAAACTCAGTTTATTGTAATACTTACATTTTATTCGTGGTTTTTATCTAGAGTTTAATGCATTTATTACATGTATACAATAAATCTGTTGAAGGTTTTAAAAGAGTTAATTCCGTTGGGAAAATACAACTGAGAACATCACTTACAAATAATACTCCCTGTACTTAAATATCTCTAGATTTTTTTCAAGACAAAAATGCTACCAGGGAATCCAGTGTAAGCAAGCACTTCAGATCTTCCTGCTCAGTGCTGTGGGGTGACAGACTCTGTATGTAATAATGTTTGTTCGTTTTTCTGCCAGCTGCAGAGAATTCAAGGCCAACTTCTGGCTACAATGAATTTTAAGACAGTGGGGGATTGTTCCATTTTGTGATACAGTTGTTTGGGGAAGTGAGCATGCTGCTTAATTCCTCTTCCACTGGCAGTTAAGGAACAAAATAGAGCAGTTTGTATTAACTCAGAGTTCATCTCTTGGATTCATGTACAGTACTTATTGTGAGGTAGCTTAATTAAAATTTTGTGCCTAGCACAGGCATTAGGCCAATTACTGTACTCTATCTAATAAATTCAGAGATACACAAAAATATTTCCTGTCTTCGGTTCACCTGCCACAAATCCAATATGGCCATGGATCTTGTTATGAGTGTGTATTAAGAAGCTACTAAGAAAGAATGCCTGCATAGATTCATGTTTACAGAAAATCCAGCATTGTGCTACTGTAATAAACTTCTAATCCTGTTTGAAGTTGACTTTGTCTTTGATAAGGAACTAAAAGCAGAGGGCAGCTCTTTGAGACAGTTGGGGCTTACGTCTAAAAAGGCAAGGAGATAACATTCTAATGTTTTGTTAGGATGTCTAATGTAATTCTGTTTTAGCTCCCAAGTAGCAGCTTTTTGTTCATGTAAAATTGGGTACTGTATAATTTTTCAAACCAGTGAACTTTCTCTCAAACACATATTTTTGAGTCACAAACTGCCTAATATTGTGATGAAAAAATATGTGTTATTTTAAGTTACAGTTTGCCAATATCCTCTTCCTGATGGTTTTGATTTCTGTTATACTTATTTGCCAAGAAACTGCAGGGTACATACCATATTATAAGCAGAACATTTCTCCTTCCACCAGCCCCCCCCCCCAAGTTTTTTCTCCTGAATTTGCTTAGATTGGATGACGAAGAGGCTTGTCTAATATGTCTGTGTCTCCCACCCTCCCAGAAAGTATTTCTATTCCTAAATCGGACATGGTGGTTAAATTATTGACATATATAATCCATTTACATATTAAGTGGGGGAGGGTAATCTTATGTTTACGTTAAAAGGACAGAATCAGACAAAGATGATGTTTTCCAATTCTCCAGAGTCTCACATCTCTGCAGATAGTTGTTTTACTTTCTAATGGTAGCAGTGAGCCAGAAAAGGAGAAAAGTGATGAAAGCAGGGTGGTTTTTTTTACAATTAGTCTTCTCTTTTTTAACATATGGATAAATTGATATAATGTAACTTATCTATCATGTTTCATTTTTTACTTTATTAAATGTGTGTGCTAATACATTTGCCAACCAGCAAAATAGTTAACTTCACAATGGAATGTAGCAGTGTCAGTATACGGATAAGGATGGAATTTTACCCTTTTTGTTGGGTTCTTTCTGTTTTTTTCGAGCAATATTATTTTTAGGCTTAGCTACAATTTGTGTATGTTTTTTTTCCTGGGATGATGGGAAATCACACCACCAATTTTGGGCAGTTGCAATTGAATAGAGTTCCATGAGCCATAGGAAGAAGCTCAGAGCCACAAGCTGTTTGCCCATCTTTTCACAATGATAGGTGAACAAATGAGCAGACATTCTGTAGTCAGAGAAAAAGAGAAACATTAATGCTCTTTTAACAGCTGCAAAGCATTCTAATCCCTTGTTGTGTACTATAGCTAAAGAATACCTGGGTAAAGTATTTTGAAAAACTACAGAAGCAGTTGCCTCTATTCATGAAAAAAGAATTGGAAAAGAGGGACTGAAGCAGCTGTTTATTTTCCTAACAAAGGGAGGCAATTAATTTCTCTTAATATTTTTAGCGCTTTGAGATTTCTTCTAGTTTTTCTAGTTGTTTGCTATTTGCAGCTGAGATTCTGAAATTATCAAAATAATTTGATTGTCATCTTATTTTCTTAATTATATTTATTCTCAAATAATTTTCAAATTGAAATTTCATGAATGTTAAAGATTTTCCTATTTATTTGATGGTGAGAGGCTTCTGTGGTAGTCTGCTTCCTACCTGAAATGAATTTTTTAAAAAATTCCATCGTAAGAAAAGTGAGAGTGTGTTCCATCAGTAAAGACTACTAAAATAATTCTAAATTAAACTATTAATTTTAAAAATAAATGCAAGTTTACATATAAATCATCTGCTGGAAGATCTTAACAATTAATTCAATTGTTTTAATAATATTTTTATTTCATGCCATTGTAAATTGTTTTTATTGCAAGAGTCATTTTGAATGAGATAGATAACCATATTAATTTGAAAAATAAATAAATAAATGCTGTTATCTGCATATACCCTGCTCATGTCTAGCAAAGGCAAAACATTTATTTGGGAAAGTCAATGGATAATGTAATAAAATAGTAGATATTTTAGATCATTCTAAAAGATCATGACCTACAATGGCTGATTATGATTTGCATTCGTTTCTGATTTTACTGATGAAAGTTTAGATACAGAAAAACAAAATCACGATGGGACAGAACAGTCACTGAAACAATATTAACACGTTCAATTCAGGATGACAATGCATAACTAAAGGAGGCAAAATTACAAACTGTTTCTAGTATATATATATATATGGCCTCTTTGGAGGCAAGTTCAACAAACATAGAATGAACAAAAAGACTTAGGTTCACAGTTTAGTGTCATATTCGTCTGCCTTTGTATCTTTATAATTTCAATTTATAAAGTACAAAAATTGGCCCAACATAATTCTGAAAGTACATGGGGTTCACGGCAGGTTTTGTAACAAAGTTGAATTTTTTATCTATAAAGAATGTGCTTGACTGCAGATTGCCATCTTAATCATTAAGGAGCTTGCAACTGGTTTATTGCCATCTCATAACAGTGTAAATTGGTTGAGCATGTAGCTGCAGTTGAACCAATCTGCATAGACTAAACAATAGGGAATAATTGCCATTTGTTTATAGTGAAAGTCATTGAAAATGTAGTCATTGAAAAACTCAACTGATTGGCATTGACTGAAAACTTTTGGCCTAAAGGCAATAATTATATGCTTTAATTTGGGGAAGAAAGCAGCACCTGCTTTATATTCTCTTATATAAATTAATAGTAATCATTTACTTTTGTTGTTAAAAGTGTGGGGCTTGTTACTCATAATCTTAGTCATAATGTCAGTACTACTGAGCAAAAAGTACCCTCCCCCATTAATAAAAATAGATTTTGTTCCCAGCTGACTTGTTTTCCTGAGCAGTGTGATTTATATTATTTTCCTTTGACTTATATTATTTTCCTTTGACTTATATAGCAGGAAATGAACACAGTGTGCTATAGTTTAATAAACTAAGTATTGAAGTATATTAGCATATGAGTGTGCTGTTAGCTAAATATACTAAGAAATAGCTTATATTTTAGAACAATACTTGAGATGTCCAAGTTCTGCCTCAGTTGCTGTAATAATGCTGCTTGGCATTTTTAATAAGTAGCATTTTCTTTTCTTAATGAAACAGGATTTTATATTCTATTACACAAAAAAGTGAAATGTATTGAATTATTGGCCTCCATTCTATCATTTTGTTTAGTTACTACTCACATTTTAGAATTGTGTCAGAAGTATGAAAAGATTGGATTCACACCATGCTATTATTTAATCACAGTCAAGTTGTAATGGTTTGGTTCACACAGAATGTTAAACAAAACTAAACAAACCACATTTAGTGCTCAGAGTACTCTGTGAATCAGTGATTTTAAGGTGTTCATGGGATAGTTATCTGTCCATAGTTTTTCTGAGTGCAGAAATTAATGTATGGGGATATGATCCAAAAAGCTATAGCTGACATAGAAAACATTGCACATGTTCATAGGACCTACATTAGCATTGTTTTAAAACCAGGGGATGAGATTATGTATTTTTAAATTAGTACCACAGAAGTACTTGAATCTTGCTTGATTGGAATGCTACAATACTATTGGATACATATTAATTTTGTAACTTCTAGTCTGAATTATTTCCACCAGATAACTGTTCTGTAACTTTTCTGAAAAAATATAAAATAAAGTAGAGTAGATAAGTAACAGGTTCAAATCATGTTCAAAACCTTATAATAAAAACACATGTTCCAAATTATTTTGTACATTTGTGAACTCATAGCTGAATACCAATAAGAGATGGGAGTCTATGTTGCTTACCATATTTATTACTGAAAGATGTTAAAATTTTATTTATATTCCTAAAGGAATATTGTACATAGATTGTTCTGAGAAAGAAAGAAAGAAAGAAAGAAAGAATTCTCAATTTTAAATTATCCTTTGTTAAATGTTGTAGGGTCTCTAAATTCAACACCTGATATCTTTGTGGATGATATGGGTGTCATGGGAGTGATTTGCTGTGTTTTTTTTCTGGAATGCTCTTTCAAATTCTTAATTTACCTGTAGCTTGATATTTCTTAATTTATTTCTGTTGAATGAGTGTGATCTTGCTTGATGTTTGGAAATGTGTCAAACTTAGCTATGAACTGCTATATATACCTGAGCTAATTTGTGAACACTGGTTAACTGAAGACAAAATGCTTATTTCTAAACATTAGAATTGTTTGAATTTAAGTATTATTCATAAATCAAATCAATAATTTGTTTTATAAAAATCTAAAATACAAAACAAATGAATAAAAGAACCCTAATATTAAAACCACTAGCACAGCAAGTGGCAAGTAGTATAATGGTTTGTTAAATAATCAGTATATTTTCTATGGGTTCTAATGGATCTAATGGAAATCTATAAAAATTGGCCTTTATTTGGTGCTTGATTCTTTTAAATGGAAAAATGCATTAGAAAAATGGAAAGTTCCCTGCTACCTTATTTCCCTAGGCCAGGAATCTGACCCATTAACTCTAGTATTTTTATCCATTCTCAGCTCTCCTATCAAGACGTGATAATAAGCAAAAATATTTACATATTCTCACAGCTACAGAAGATGTTAATGCTTCCCTGGGCCACATTGCTAAAGTCTTTGAAGTCTCTTCAAATGATAGTATCATCTCTATTTTGTTACTGTGTCTGCTTTCCTCTTCATGATAATAAGTTATTTTGTTTTGAGTTTAAAATTGGACACCAGATTATACACTTATCTTTTTTTTATTTTTCTGATTAGTTTGTCAGAGAATGATAGGATACATTGCAATGAATTTGACTGTAAATAACCTAGAAATGTAAATGCTATGTAGTTATGATTGATGATTTGCTTGTTCTGGGATTGAAAGTTTCTAACTTATTACATGTAAATTAATTTAGATTTAATTAAACTAAATTAAGTTTTGTACTGGATGAGAAAGTTGGTGACCATGGCTTTTAGTCCTCTTTTTTAGATGCAGAACCTAACTGGATATCTTTGGATCACCCAGCCACTAAGTCTGTCAGCCCAACTCCCTTTATTGTAGGTTGTTTTTATATAGTTTGTATTAATATGTAATGAAATCTTACAGACATTCCTGTTATGAAGTCTGAGTGATTCAGATTTTGTAAATAATACAAAATTTAATATTTGTAAAATATTCTTACTGAGAAAGTGATATACATGCAGTAGTACTCGCTTATTGACCATATTGGGATTGGCAACTCAGGTGGTAAATGCAGTAGTCACTAAACAAAAAAAATCATCTGACCATGCTTTCAACATTAAACAAGTCGCTGTGTTTGAGCAATTGTAATCACATCACTACAACTTTTAACTTCACTTCCTAGTTCTCCATTAAGTCTGTTTGTTGGAAGGCCGTTCTGAAACTAGCAAATGGCAATCATTTGACTCCTGGACATTGCAATGGTTGTAAATGTGCATTGGTTGTGAAATACCCAGAATGTTGTGATGGCTGTAAAAGCTGCAAAACTTTTTTTTTTTAATTGTCCTAACTTGAACAATCACTAAACAAAGCAGTAGGTAAGCAAGGACTACCTGTACTATATAGTGGCATGACAGCAACATAGTTATAGTAATGATTTAAAAGTCTGGCAATAGATAAGACAATTCAGTTAGCACTTTATTTCGTAAGTGTTGCAGACATATATTATTGATGAGATAATGCTGATTAAACAAGGGAAGGCAGGGAACCTGTAAATTATTCACATTTCTGCTCCAACCCCCTCCTCCCAGATAAAATTAAATGGCAAGTTTATATTTTATTCTTGTTAATGTTTGCAGGCAATCCTTCTATTTATTTTCATTTTCAAGAATAGTAAGGCACGTGCAGAAAAGTGATTGATGAGGAAGGGCTAGTTATTTGGAGAGACCCATGCATTTCATTTGACCTAGAAGTTAAAAGCCTTAAAGCAGACAAAGAAGACACTCTCTTCTTATTATAAACCAGGGCATCCCAATATTCAGGTGAGCACAAATGATTGTTGGGTGATGAAAGAAGTTGTATGGCAGACTTGTCCGAACAAGTAATAATTGTGTAATTAAAGGCTTTTAATCTAGTCAAGGAATTCACAATTCATTCTTGGCCTTCATTTTGTTGAAAGTTAACGTCATGCTTATTGAATGAACTCTATCAACAGTCCTTTATTCTCCAAACTCTTTGTAAGTGCTAGTGATACAGTCATGGTTATTTGCTTAGAATGAAGCAGACAGGTGGTAAAACCTGTATTGTATCATGAATAAACATGTATGTTTAAAGAAAGGCAGCATCACAGAAAGGCAGTAAGGTAGCCATTGCTTTCTGGAAATCTTAATTCAGAGGTGTTCTCCAAAATAAAAACAAGTAGTTCTATTTTTGTAAATACAGAATAAAAGAGCAAGGAGATATAATGGTACTTTCTTAAAGCCTATGGTAGTATTATATACTTTGATCATCATGACTAATGAAAATTTTGGCAAAAAACCCCAAACCATTTTCTTTTTACATTCTGACTATTATAAAGTTTTGACTTGAATAACAAGATGAGACAGTTTATCTTTCCTATGAGATTGTAACCCTTAATTCTCTTCTATGGGACTCAGTGACAGTCACGGAAAAATGACCTGTCTTGATTTCAATATGGTTGCTAAGTTGATAGTACTTAATCAGTCAATCACTGATCTGTATATCAATGCTTTGTATTGTGCTTCTAAGATGCGTGGCCCCAGTAATTTACTCAAGCATGAGATTCTGCAATAAAATTTCATTTTGTTGTTTGGTTTGAAAAATTCAACTTCAGGATAAATATTTGTACAAATTCAGGCTGGAAATAAGTAGGATTTTTTTTTCTGTTGCAGCCCAAACCCTTTATTTTATTTGATTTCTGAGTAATCTATTTTTATTTATAATTTATTTATTTATAAAATTTACTTGCATCCCATCTCCTATCCAACAACTCTGTTTTTTCCCTCCCTTTTCTGTTCCTTCTCTCTTTCCCTGAATTGATCACTGCACTGTATTGGAAAGTACCATAATTTGTAATGGGGAGGAAATGATGTGAAGCTTAGGTGTCCAATCTTTAAGCTTGCCTGGTCTGCATTGAGTGAAGAGAAATTTTCTTGGGCTGCATATAAAATATATAATATAGTTAATATATTTAAATTCTAATATAATTTTAAAAGTTTATTATTGTGTGGGATCACATTACTAGCTATTCAAGGCTTCATGCAGCTCATGGGCCACAGGTTTGGCAAGCCTGGTGTAAAGAGTAAGAATATATATTACTTTCAGGAGAACTGCTGAAATAAATATGAAAGAAAATGCTTGTATTTAGCAGAACTGTGTGCTGGGCTGGTATTCATTCTAAATACAGAATAGTAATGATTACTTAAAGGAAAAAATACTCTATTTACAGTCAAATTTATTTTCTTCTTCCTCCTCTTCGTCCTCCTCCTCCTCCTCTTCTTCTTCTTCTTCCATATTATTATTTCAAAAGATCTATAGAGGGAATTAAAAAAGTACAAGTGATAAATATCTCCCATATATATATCAGATTTTATTGAAATCTGATGACTCAGCTTACTTTGAGTTAAGATCATAGCAAAATATTTTTTTTAGAATTTAGCAAAATACTTTAATTCTGTTTTTAGTCAGGTACCTCAAGATAGATATAATATATCAATATTCTTGTTTGCTTGATTGCTATTTTTGAAATAAACTTTTTATCATTAAAAAGATTTGCAGAAACGACAGCATTCTGAAAACAATATATATATAATTTATTTTAGAGGCACAGGATATTTTTGTGGCACAATATTTGCTGAATAAGAGACAGAGGATTGAAATAGGATTATATTCCAAGGGAACAATCGGGTTCTTTTGAAAGTTAATTGAATTGGTAGCGAAATAGAACATGATTTTAAATAGAACTTACAAGAAAGGAAGTAGATTCTTTATTTTTTTTCCTTAGAGAATAATAATTCTTACTATTGATAGCTCCATGACTTACAATCACAACTGAGATCAGAATTTCTGTTGTTCTCAAGGTAGTTAAGTGAGTCACATCAGATTTTAAATACTAGAATTTAATCTATTAATTGATTTTATATCTAGTATTCCTAACTATGCAATTTCTTGGGTTGGGTAGGATTTCGTTTGTGAATATGAATTTGTTTTTCTTCACTACCTTTCTCCATTTGACCTGAATATGAATTGTGTAGCAGTAGCTCCCACTGGATTGTACCAGAGATTCAGATTTCATGCCTGCTTTGAGTTTAGATTTTTGTTAGCAGAATAAATACCTTCCTGTTTCCCACAAGGCTGATTCTGTGAGGTATGGGTAAATAGCCTTAAAGATATTAATTGACACTGCCATCTTAAATTATTTCTTGTCATTTATTGATCAATATGTATGGCTGTGGTCCTTGACTTAGCAGGACAACCTGTAAAGAGAAATAAATGGAGTCTGAGACATGTAAGAAACTAATTCATCATTCTCTCTTCATTAATTTGACCAAAGAGCACAACCTCCAAGCAAGCAAATGAGTCCTTGGGAATATTTCAGATGCAGTGGTTTTCCTTTTTTACAGTCCTTTTATTTACAATTTTCCTTGAATGAATAATGATGGAAATGAGGGAATGCTGATACTGAGAACAGTGGGTTTAACTGGCTCAGATTTATGGAAAATCTGTACTTAAAGGACTCCCACGTGCTGTGGTGTTGCATGAGTTAATACTTAGGAGGAAGTTAAGTTATAGTTGTTTGAACATTTTAAGCTGTTTTCTAAAATATTTTTGAAAGTAAAAACATTATGAGTATCTGTTGGAGAAAATCATTAACAAGAATGAATATTGGAGTTATAAAAGCTATCAAGCATGTAATTTTTTAATGTTCATACCATTTCAAAAAATAATAGAAATAAGAAGCTCATTTCCTGAAGACTGGATATCAAAGTAATAAAAACATATTCAGTTTAATAGTAACTGCAATTTATAAATCATTTCCTAAAATTTTAGGACTAATGTACTTGGCAAGCTATTTCTTCACAAGGCTGGACTGTAATCAGATAAATGCAACTATAAATGTGCAATAATAAATTAATATTTCAGTTTGTGTATCAGAGGTTGCATGATTTGCCATGATAATATAATTTAATAAATCTACAGTGATGCAGATACATAAAACTGTAATGTTGAAACTACTAGAAAGATCCATGGAATTCAGAAATACCTGATATCTGTCTTCCAGAGAAGTTCTGACTAGCAATAGAAAAGAAAGAAAAAAAGCATCTTTTGCCCAGAAAAAGAGATACATAATATCCATACTGAATCCTAAATGCCCCCAAAATAATTCAGAATAGAAACTTGAAATGTCATGTATGCTTATCTTTAGAGCATTTTTCCTTTTTGATACCTTTTTCACCAAGTGACCTTTGCATCTTAGCAACATTTTATCTAGGTGAAACTGTTTTCTTATTTTCTCAGTTCCTTAAAATTAAAAGTGATGTTGCTAATGTAGTCATCCTAGAAGTGTATGTGTATTTGAAACAGCAATTGCAGATCTTCAGTCACTAGAAAGATGTACTAAAACATATGAAAAACGGTTGCAGGATTTGAGTTTGGCTAGTCTAAAGAAAAGGATTGGGGTGGGGGGTGGGACATAACAGTATTCCAGTATTTGAGAGGCTGCCACAAAGAGGAAGAGGTTAATTTATTTTCCAAAGCACCAGAGGGCAGACAAGAAACAATGGATGGAAACTAATCAAGGAGAGAAACCACCTGGAATTAAGGAGAAACTTCCTAACAGTGAGGACAGTTAACCAGTAGAACAGCTTCAGAAGTTGTGGGTGCTTTTTATCACTGGGGTTTTTTAAGAAGAGTGGCAATCACTTGTCTGAAATGGTATAGGGCAGGGCTTTTCAACCTTTTCACAGATTGTACCACTTTTAGGACATGACAATATTTGAGTACCACCAGTGCTTAGCAAGCTGTCAAAAAGGGGGGGGGGAGATTTTGGGTTTTATAGATTAGATTCATTTGTTGTTATAGAAATGGCTAGTTTATAATATGGAAAAGTAAAAAGTTGAGGTTCACTGTTAATGCTTCCTTCTACTGCAACAGAGGAAGTATGTTCTTTTTCCCTTCTCCTCCTCTTCCCTCCCTTTTTCCTCCCCACTGTGTCCTACTATTTGCTTTTGTATTTTTGTATTTTATTCTATAATCTAATAAAATATTACAAACTGTAGAAAAAAAGAAAAAAAGTACCAGTTTTAATTTCTTCTGTGGCTGTTCCTTTGCTGAATCACTTTCCCTTTGCACTGACAAATGCATGATGAATTCAAACTTGGCACTTTTATGACTTGTGGACTTCAACTCCCAAAATTCCTCAGCCCTCATGGCTGGTTGAGGAATTCTGGGAGTTAAAGTCCACAGGTCTTAAAGTTGCTAAGTTTGTAGACTCCAGAGCTAGCTGGTTGGCCCTTCTGAGCTTTTCTAATCCCTTCCCTGTACCCTTAAAGACACAGGATCAAGTGCAAAGCAAGAAAATAAAGAAACACAAACTCTGTTTTTTTTCTCTCTTTAAGTTGCTTCAGGCTTGTCACATGCCACAATGTTGCAATCCTTGATTGAAAGACTCCGGCAATTGCGAAAAGCTTTAGCTTTAAACTTACTAAAAGCCACAGACAGACTCAATTAAAGGGGGTAAAACTAATTACATTTGTTTAAAGGGATGTCTTTTCCCCCTTCCCCCACCCAAACCACGTTCTTTCATAGCCTCTCCTTTCCCCCCCTTTTTCTTCAGTTCACCTCTAGGCTGCTTCCAGAAGTGCCAATCAGCTGGAGCCCTGCCGGCTCCTGGGGCTTCTGCCAAGCCCAAACAGTCCTGCAGCTGCAGCTGCCTCTCCCTCAGCTTGGCTCTCTTTGGCTCATTCCCCTCCCCGACTACCCTTGGCTAGCAATCACGTACCACCTCCATGTGGCAAAGTACCAAAAGTGGTACGCGTACCACCGGTTGAAAAGTCCTGGTATAGGGTCTCCTGCTTGAGCAGGGGGCTGGACTAGAAGACCTCCAATGTCCTTTCCAGCTTTCTTCTGATTGATTTAGTAAGATCTAAATTATTAATACCAGATTTTGTGAGACTAGAGTATTAGATAAACTGGACAAGATCTCTGAGTGAATTCTGATAAAATTACTGACAATTTCTGAAAGATAATAGGTATTATAAAGTTCTGTGATGGCATAATTCCACGAAAAATATACACACTACATGATTTCAGTTGTTTTAATTTTGTTTGCCAAATAATTAAAATGAAGCACCTTATTCTGCCAGTAAATATTTTTACTTATTTTTACAATAAGAAACAATATATCATGTACCCATTGTTTTTCTAATCTTTAAGATTCAGTACTAGAGTTGTATTGCTAGTAAAATAGATTGTAAAATTGCATAGAACTATAATTTGCAGGGTGTACTCTCAGCAGTTGCACTGAGCTTGAGTTCTAAGGAACCTAATAATTTTAACAGATCATGAGAATGAAGAATATAATGAGCTATTTTTCCTTCAAATAGAACAGTTTACAACAAAGGGAATTCTGTATGGCCAGCATCTATATCTGTTCTGAAGTAAGCATGGTTTAGTGAAAACTAAGGCTTGGTTAATTCAGAAACATTTCCCAGCTTCATGGCCAAAGTGGCACAGCTACCAGAACATATTTCTGTGGTTTGTTTATAACTGTTTCAGCTGAACATAGGATGCTAATTCTATCTGGATGAACTACTGCACCTTGTCACCTATTTCTATTTTTCAGTCTTAAATTTCTAGCTAAGTTGAAATGTGTATGTTGTAGATCTGCTTACTTTCTTGGGTGGGCCAAATAGGCAGATCCGTTCCATAAAGATTTGTTTGTGGACTTAAGCTCTCTTGGTGTCTTTACAATAAAAAGCACAAAGCTTTCTAGTCCTTTGCAAGCAGTGACTATTAAGTTATTTACATCTCTGCTGACAGATCTGTTTATATGAAACAAAATTGGATATTTTAAACCAAATACTATTTTCCTCAGGCAATGACCTTAAAAGAAATTGATATTTTTTTTCTAAACTTCAAGAAAACCTTCAAATATTGATCCTGGAAAACTTTATAGATTTTTGCAGCTATCTGATTCTAGTTCTGGTTTTAGATAAAGCAAAGCAAAATTTTAAAAATAGAAAATAAAGAGAAATTCTATTTCTAGGTCACTTTGATAAAAATAGTTTCAGTGTCACATCAAAAAAATTAGAACTTTTCAATTCTTTAATATTATCAAGTGAATATTTTAAAATTTGGACAATTTATTCCTATTGGCCATTTGCAAGAAATAAGATAGCAGTAAAATAGTTGCAATGTGATTTGGCATTACATTTGTTCTATACGTGTTAGAATTCTTCAGCCGAAATAACTGAAATAAATTTGCTGTTTTTGTCTGTTATAGCAGGGCTTTTCAACCTTGTCACCCATTGTACCACTTTTAGGATATGACAACATCCGAGTACACCAGTCGCCTAGCAAAGTGTCAAAAACTTGATGAGCAAAAAAAGGGAAAAAAATGATAAAGTACAGGTAGTCCTCAACTAACAACAGTTCGCTTAGTGACTGTTCAAAGTTACAATGTTACTGAAAAAAGTGACCCCAAGCCATAGCCGAGCAAGGCACCTACCTGCCCGCCCGGCGGTGTTCTTCCTCTTGTCCAAGGTTTTCATTGTTGTGAGCATTTCTGTTGAGGATTGGCAGCAGGGGTGGGGTAGGAGGTGTTTGGTTTTTATTCTCCCCGTCTGCTGGGTGGTTGCAGCAGGTTTTGGTCACTTCACATGACCCTGGGACACTGTGACCGTCATAAATATGAATCAGTTGCCAAGCATCTGAATGTAAATTACAAGTCCCTGGAGATGCTGCAACATTCCAGATTTTTTAAAATCTTCTGGGCTCAGCAGAAGCACCAGGATCAGTGCTGTTTTCCAGCTGATTGGTGCTTCTTCAGGTCTCAGCAAAAGTACCAGGATCAGCGCCGAGCTCTAGGTGGAGCCTGGCACTGATCCTGACGTTTCCACTGAGCACTGACAGCCCCAAAGAAGCGCCAATCAGCTGGAAAACAGCACTGATCCTGGCGCTTCCGCTGAGCCCTGACAGCTCTGCAGCTCCAGCCATCCCTCGCTCAGGCTTGTGCGGTTCAGCTCATTCCCCTCCCCCGCTACCACTTTTCTAGGATGGTCGCGTACCACCTGCCAGGTGCCAATGTACCACAGGTGGTACCCGTACCACTGGTTGAAAAGCCCTGTGTTATAGTATACTTCATATTCAAAGGAAAGATCTAAAATATAAAAGTAGGCAACTTATCTAATATCTACACCATGTATTGCAAAAATGATATTGAATACATTTTATATATTGAATACATTTTATATCAGGTTTCTGCAATGGGATTAAAATATTCAAATAGTACTTTAAAGCATTATGAAGCATAGATTTTAGATTGAAATGATTTAATATACTCCAGCATGAACACAAATATTACAGTGAGCACATCTGGAAAAGTTCTACAAACATTCCTTTATAGACAAGTCAGTCACACCTTTCATTTTATTAACCCAAATGTCATGTCTGAAGCAGACCACATTTCTTAAGTTTTAAAAAACAATGTAAAATGGGTACTGACTGCATTTCAGTTAATAAGAACGGAGCAATGCCATTTCTGTTGTCTAAGCTATCATTTTTATTTCAGGCTGTTATCTGATAGCACTACATTTTTAAACTCTCTTTATACTTTATACTATAATGTTTGTTGCAGACTTTGAACATGTTATTACATGTCATTTGTAGCATTTTGTTAAGACTTAATGAGCGCTTTGACCATGGCCACCAGAGTGTCTTTTTTAAAATCATCCCTGAAATCTGCATTATTTGATTCTGATAGAAGTAAGGTCTTCATCCTGGTTCATCCAAACCAGGAATAAATAAGCAAACATGGCGACTGCTTTGGGAAGAAGGTTACAGTTTATTGCAGAAAGATGGTTCTTCAGGAAAGCGCAGAGGAGAGAGAAGGAGAAGGAGAAGAGAGGGCACATGGGGCAGTAGGCTTTTATACCCCCTCTAGCCTTGTTTGGAATAGTTTCACACAGTCTCTCCCTTTTCCCTAACAAAAGGTTCTGTGCTCTGGCCAACCCCCATGCTGTCCAGGTTCTGCCAATTAAACAGATCCTTTCTGCGGCTAGGAAAGACCAGAAGCAGCAAAATCCAACTGTGATTGGGAAAAAAAAAGTCTTCTCACTCACCCAAACAGAAATACACACATTTTCTTTGTTCCCCTGGGCTTTAAACTTAAAATTTAGAGGTACTCACCTTCACCTTCTTTCCAAAGCAGCCCTTGAGCTCAAACTCTCAAAACTCCCTTTACTACCCTAGCTCCACATGGGCAAGGCCTGGGAAACCCATCCACAGACACAAGGGGGTCTGCTGCCGGCAAGATGGGGCTTACCAGTCTCAGTCCATTGGAGAGGTTAGCTTGGAGTCCCATCTCGGGGTGCCAAATTGATAGAAGTAAGGTCTTCATCCTGGTTCATCCAAGCCGGGAATAAATAAGCAAACATGGCGACTGCTTTGGGAAGAAGGTTACAGTTTATTGCAGAAAGATGGTTCTTCAGGAAAGCGCAGAGGAGAGAGAAGGAGAAGGAGAAGAGAGGGCACATGGGGCAGTAGGCTTTTATACCCCCTCTAGCCTTGTTTGGAATAGTTTCCTGTTCCTGTGGCATGAACCTTGAGGCTGTTTCTGAGTGTTTGTCTAGGCCTTGATATCTGTGGTTTAATTCTATTATCATATCCTGCTTCCCAGGTGATGGGGCTGACTCCTAGAGTTTGGGTGGGGTATGCAGATCTTCTCTTTTGTCTTCTTGATTGCTCTGGCTTCAACTTTCTGATGGTTTTACATTTGCATTTGTATGGGCCTAGCTCTTGCTTGGGCAGAGAGATAGATTTAGGGCCAGGTTTGGTTTTAAAAAGTCCTTTTGAGGAAAAATATATTTTTCTGCCCCTTTTAATATTCTCTGGGCTAACTTTCATCAATCCTAATGTAAGGTAGTCTTATATTTCAATAATCTGCAGAATTAGTGATCTGTACCAAGGTAGTTTAGTTGTGTGAATCCATTGTGTCTTCAGTGGAAGAAAAAGCTGTATTTGTAGTTCTGCTGGATTTATTTGGAAATATGGTTTTCTGCTAGTTTTATGTTGATGAACATACATGGTCTCTTTTATCATCTGTCTGTGAACTGAAAAGTGTTTCAATGTAGTCTTGAGCAATGTCAGTTAATAAATCCAAGGCAGTAATAGGTTGTATGAAGGGAAAAATGATATTGGAAGTGAAACTAAATATTACTAGCAACTTTTCAAAAATGAAGTCCTTTTTTATTCTGTGTTAGATTGCCTTTTCAAGGTTTGGTTTTTGAAAGATTTTGGTAGACAAAAAAACCCAAAATAAAACCTTTTCAGCCATGTTTTGTAGTAAATAGTAAGTGAAGCTGCACTGTGAAAAAAACAACAACTTGCAGTTATTATAAAAGCTGACCCAGGGAATGTTGATGGCTTTTTTTCTTCCACTCAGCCTTTGCTTTTCTTATTCCATTGCAAACTAATGGGTACTTTATATTTATTTCCTGTTCATTCAGAGCCATGGAAAAAGACTTGTAAAAGATTCGCCCCTTGCCCCATTGCAGAACAGGTTTTTGTAACAGATCAGCATGTTCTTGGCATAAATTATAGCTTCTCTGCATTTACAAAAAATCTTTGTTACCATGTTTGGTTTTCTTGTGAAGATTATATACACAGGATTTCAAATGATATTCTTTATATATAATTTGAGAAAATCTAGTTTGGTAATCAGAAGAAAATTGTTGCTTTCACAATTATGGCTGTTTCACATTGACTTATTACTTTGACAATTATTTGCCCCTTTACTTTTCTTACTATATCCCCTAGTTGCTTAAAAAGTAGAGCAAAGTATATAACAATTAAATGCAGCTGTGGGGAACCTATAGGCAGACATTATAGCAAATTTTAGGAAAATAAAATGAAGCCACTACTAATATAATGTTTTTATTCTATTTTAAAAAGTTATTTTGTAAAATAAGTATTATACTTATTATATTGTTTATATTATAGAAACATTTCTGTAATAGATGTAAGCTTTCAAAATACTTCTCTTTGTATTTCTTATAGTAGTCCTCAAAGACCAGACATAATTATTTCTTAGAATTGTACACACTTTAAAAATGATTTGGAAGAAGTGCTTTAGTTCCATAGTGATGCAGAAATTCTACTGTTTTTTTTTCAGATGCAAGCCTAAAAAAAAAAGCCTTTGCTTTTAGCAATATTACTCTTAAAGCAGTGACATATTTTTTCAACCTGTAAATAAGTCTTTAAAAATGAGGCTGTTTTCATAAATAACAGAGATGAACTACCAGCTCCAAAACATTGCCTTTGTATGATATTCAAAGTATGTACAGCTGAGATTTAAAAAGAGCTACTTGGCAATTGTATGAGAGACACTATATTCAACCAGGGATGTGCTGTTTATCCATTATACTAGTTGTCAACAGATCCTTTGTAGATGCAACACTTTCTTATTTCCTGTAGCCAGCTAAGAATATGTCTATTCTTGCTTTAGGAATTGTTTCCTTGCAAAAACTTTAAGGTTCAGGAATATTGAATCATAGAATCATAGGACTAGAAGGGATTTGGAGGTCTTTTAGTCAAACTCTCTGTCCAAGGCAGGAGTCTTTATTCCATCCTGGACAAATGGTTTTCCAATCTTGTCTTAAAAACCTCCAGCGATGGAGCATCCACAACTCTGGGAGGCAAACTATTCCAATGACTAATAGTTCTCACTGTCAGGAAATTTTTGCTTAGTTCTATGTTGGATTTCCCTCCACCCATTTCTCCTTGTCCTGTTCTTAGGAGAATAAGGAGACTAAATCAACCCCCTCTTCCCGATGATAGTTCTTCAAGAATTGGAATATGGCTATCATGTCATCCCTAAAATGTTCTCTTTGTTAGGCTAAACATACCTAAATTTCCCTTAGACAGTCATTATATGGTTTAGCCTCCAGACCCGGTATCATTGTTGCTCTTCTATGCACTGTTTCCAGGTTTCAACATCTTTTTTGTATGGTAAAGGGAATTGGGTGCAGTATTCCGAGTATGACCTTACTACTTGGAATTGTGCTATCACTTCTTGTGAACTTGATGCTATTCCTGTGTTGATGCAGCCTAGGACTGCATAAGCTTTTTTGGCAGCTGCAGTACACTGCTGGTTCATACTTAAGTGGTGGTCCACCAAGATACATAGATCTCTCTCATAAGGATTACTGTTGAGCCAAGTACTGTCTATTCTCTACTTATGCATTTGGTTTTTCCTGCCTCAGTGCAGGATCTTAACTTTTCGCACCACTGAGCTGCATCTTGTTGGATATGGCCCAATGCTCAAGTCTGTTAAGACCCTTCTGAATCTTGAGTCCATTTTTCAAAGTGTTAGCAATTCCCCCCAGCTTGGTGTCATCTGCAAATTTTTAGGAGAGTCCTTCAATCTCATTATCTAGGTTATATGCTTCCATATAGATGTAGACCACATGTTGAGTGGTATCTTGTGGTGGTACTATCTGTCCCACATTGTTCTATCTTACCAAGAAGTAAGCTGTAGTCAATTTTGTCAAATACCTTACTGAAGGCTAAATATATTATATGCAAAGTGTCTCCTTAACTCATTAATTAGTCACCTTATCAAAACAGACAATAAGGTTTGTTTGACATGATCTGCTTTTAACAAAATCATGCTGGCTTCTAGTAACCACTTTGTTTATTTCCTGGTGCTTACAAATCCGCTGCTTGATTATCTTTTCCAGGATTTTCTCTAGTATTTATGTCAAGCTGATTAGTCTGTAGTTTTCTGGATCCACTTTTTCTCTTTTTTGAATATTAGAACTACATCAGGTCTTAGCCTTTATGACTCCATCCTTTATATTTGGGCTGTGTATTCTGTTCTAGTTGTGTGTCCTGTTTCCAGTTGTTATAGTTGTTCTTTTTTTCTTGCACTTTGTTAGAGAGTTCTTTGTACAACCATGCTGGTTTTGTTTGGACCTTTATTATCTTGTTTTTCAGTGTTCCACAAGCACCCTTTAGGATTTCCAACCATGGAATCCTTCTTAATCTCTCAGCTCATTGAAGTTATCTCTCCTAAAGTCTGAAACATCAGTCTGACTTTGTTTAGTTACCTATGCCTGCATTATGGTGAATTCTAGTACGACAAGGTCACTCTCCCCCAAAGTTCCTACAGTTTACACTCCCTCAACCATTTCATCCCTATTAGTAAGAATTAAGTCCAGTATAGCTGACCCTCTAGTTCCCTCCTCTACCTTTTAGATGGAAAAGTTGTCAGACATGGCAGGAATCTGTTTCATTTCCCACTCACAGAGTTTGTTTCCCAGTTGATGTCCAGGTAATTAAAGTTCCCCATTACTCCAGTGGTGTGTTTCCTGCATACCCCAGCTAACTGATTAGCAAAAATATGATTAGGTCTGTTTGTCTGAGTTTTTTTCTCCCCAGAGTTTTAATAATAACCAGTTCTAAGGATTGTGAAGGCCACTCTAAAACCATATTTCTTTCCTATAAGTATTTTATGGAGGCACTGTTTTCTTACTGAAGTATTACATCTCTTTTCTACTTCAATTTCTTTACTGACTGTGGAATATTAGTTTCTAAGAGAGTTAGTTTAATCCTTTTTCTTTTTCATCCAGGTAGTATATACTATGCCACTTATTGTCACACAATCACAAAGCATGGCAGTTATCCCTGTAGATAACAGTTGGCAAAACATTATTTTCTTCAAATGTTTCTCTTTTTTTCTCCAAATGTATCTTGTGTTGTTGTGGCTGAATAGTGAAATTTTTGTTCAAAACACTTTATTCCAGAAGGTTACACACTTATCAAGTTTTTCTTTTACGCACATTAAACAGTTACTTTTATGATAAGTTTGAAAGAAACTGTAATGTGAAAGTTGGAAGAAAGATTTCATTTTGAAAATTCTCTCGTGTAGTTCTTTATTGTATAAGCAGTGCCATATGTGGACAGCTATTCCAACCAAACTTGTAGCAAGTTGTTTGCAATTATCTGTGAGTTCTGATTTGCAGATTGGACTAATTTGGTAGAAATATTAGCAGAGGTGGGTTTTTTGATAGTTTTCCAATCTTGATTTGATTTGCATAGCCTAGTGTATTTTCGATTTTCCTAACATTTACATTTAGGAAATTATTAGTTGAAATACAGTTGAAATTACTAGTTAATTTATGTACCCTGCAGTAGTGGGGATTTTGAATTTATAATTCCAAATAATTAATTATGGTTCATTGTGAAGTGTTCTGGGATTTGTAGTTCAACAACAAATGACCAATTTAATTTTATTTCCTCTTTCAGTTAGAATTAAGAAGTTTTATTGAAATGTTCTGCAAACTCTCATATTTTTATAAATTCATTTATTCTAGGACCTATGCAAATCTAAGGAAGAGTTGTAAACTGCTAACAAATGTGGATGATACTCCATAGAATGAAATTTACTATAATATAATTTTCTACTGTGGGAGAAAATAGAGATTTCTTCCAAATAGTCTCTTGCTCACAAAAGTTTGTGGTCTGAAGTAAATAAAGATTCTGAAGTGTTTCTAGGAAGCTAATAGTAATGCTGCAATTTGGGGCAGCAGAAAAACAGAGCTCTATTCTTTAGGAATAAAATTTAGCTTAACCACACAACGAAACACTGAGTCCTGTTGGCTGGGCTTTGCCTAAGAATAACATAGCTGAGGTAGCATATATCCAGATGTTAGTAGTAGTCTTTGGAACTTCTAAACTGAGGAATAAATGTCTTAATGTCCATTATATGTTTTTCTATGTGTTTCACACCTAATAAAACATTCAGAGGTTGCCATGAATACTATCTAGAAACCTAGGTAGTTACACATGGCTATATCGGTGACAAAGACATATTTAATCATGCAAAGAAAAAAGAAATGAGATTGGGATTTAAAATGCTGCTTATGTATTCCTGATTGTCCTTTGTCTGAGTGGCTTGAATGATTTTCTCAATGATATGTAACATGTGGTACCCCTCCAATAAAGGAATGATGCATTTTTTCTCAGTGTGTTACATGCCAAATGTGCTTGTACTGTACAAATTTCTTCAGAACCTATGGAAATCCTTTAAGCCACAAAATCAAATTATGGTAACCAGTAGTTGCTTGGGATTGCTGGGTGTTTGGATACTGCATAGCAAGCCCAAATCATCACTCCTCCACTACCATGCTTGACGGCTGGCATGAGGTGTTTGTACTAATATGCTTTGTTTGGTTTTTGCCAAACATGGCACTGTGCATTATGGTCAGACATCTTTACTTTGGTTGTGTCTGTCCAAGGGACAGTGTTACAGAAGTCTTGTGATTTGTTTAGTTGCAACATTTCAAACATAAGCCATGCTGCCATGTTCTTTTTCGAGATAGGATGAGTTCTCCTGGCAGCCTTCCAAACAAATCACACTTGTTCAGTCTTTTTCTAATGGAGGGTTTTAAGAAGACACTGGATAGTCACTTGTCTGAGATGGTATAGGTTCTTCTGCTTGAGCGGGGGGCTGGACTAGAAGACCTCCAAGATCCCTTCCATATCTATTCTGTTCTGTTCTATTCTATTCGTACTATACTGAACTTTAACATTTAACATGCTGAGACCTGAAGACTTTTGTGTTTTTTTGCAATTTCTCTGAGCATTGCACGGTCTGACTTTGATGTGACTTTGCTGGGACCTTCACTCTTGGGAAGATTGGCAACTGTCTTGAATGTTTTTCACTTGTGAATAATCTTCCTCACTGTAGATGAAGTTTTGAGTGTTTGGAAATGGCCTTATAACCCTTCCCAGATTTATGGACAGCAACAATTTCCTAAGATCATTGCTAATATCTTTACTCTTTGGCATTGTGTTAACACACACCTCAGTGCTGGAGACCAGCAAACTCTTAAAATTTCAGTTTTTATAGAGGAAGTCAACTTGCTGATGATTAATTAATCAAGGGCATTTGATTAATAGCACCTAGCTGCTACTTAGTTTCTTCATACCTATGGAACGTCTTCTCATTTTGGCTTTCTTTTTGTACTTTTAAGAAATGCTAAGGATCAGATGATTTTTACTATGTCCTGATATGCAAAACCATAGAATTTAAAGAGGGTGTACTTACTTTTTATGTAGCTTTGCAGCCTCCAAAGGAGATGAATGGTTTACATATGATGTAATAAATGTGTAATCTTATGAAGATTAGGGTTTGTTTGGAACGTGATAGATCGACAGTTTATATTGTTTCATTTTTATTTTACTGTGAATTAAATCCAAAAGAACTAGGAAGTTTTGTTACCAGTAATATGTATAAAGAAAGTGAAAGAATCAAAGGTGGGAAGAGTGATAATGACAGATACCTTAATTAATAAGGGGATAATTTTTAAAAAGCAGAAAAAAAGAAAACCATAACACTGGCTGTATGTTCTGTTTAAAAAATAGGCAAGTTTTATCATGATTACTTGCTTGATTTAAATGTGTCAGACTTATTTTTACAATGAGCATAATTCAGTTTCATTCATTTTGTTGGCTTTATAGTTCTTTATTCACTTTTCCCATTTATCCCTAAACATTTTATTAAAACATTACCTATAGTTTATCATGTATTGGTTATTTGAATAAATTTATGAAAATTGTGCTGCCTCTCCTGCTTCATGTTCACTGCAAATTTCCATTTAACACGTGTAGTTTTCTATCTTCTATTATCATCCACATTTGCTTTCCATATAAACCTTTTTTCATTTTTCCTTGTAATAAATGGTCAAAATATTTAAGTATCTTAAGTCAAATATTTTAGAATTTGAATACCATTATTATAATTGTTTTTATTATCATGACAATAGTATGAATTTTGCTAGAATTCCAATTCTGGGATAATTTTGATTTATGAACTTTGAATATCACTCAGTTTTAATTTTTTGCTTGCAGCAGTGACTTCTACAATAATCATAACTTTTTCTTGAGTGCTACTCAAGGTAACCTAGCCAAGATCAAGGTGTTCTTAATTGAATTTCACCTTTCCCTTTTCTGCAGTGACCACCAAGCTAAGCAAGCACATATGTGAGTCTGTATTTCTGTAAGCCTGGAAAGTTAGAGGAATTAGACCACAGTGCTAGGCTGATGGATCTCTGTAAGCAGTAGCTCCTCACCAGAAAAAAAAACACTCTTGGATTGAAATTAGAAATTTCATATCTGATTTCTTTAAGAGATTTTAAATAGATACACGTCATTTTTTTAAAAAAAACAGTTAAAATTAGTCTTCATTTAATGATGGTAATTGGGACCTGAATTGCTAAGTGATGCGGTTATAAAACACAACATCATGTGAGTGCACCATTTAGTGATGGCAGTTCCAGCACTTCTGGTTGCCATTGTTATGCACAAAGTCACATGGTTACTATTTGCAACTTCCTGCTGGCTTCGTCATTGACTTTGTCGGGAACCAGCAGTGAAGGTTACAGTGATCACATGATTGTGGGGATGATGCAACTCTATAACTATGAGGCCTGGTTCATTTAGTGTCACTGTATGTTCGAATGGGCACTGAAAGTGTGGTTGTTAAGTGAAGACCACCTGTACTCTTGGCCACTCCCAGAGTTTATGTCCTTTTCTTAAAAGGTCAGAAACCTACTGGTTGTAGATTATATGCTGAAAGGGAACTCTGTTCATTGCTTTGTGTCTGAGATACTCATTGTATAAGAGAGAGATATATATTGTTTATCATCAGTGCTAGTCCTGATGATGTTGTCTAGTTTGGATAATGAAATATCTGCAAGAAAACAATCAAGCTTAGAGAGCAACAAGGACCCCTGATGTTAATTAGCTTCAGTTTTTCACATTATGCTCTTGTTCTTATACAGAAGTTACTGGTGAAATCAGATTTAGATATGCAATTCTTAAAAAACAGAAAAACGTCTTGTTAATTGCAATAGAGTAGCTTTCATTGCAGTTTCAGTTTGCAGTTCATAATCCTGTACATATGCCAGTACAATGTGTTGTTTTCAACAGGATTAGCAGGAAACCAATAATAAAAGAAAGTTTTGTTACCAGTAATTTTTGCAAGCAATGAAATCAGACACCCACATACTGCTTTAGTGTAACCATTTGATATAAAATGCACTAAAAGAAAGCACTTGGTAAGTTTTCTCTGAAGCTAGAAAAAACTGACCGAGAGACAATTTGTTTAAAAAATGACTTCATATTCCCTAAGGCAAGGCAGAAAATGGAGAATGAATTCATTATCTTACTGGATCTACACCTACGGATTAATTCATATATCAATTCATAATGCTGTTCTACCAGTTTGTCTTGCCGCCTTCAAAAATTGGCATAGTTTACATGTGTAAGAGTGTCTTAGGCACTTCTCATGAACATCACGCAAAGCTAGAAAGTTCCCATGGCTCTAGGGTTTGGCAGTAACTGTCAAGAAATGTTTGGAAGTTTGAGATGCTGGGGGAGGTGTAATTCCCACCTTTTGAAAAAAAGAGCTGTGTAGGTTTTGTTCCTTTTGTTCCTTCTTTCTGGGTGGGATGATTGCAATATGATTGCAAGTAATTGTAATAACAGATTTGCAGAAGACAAAAAAAGGTTGAAAACATTTGTTCCGTCAATTTTGTTTGTAGATAGTTTATTTGTTTTAATATTTTAGTTGTTTATGTAATTTTATAGATGCACATTTAAACTTTGTACTCTTTAATAGATTTTAGTATATTTCATCTGTTAGTTACTATATTTTATTTTGCAAAATATATACCCATTTAGGGTGGAATACATATATATTAAATGAGTAATTAACTGGATGTAGTTCTGGTTTTTTAAATTAGATTTTTCTAATAATATCATGAGTTTTTTTTATGGTAAAGGAAAGCTGGATATTATGACTTTGCAACCCAGACAAAAGAGGGTATGGTTTCTTCTGTTGGGTCTGTTCATTTGTTTTGTTGAAAATACATTGCCAATTAATAGAGTCTGTTAACATATACATTTCTCAAGGTACTTTCATCAATGAATAGCCTGGTATATAATAACTTCTCTATCTTATTGTAGGCTAAATATAATAAACCTAAACTAGTCCTTTCCCATTCTAATACTTCCAAATGTACAGTTTAAGGTATACATCACTCAGAATTTCAGCCAGTGTGTCTGTTGGAGAGAGTTGTCCTCTCATTCATGATTCATAGTATGTCTAGCTAGTATAACTACCCCTCCCTACCTTCTGTTCCATCACAAGTGTTTTTATTCATAATGAAATATTTTGGGACTTAGATATTCAGACTATTGTAGAAGATTCTGAAATGAAGGGTAATAGCAGTTTGATGAAGTACATCAATATATTTAGTGTGCAGTTAGACAGTTGGGATGTTTTGTTTTTGAAATCTTCAAAAATGTAGTTTCTCTTATATGTCTTTAGTTTCCTTTTTTTTAGTTTCTGGTTATCTGTTTTGTTGTTGTTGTTAATTGCAAAGTCATGTTCGACCCATCGTGACTCTATGGACAACATTACTCCAGGCCTTCCTGTCCTCTACCATCTTCTGGAGTCCATTTAAGTTCACGCATACTGCTTCAGTGACTCCATCCAGCCATCTCATTCTCTGTCGTTCCCTTCTTCTATTGCCCTCAATCTTTCCTAGCATTAGGCGCTTCTCCAGTGAGTCTTTCCTTCTCATTAGGTGGCCAAAGTATTTGAGTTTCAACTTCAGGATCTGGCCTTCTAAAGCTACCTGTAATTTTCTATGTTTAAATTAATTATTTCTTTTTCTGCCTGCTTCTTTCCATATATTTTCTTGAAATGAAGAAATTGAAAGAAAAGAGATTTAATTTTAACTTACGAATGTTCAGGTATATTGTCTATGGAAATTCTCTATCATCCTGCTCATGGTTGTCCCAAAAGTGCTTTTTTTTCTGAAAGGAAAAAAACTCAAACAATCCAAAGTTGCTTCTGAAAAAAAAATGTTTGGTTCAGGAGTATTGATCAATTCAATACCAATAAATTTATTTGGGGACTCAAAGAAAATAAATAACTTTACAAAAGGGAGCCCAACATTTCTGATTACTATAATATGTATTCCATACTCTATTAGAGAACATTATTAGCTACAGGATTTTTTTTATTATTGTTAAAGATAATGATAGGATTCATATTCTTGATTCTGCTAAGCTTTAGATGCACCTGTAAATATGCAGGGATACCTTCTGCCCTTTTCATGTTTCTTCTTTCCAATTGCAAAATTGGAAAGAACTCTGGAACTTGGATTCAGAGTTTAAGAGAATGCTATGTGTTTTGAAAGACAGAGTTAAATAACACATTTTACCGTATATTCCGGAGTATAAGACGACTTTCTAAACACTTAAAATCTTTGCAAAAGTGGGGGGTCGTCTTATACGCCGGAAAAATATTACTCAGCAAGTTTTCTCTTCTCCCCCCCCTCTCTCTCACTCAAAAAGAGTCCTAGGGTTATTATTAAAACCAGCCGATCAACTAAAGATATCTCTGAGAGTACGATAGGCATTATCTGGCTGTTGTGACGGTAAGATTTCCTGGAGGTTTAATCCCCATTCTATAATGCTACATTGCAAACCGTCTCCTCTCTTCTTCCCTCCCTTTTGCATCCCAATTCCTTGCCCACCCCTCCAGAACTGCGGATTGGTAGTGGCCATCCCCTGATTAATTCATTCAAAGGAAGTAGAAAGGAATGGCCCATGTAATGGGGAAGGGGGGAAAAGAATTGTAAGGTGTTTTTTTTTATATAATGAAAACAAACCTAAGCATCTGCGTCCATTCGAGGCACTTCTCAGTGCTTCTTCATGCAAGCTTTTCAGCGTTTACCTCTCACTGCCGGTGAGAGTAGCTTGGGGGAGGCGGAGCTTATGGGTCTGGAAGGGGAGGGGTGTCAGCTAAATTCCTCTCGGATTCATGAAGCAGGAATGGAGTGGGAACAGAAAACAGCTACACAATCCTTTTGCCTGTCGACTTCCACCGAGCTTATGCAAGCAGTTTCTCCCCCCCCCCCTAAATAAACTTGCATGGTGCATTTGTGATGTTATTTATGACAGATCCTGGCTGGTCAATCTGGCTCCCATCTATAAGTACTGTAGTGCACTGAGTTTTAATAACAAATTAAAAGGAAAGCATTTACTCCCCCCCCCATTACCTGAAAAGGGGGCAACTTATCACATTTATGGAAATGCAAGTTTTCGAAGGGCGAATGCCTTTCTTACTTAGTTTATTAACTGCTTCCTTTCCTTCTTCCCTAAACATTCTGGCTGTCTCCAATTTCATTCTTGGTAGTGTTGCTTTAAAAAACTGCTGAGAAGTCCTTTTGCAGGCAGGGCAATTTTCATCAAGGTGTGTGTGCGATTGACAAGGCAGAGCCTTTGACAAACAGGCAGGCTTTCTGCTCACTCAGCTTGGAGGGTGGAAGACTGAATGGAGGAGATCCCTGCGTGCAGCCTGCTTGCTCCAAGCCAAAGCTTGCTACTGGGGGGAGAGCAATGGAAGGGACCCAGGGAGTCACACGCATGCCTACACGTGCACGCACACACCCTGAGCTACTCATTTGGACTTACAGGTGGCCAATGAGAACTCAGAAACTGTGCTCCCTTTCCCCCTCCCTCATGGAATTAGCTTGTCCATTTTTTCCCTAGGGCCTATACAGGAGTAGGCAACCTTGGCTCTTTTATGACTCATGGACTTCAACTCCCAGAATTCCTGAGCCAGCATAGCTGGCTCAGGAATTCTGGAAGTTGAAGTCCATGAGTCATAAAAGAGCCAAGGTTGCCTACCCCTGGCCTATAAGATGACAGGAAGGGTTGGGCAGGCAGGGAGAGCTGATCCACCCAATCCAAGCAGGCTTTGTATACAACAACCAGCCAAGGTTCATCACTTGCTGTGATTGGCTGGTTGTTGTATACTGGGTACATACAGTACAGCACCAGTATCTGTACCAGTTCATACAGTACAGCACCAATACATACAGTACAGTATACAAATGTCCAATAGTCAAGACCCCATCATGGCTCCACCAGCAAGAAGAAAGAAATATGAAGCCAGTTTCAAACTTAAAGTTGTAAACTTTGCCATGGAACATAATAACTGCGCTGCTGCAAGACAATATGGAGTTTTTCTGCTAAGTACCTTTATGTCATAAGCATTTGAATTAAAATTACCATATTGAAATCAAATCTGATGTTTTTTAATTTTTATTTGGTGTGCGTTGAAAGAGGGGTAGTCTTATACGGCGAGTATAGCCCAAACTCTATATTTTAACTGGAAAAGTTGGGGGTCGTCTTATACGCCCAGTCGTCTTATACGCCGGAATATACGGTAATTGATTTGGTCAGAACAAGTCACTTTAACATTCATGCATTATGTAGTACTCAATGCAACGACTGAATGGAGGAATGGAATGGTAGTGATACTCAAAATGGATATTGTAAAGTATGTGCTTAGCTATAACCAAACAGACAAAAGGAATGTATCTATTAGAAATGGATATTCACCGAACATTTAAAATGGCTTTTAAAACTAAGCAACATGATAGCCGAAGGACAAAAGCCTTGGATAACAAGGACATGATAACTGAATACAGACTTTCAATATCAAACAAAGAAAGGATGAGAAACGATATCTCAATCAAGAATGTCAACAAATAAAGGAAAATAAGAGAACTTTTAGAAGATCAGAGAGATAATTGGAAAATGTACGGCTTGGGTACAACTATCTAAGACTGCTAGTGGAAATAAATGATAACAGAAGCAAATGAGTTTAAAACAAAATAGAAAGGCAACAGTGAAACTGTATACAATAAGGATTTTTAAATGACTGAAATATTTATTGAGAGAGAATACTGTATATTCAGAAACTAACACCAATAGAAAGTAAGTATCAACTATTCAATAGGAAAGAAACAGATGCAGATGGAATTGCCACTGAACTTTTTAAAGCTTCAGAAAGACAAGTGGTTAAAATGCCAACAGTTCTATGTGAATAAATTTAGAATAAGACTGTGTGGCTGAAGCAATAGACAATACTATTGAATATACCTGTTCTGAAAAAAATTGGCATGGCTGATAACTTTTGCTTCGTCGAACCGATACTGTTTGTTATTGGTGTGACTGGAAAAAGAATATACTGGTAGGTATGGAGTGAAACAATGATGTATATTCATCTGTTATACAGATAATATAAGAATTGGAGCTACTCATAATTGAAATCTCTCTACTGTGTTATCTTATATATGATCCTAAGGCTGCTTTTCCTTAGTGATCTTTCAGGATAATTACTCTTCCTATAGTCTCAATATTGCCTTTATGTCCTTTATACTAATTCTATTTATAATGATTTTAGAAACTATGGTAAACCTTGAAAACAAGATAATAAGAATGGCATATACAATGTTGCTAGGGATAAATGGTTTAGGTATGTTAAATAATTAGAATTGCTACAGAATTAGACATTTTCTTTTTATAATGTTTTGCCTTACAGATTTGTAGAACATTAGATATGGAATATGATTATTTTTCTTGCAGCCAAAACATACAGTGAATGGGATTTCAAGAAGAATAAAGGAGGGAGGTGAATCATGTATTTTAAAATTAAATTACAAAGTTAGTTTATAGATGAACTATATTGTACAGATCTGGCATCCTAGATGATGGCTGTTGGGTTAAGTTCTTTTTTTTTAAAAAAAATACTACTTTTAAAGAGCATTTTAAGAATATGTAGGGAAGTTGTAATGGAACAAGGGAACCAATGAAAGAATCAACACTGCAAAAATATGGCAGAATAATAAATGGATAGTGGTATTGTATGAATCACCTGTACACTGTGAATGAGCTAGGTTAAGTCCACAAGAAGCAGCTGGAAACAACTAATATATGTCTGTGTTTGCTTAACTCATAAAAGTAGCTTTAGATATAATACCTAAGACAGGATGCACTATGCTCCTTTAACTTCTTGACAAGAAGATTAGTCTGCAGACATGTTGGACATTTTGTCTTATATTAATGGAAAAAAATAGATTTACCTTACATAATCCGGATATTCTGGTTTATTTCAGCTCTAGGTTTAAGACATACTTGTTTAAAGCAAAAAAGGCTTTGTTGGTATAATTCACTGAAACTGTCGTTCAGAAATATACAAATCAAGGGTCACGTTCATTTATTTTCCTAGATACTAGTTTGCCTCAGTTTTCTGTGTAAATATTTAGGTTAATTAAATTTGCCAATATTTCTATTCATGTGTGCCATTTTTGTTCTTATTTTATAGAGGTTACTTGGACATAAAATAAATTTTACTAAATACCAATTGCCTAAGGCTGTTACAGAGTCATTCAAATACTTTCCACTTGATTTTGTTCTAAGACAGCACTTTCCATTAGTCGTTAATTTTGTCATATAATATATAAACAGTAAAATTACAGGTGTGCTTCGTTTTCAACTACTTTATTTCATGTTTGTGAAGTTTAGTTCTTATGGGAAACTCACTACATGCCATAGAACAAGATGTAGATTATCACTAAATTTTCTTTATTTTAATCTAAGAAACATGACAAGCTTCAGATGCAAGAGCTACTTCTAAATTACTGGCAGAAAATGTCAACAGCACTTTCACTAGGGAGTCCATTAAGCCCATTATAGAATATCACATATGAATAACAGCCCATATATTGGGGTCCTTATGAGCAGCATGGTGGCCTAGTGGTGAAGACACTCGTCTCGCACTCGAAAGGTTGAAAGTTCAATCCTAAATAGCAGCAGACATTTCTCTCTTAGGGTGCAAGGAAAAAATATTTGCTGCAGACTCCACGTGGTGTCAGGAAGGGCATCCAGCCAGTAAATGCTCAGCTCTGTCTAGTTGCCCCAACTCTACCCCAAATTAAGGGTTCACAGGGTTGTAAAAAGAGTTTTATATTGGGATTCCTTATGTTTTTGACGCAAATGCATAAATTTTTAATAACAAAACCAAGATCAGATATTGCAAAATGCATGATCTCAGATTTGTAATCTGAGTTCCTGAGTTCAGTTTTGCTTTAGTGTGGAAAAATGATTATTTTGGGAATATGTTTCATTCCTGACTTGTTGATTTTGTGATCTAAATGGTGTTATATATAGCCCATCCTTTAAGTTGTTCTAAGGAGAGAGATAAAGGGGAAACACAGTTCATGGAAAAGTGTTTATTGCCTCCTTCAGTACATTCTATCAGTTAACAATATTCTTTCCCACTGCAGCTTTGTAATGAAATATTTACAATTTATTATAGTATTCATAGCATTTCTTACTTGTCCTGAAATATTACTCAGTTTTCTTAACAAAACAACCCTTTTCTTTCAAAAGAAATACTTACCTGACTTTCAGCCTTAGCAGAGAAGAAGTATTGGGTCCTCAAATTTATTTCTTATGAACTATGCTTCTTTGAAAAATAATAGGCTATTTTCTCATTCTGTTTCTAGGTTTTCACGTCCCATGGACCAACAGTAATCATGCCAACATGGTTCTGTTCTCGGGAATGGTTTTACCTTGTAGGAAGATTTAATGAAGGAGGAAAGGTACGTAATATGAAAAGGAGAGCATAACCTAACTATGGGAAAGATTGATTTCACTCTTTCCCAGTTGGATGCCCTCCAGATATGTTAGAAGTACAGTTATGAGAATCTCCACCCAGGAGTGCTTTTGGCTAGAAATTCTGTGAGTTATACTCCTAACATATCTAGAGGGCTCTAGGTTGGGAAATCTATGCAATAATATCTCAAGAGATGCTTGCACCAGGCGATCCTAATCACTGTTGAAGTTCAAACATTTGACTGAGTTATATTTAATTAAGAAATTAGCCTGTTTTCCAAGTGCCATTGATAGAGGAACTAAGCAGCACAGATCTATTTCTATGGCATTCTCATCGACTGAATATGTGCCATCAAATTGATGTCACCTCTTAGCAACCACATAGATAGATTTTTCTCCAAGGCAATCTGTCCCCAACCTGGTCCTTCAGCTTCTCCAGTGGAGCACCATCATCACTTTAATTCATGGAATTAGAAAAAGCACAAAAAGGAATGTTAATATGATGCTATTTGTTCCATTATTTGTGAAGACATTAGTGCCAATCTGTAGTGACATTCTGCAAACACATAAGGAACATCGGCTTTTTTATAACAAGTACCTCTAAATTTTTCCAATATTAATACAACATTTTAAATATTTTGCCTAGCACTGAACCCTGTGACTTATTCTGAGACACAGGCCCTGAATGACATTTGAAAGAGACATCACAAAAAAATGTGAATCACAGCTTCTATTTGAGAATTGACTCAGAAGGTGCTTGCATAATACCACATTTATACATTTGGAATTGTTTTGAATGGCACCGTTTACTAAGTGCAGTGCAAAGTAGTGTATAGAAGTGATGTCATACATTACACATGAAATTTTACAATAACATATTC
The DNA here is from genome assembly GCF_016545835.1 of Crotalus tigris. Lineage (NCBI taxonomy): Eukaryota > Metazoa > Chordata > Lepidosauria > Squamata > Viperidae > Crotalus > Crotalus tigris. The sequence continues at coordinate 740,824 of NW_024096549.1, forward strand.
ACTTGTTATATAAGATGGAAGAGTTCTGTGTGTATGTTGTTACATATTGCTGTTCTGCAAATGAACACAAGGTGAGTTATAATTTAAAAGATAGATAGGCAGATGTAAAAAATACAATTTCCTCAAAAATATAATTCAAGCTGATAAGAGGAGCACCTCTCCAGCTTAGTATTAAGTTATTGTCATGGAGTTCCCTGTATGAAAACAGAATTTCATAGGTTGATGATACTTGCATGTTTCCATATTTGCATACTGATAAGAAAAAAAGCATAGAAGTCTGAAGGATAAAACATATAAGGAACGGTTGCTGGAATTGGGTATGTCTAGTTTAATGAAGAGAAGAATGAGGGGGGACACGATAGCAGTGTTCCAATATATCAGGAGCTGCCACAAAGAAGAGGGAGTCGAGCTATTCTCCAAAGCGCCTGAAGGCAGGACAAGAAGCAACGGATGGAAACTAACCAAAGAGAGAAGCAACCTAGAACTAAAGAGAAACTTCCTGACAGTTAGAACAATTAACCAGTGGAACAACCTGCTTCCAGAAGCAGTGAATGCTCCAACACTGGAAGTTTTTAAGAAGAGACTGGACAGCCATTTGTCCGAAATGGTGTAGGGTTTCCTGCCTGAGCAGGGGGTTGGACTAGATGACCTCCAAGGTCTCTTCCATCTTTATTATTATTATGGATCATCGCACAGTCAGCCAGATGTTCAGTCTGGATTTGGCATTTTGTCTACCTATCGAGTCCTTACCTAGGACCTGGGATAGGCAGATGTGGATGTTTGATGGTATTACAGATATCATCGCAGGATGGAAGCAGTTCCTAGTAAGGCCGCCTTTTGCAATTGACTAATAGCGAATTTGTCCATGCCAATGGTGTTCAAGTGGTGCTCCAGTTGTTTTGGGATTGCACCCAAGGAGCCTATTACTATTGGTACTACCCTTGCTTGCTTTTGCCACAGTCTTTCTATTTCTATTTGTAGGTCTTTGTATTTTGTTATCTTCTCCAATTCTTTCTCGTCTATTCTTCTGTCTCCAGGCACTGCCACGTCCACTATCCAGACTTTTTTGCCTTTCTTATCAACAATTGTTAAGTCTGGGGTGTTATGTTGCAGGTGCTTGTCTGTTTGAATTCTGAAGTCCCAGAGCAGTTTAATTTTATCATTTTTCTATGACTTTCTCTATTTTATGATCCCACCAGTTTTTGCTTACAGGCAAATGATATTTTTTGCAGATCTTCCAATGCACCATTGTTGCTACTTTGTCATGCCGCTGCTTGTAGTCAGTCTGTGCAATCTTCTTGCAACAGCTTACCAAGTGGTCCACTGTTTCTTCAGCTTCTTTGCATAGGCGGCACTTATTGTCTTTGCTGTCTTCTCAATTTTGACTTTATATGCATTTGTCCTTAAGGCTTGGTCTTGTGCAGCCAGAATTAGTCCCTCAGTCTCTTTGTTCAATTTTCCTGCTCTTAGCCATTGCCAGGTCTTGTTATTATCTGCTTTCCCAGCTATTTTTTTAACATATTGGCCATGTAGTGCTTTGTCTTCCCATTCCTCTATTCTGTTCTTCATTTGGTCTTTCTTGTAGGCTAGTTTGGTCTCTCCAGTAGTCAGTAAACCTTCCTGATATATAATTTCAGTGCATCTTCATCATTGTTCTTCAAATATTCTTCCAAAGCCATTTTTTCTTCTTCAACTATCTGATGTACTTGTAGCATTCCACGCCCACCTATTTGCCTTGGTAGATAAAGTCTGTCAATGTCACTGCATGGATGAAGGGCATGATTCATTGTCATTATTTTTCTGGTCTTCCTATCCATTGCTTTTAGTTCTGCTTGAGTCCAGTCCACTATTCCAGCTGTGTACCTAATGACTGGGATTGCCCAGGTGTTGATTGCCTTTATGGTATTTCCTCCATTGAGTTTGGACTTTAAGATCTTCTTCACTCTCTTGATGTATTCACCTCTAATCTTTTTCTTGACTTCAGTGTGCTTGATGTTGTCAGCTTGAAGGATACCCAAGTATTTGTAGTAATCTTCCTCATCCAGACTCTTAATGTTATTTTCGTGGGGCATCTTGATTCCTTCAGTTTTCACTATTTTTCCTTGTTTGATAGTAAGTGTGGCACATTTGTCCAAGCCAAACTCCATAACAATATCTTGGCTATATATACGGACAGTGTTGAGCAGCGATTCTATTTCAGATGATGTTTTTCCATACAGCTTCAGATCATCCATGTAAAGGAGGTGGGATAGTCTGGCAGATGTTTTTGATGTTTGATAGCCATGTCCTGAGTTATTCAGTATTGTTGACAGAGGAAACAGTGCAATAACAAATAGTAATGGTGATAATGAATCTCCTTGAAATATTCCTCTCTTGATATTAACCTCTCCCAGCTCTCACCATTGATCTGCAACTGTGTCTTCCATTGTGCCATCGATCTTTGCACAAATTTTCTGATGTTTCTACTGACTCCTGTTATTTCTAGGCACTTTATTATCCAATCATGTGGCAGAGAGTCAAATGCCTTTTTGTAGTCAATCCATGCCACATTCAGGTTGGTCTTCCTTCTCTTGCAGTTTTCCAAGATCATTTTGTCTATTAGGAGTTGATCTTTTGTTCCTCTGCTATTGGGGCGGTTTCCTTTCTGCTCAGGTGGAAAGAGATTGTTTTCAACTAGATGCTGTTGTACTGCATCAGCTACCACACCAGTTAGTAATTTGAAAGTTGTTGGTAAGCAGGTAATTGGCCTGTAGTTGCCTGGTGTTGCCCCTTTTGCTGGATTTTTCATTATTAGATAGGTTTTCCCAGTTGTTAGCCACTTTTCAATTTCTCCTCCTTGTAGTATATTGTTGAACTGCTTGGCAATGAATGGGTGTATAACAGTTAGATGTTTCAACCAAAACCCATGCAGTTCATCTTTACCTGGTGCTGACCAATTTTTGATTTTCCTTGTTTTTTTTCCTACCATTTTTGTTGTTATTACTAGTTCTTTCATTTCAACTTCTGTTTTATTTGCTTTTAACCAAGCCGCATCCTTGTTGTATTTCTTTGGGTTATCCCATATCTGCTTCCAGAACTGCACTGTTTCTTCCTTGTCAGGTACTGACTGATTCATTGCAGTTTCTCCATTGATGGATTGGTAGAAACGTTTCTGATTGGATTGAAATTGGCGGTTCTGCCTATAGTTTGCAATTCAAGCTTCATATCTACTGATTTTCTGGCTATAGCTGTTATTTGTTGCTTTATTATTTCCAGTGCTTCCTTGATCTTCCTTGTTTCTAAGTGGTATTTCTTGATTAGGTATTCTTTGGTCTTCTTGTTCTTCAGCTTCTTTTCTTTCATCTGTTCTAGCTTGCTTGCATGTAACCTTAACTTGCTGATCTTATTTTCTAGTCTAACGTTCTATTTTTCTGGTGCACTGTTTGTTTGTTTTTCTTCTTTGTTGATTTTGCATCCCAGGTATTCAGTTATAACTGCAGCTGTGCTGTACATTAGTTGGTTTGTTTCTTGCAGTGAATTGGTGCTTATACTTGATATTGCAGTATTTGCATCTTTTAATGCTTGTGCTAGCTTTTTCTTTGGAACAAGCTTCAATGCAGGCAGCCTTATTCTGTTGTTTTTGTGCTGTTCTAGATGCTCAGTTATTCTTTGTTTCAATTCTTTTATTTCTTTAGTTAGAGGGTTTTGTTCTTCCTGAGGAAGAGGTGCCTGGTTTCCAAATTATTATTATAATTATTATTATCCTATATCCAACCATCCATGGTGACTCAAAATAGAAAAGTTAGAATGTGAATTCTCTTTTTTTGACCTCTTGAGAAGTCTGCTTTGTTTGCACTTTCTTCCTTGGTTTTTAATACTTACCTATACACTTAGATTCTTGTAATAACAAGCTCCAGCATAATTTAATGATACCCGTATTAAAGTAATTGGCTTGAAAAAGAGCAAAGAGTGGGAGAGGTTAGAAGCCCACAATAATAGAGGGAATAGATATACTTTCTTCAACTGTTTTTTTAAGTAAAGCACTTTCCCTTGAAAGCTGAACAGAATTAAAAAACATACTTATACACAGCTTTATAGAGTTATACTAATAAAAAGTCTGAAAGATGTTTAATGGAATGATTAAGTAAAAGAGGCTGGAGTGAAAGAAGCTATGGATAGGAAAAAACGTTAGGTGCAACATTTGTAGTGAATAATGTGTATATAGAGAAAAGGAAATAATTGTTAGGATTAAAAGAGGCAGATAAGATAGAAATAGATTCTGTTGGAAATGAAAATAATGCTTTGGAAGTAGGTGAAGACCGCTATAAACTAGTCCTCTGACAATTCATAATATGTAATTCTAAAAATTTCAGAATAATTTCTTTTCCAACATGCCCCTCCCTTACATCATTTTCTTTACACCAAGAAAAAGTGAGTTTTGGTATCAACACTAAGATTTTACTGAAATTTATCAAAATAATTGTATATTTTATTGCATTTCAGAAAATATATCAGCATCCCAGAAAGAGAAAGTTTAATGGAAACTGAAAAAAATCTTTAGATGTGTTTTGTTCTTAATTTTGTTTCATTTGTTGATAGTGTCAAGGAATAAATTGAAAAGAGAAAACTATATAGCATATGCTTCTGTAGGAATTACAAGAAAAATATTAGAAGTTAGAAAATGAATATTTGCAATTAAAATGAAAGTAGAGGTTTTTTGTGGGGAGTGGTGGAATGCAAAGATATTAGATTCATTTTTTTTAGTAGCTGAATTAAAATATTGTAAGGTTGCCCAAGGATTTGTCTAGCAGCTCTGGGGAAAAATAAAGACAAAATGCAGACTCTGGTATTTTTGGCACATCATGGGTAAAACTGAACAGAGATCAGTTCTTGAGCTGAGTCCAAGATGGAGTTTTTAAGCGAAATAAATTATGCTTCTTAAACAAGCCTTCTTAACAGCATACCTTAATAGTTTGTTGCTAAGCTTGCTGGGGTAATTAATCCAATCCATTGCTTGATCTTTACTCCTTTCCAAGTGTACTGTGGCTGCTCACATATTTTTGTTTCCGAAGATTAATCCTTTAACTTTGTTTTTCAAAACAACCAAGTAATTACAATTTTATTACAAATTTCCTGCTTTGAGATTGGACCAATATGATTTATAGGCCTATCAGGGCATGACTCTTGGGCTCAGCCACAAAGCTAGGAAAAGGCTTAACTGGATTTGTATGGTTTGGGAAAAGTCTAAGGCTAAGCATTACATGAATGAATGGTCGTAACAGGTTTTATAGAAATTTCTTTGGTGGCCGCTCTAGAAAGAACCAGAGTTTTGAAACCTCTATGAAAACTATATATTGTTCATTGGCCTCCTTATGCATGCATATGTCTGTAAGCAAACAGAAAAGTAGTACCCTGTGATCTGTTAAGGCAGGGGTCTTCAAACTTGGCCCTTTTATGACTTGTGGACTTCAACTCCCAGAATTCCTCAGACAGCGTACCTGGCTGAGGAATTCTGGGAGTTGAAGTCCACAAGTCATAAAAGGGCCAAGTTTGAAGACCCCTATGTTAAGGAATAATACAGATAAGTGAATTCAAGATGCAAATATTTGAGTATTATGGTGATAACTGTTCAGATACACATATCATTTGACCTGTGTTCCTTGACTGTAATGGTGTTTTCGAGGATTCTGCATAAAAGGGACTGTGACTTGTTCTAAAAATCAATATTATGCTGATATTTTTAATTCTATCAGTCCCAATTTAATGTGCTTTGTATTCTGCTAAAATGAGCACATTTTCTCAGTAAATGTCCTTTGGGTCAAACTTGCTTTAAAGAGTTATGCTTCTTTCTGAATAAGTGTTTATCCTTATCACAATTAAGATATCAGTAGCAGTACAATATACATTTTTTGGGGGGTTTCTGAAGATATAACTACCAAACTGTTCTTTGTTTCCTTATTAGAGTAACCATGCTTTTCAAATTTGTAACCTTTTTTATTTGAAGTGGGCCCCTTTCCATTTTGGCATGGAAATATATACATATTTTAAAGTAACACTTCCATACATTGGTGCCGAAATATAGCACAGAACATTTAAATCACAGTATTCTTAATTATGGAATCTAGTGAAAGTAGTAGTTGGAATGGGGAAATATGTAAGCACTGGGAATGGAATATGGTATAATAAATTCTACAAATATGCATGTGGCAACATATACACATACATCGACACACACACAAACCTGAGCAACAGGCTGCTCTGTAATTAGAACCAGGTGGTTAACTTGACTTAACTTGGAGCATGACATGAAGAACAGAAGCCAGGTTAAATTTTGCCATTGACATAGCATCACCACAATGTTGAGCACAAGGGAAAAATAAATCTCACTAGAATGTAGGTTGAAAAAATGGTGTTTTCTTTTTCTGGTGGTTATGTTGTTTTTCACATTCCCACTGCAATTATTCATTATTCTCTGCTAAATTCTTTAATACCCTTATTAGTATACCTGATAGAAACCTATGTTAGACACTTATTTTTGGCATCAAATTATTGCAGAGGTTAATGGAAAACTGCAGCTGAGTCATTACACAGTTCTTCCTACCCAACGGCAAAAAATAAGCAGACTTTTTCAATCAGTAGTGTTGCATCTGTGGTATCTGAGGCTCCTATAGAAACCAATTCTTATATGTCCTTTCATACTTACTAGTTGTTTATCTATTACATGCACTCAGAATAATATCTTAATATTAGGTCTCAGAGAGAATCATGCACCTGAATCATGAAGACTTTCAAGAAGGGATATTACCAAATCATCAATGGTCAAGTATTTCCAGGGTAATAAGCCAAGAAGGCCCTTGAATGATAAAAAGCTGGACAATAGGCCCGATTTATACAATTATAAAATTCTTTCAAATTGAGCTGCTTCTTTGAGTTTAAATTAGGTCATGTTAAGTTTTCCAATTTTCCTTGCTTCTGCCTTTGCCTCTTGGCAAATATGAACACTAAGGTAAAGGTGGAACTGAATATTTAAGTTTAGTTTAGTTTAGTTTAGTTTAGTTTAGTTTAGTTTAGTTGAATAATACTTTACAGATCCTTTAAATATTTATACAAAAGGCTTTGGAATGCAAAAACTGGTTAGAATTTAGTTTTAAAAATTATAAAAATTTCAAGATATGTTGTTAAACTGTGTCAGTTTCCTGGTGGGAGGTTCTTTTAAATACTTTGAATCATTTTTTACTTTTTTCTGTATTGGGCATACATCTATCTATCCAAAACTAAAATCCCATGTAGTAAAGACTGAAGAGAAGACTTGGTCATTTGATGTAATTATTTTGTCTTTATTATAGAATAACTAAAATCAAACAAAATACAACATATTATACTGTTGAATTTTATTTAAATACTCTTCATTTAAAATCATTTAACTTTACTCTTTAGCTGGAAAGGATCTTGGAGCTGCTTACTTGTGGGCAATAAAAATAAAGCATAAAATATAAAGAATGAAGTGGGGAAACAATTTGTTAAGCAGCAATTTGTAAATTAAATAATTATTCTTTAGACTATTACGAAACACTTTACAATGCAAAAGTAGTGTGTACAACTGAGAATTCAACAAAACAAAATGTTGTGCTTTCTATCTCCTCCTTCTGAAACTCTCTGATATAAATGCTTATAAAATAAGCATTTATAAAAGTCTTAAATGCTTATATACAAATGCTCAAAGCTTGGGGAACAAACAGGGTGAACTAGAAGCAATAGTACACAAAGGACAGTATGACATAGTTGGCATAACAGAAACCTGGTGGGACGAAACCCATGAATGGAATGGACTGATGGATGATACAAATTGTTCAAAAGAAACAAGTCTACAAAAAGAGGAGGAGATGTTGCACTATATCAGTGGTTCTCAACCTTTTTAATGCCACGACCTCCAACCGGTCGTAAGTCGAGGACTACTCAACCGGTCGTAAGTCGAGGACTACTCAACTGGTGCAGTACCGTTTGCAGAATGGGACTTTTGGCGGGCTCAGCAGGGCAGAGACAGCCTGGACAATTCCTATTGGCTTTTGAAAGCCAATAGAATTAGACTCTATTCAAGTAAAAGGGAGTAGCACAGCTAAGGAACAGGGGGAAAAAATGGCAGACTGCGTTGTTTGGCGACCCCTGATGGATGGTTGTTCTACCCCAAATGGGGTCCCGACCCACAGGTTGAGAACCACTGCACTATATGTAAGAGAACACTACATATCTGAAGAAATGCACATGATCAAAGATAAAATATTTCCAGAATGTATATGGGTTACTATAAAAGAGAAAAAAAGTGACATTACCATAGTTGTATATTACAGGCCACCCAACCAATCAGAAGAAATAGATGAACTCTTTGCCAACCAGTTAACAAATACATGTAGGAAGCATACTACAGCAGTAATGAGAGACTTCAACTATCCAGTTATCAACTGGGAGACAAACTCTGCAATGAGTGGGAGATCAAACATATTCCTAACCAACCTAGCTGACAACTTTGTCACCCAAAAGGTGGAGGAGGGAACTAGATGTAAAACTATACTAGACTTAATCCTTATAAATAGAGAAGAAGTGATAGAGAGAATCAAAATTGCCAGAACCTTGGGTGAAAGTGACCATGTCATACTGCAATTTAATATAATGCAAACACTAGCAATAGAAAACAATCCAATCAATGTCTTAAACTTCAAAAGAGCCAACTTTAACAAACTCAGAGAGAACCTAGGAAAGATCCCATGGATGAAAATCCTAAAGGGGAAAACAATCCAAGAAGCATGGGAAACCCTGAAAAATGCAATCACAAAAGCCCAGACCAGCACAATATCATTGAGAAAGAAAAACAAGAAATCCAAGAAGAAACCAGCATGGCTGTACAAAGGTCTCCCTAACAAACTGAAAGACAAAAAGGACAAATACAAAAAATGGAAAGAGGGGCACATAACTACGGCCGATTATCAGCAGACAGCCAGAACATACAAAGATGAAGTCTGGAAAGCAAAGGCTCAGAACGAATAAAGACTTGCAACAGAAATCAGGGATAATAAAAAAAACTTTCTTCCAACATATTAATAACAAGAAAAAAGTCAAGGAAACTGTAGGTCCACTAAAGAGAGAAGATGGCAAGGAAATAACGGGCAACAGGGAGAAAGTAGAGCTGCTTAATTCATTCTTTGCATCAGTCTTCACACAAAAAGAAATTACAGCCCAACATAGCAAAAATCCACTACAAAAGACAAACTAGAAACAAAAATTAAATAAGCAAGAAAATGGTAAAAGAACACCTATCCAACCTTGATGAATATAAATCACCGGGACCCGACAGATTACATCCCAGAATTCTGAAAGAGCTGGCAGATGTTATCTCAGAATCATTGCACCACATCTTTCATAAATCCTGGAGCACCGGGGAAGTATCTGAGGATTTGAAAAGGGCTGATGTGGTCCCCGTCTTCAAGAAAGGAAAAAAACGGACCCAGGAAACTATAGACCAATCAGCTTAACATCAATACCTGGGAAGATCCTAGAAAAGATAATCAAAGAACATCTGCACACAACTAGAAGCAAACGAAGTCATAACTAGTAACCAGCATGGGTTTATTAAAAACAGATCATGCCAAACCAATCTTATCTCATTCTTCGATAAAGTGACCAGCGAAACACAGTGGACATAATATACTTAGATTTCAGTAAGGCATTTGTCAAGGTAGACCACAACCTACTTCTTGGTAAGCTAGGAAAAGGTGGAATAGACAACATCACCACCAGATAGATCTGTAGATGGCTGGCAAAGTAGTCCTCAATGGCACTACATCCACATGGAGAGAAGTAAGCAGTAGGGTACCACAAGGTTCCGTCTTAGGCCAAGTACTCTTCAATATCTTCATCAATGACTTAGATGAGGAAATTGAAGGGGAACTCATCAAATTTGCAGATGACACCAAACTGACAGGAGTAGCCAACATCCCAGAAGACAAACTCAGGATCCAAAAAGATCTTGACAAACTTGAACAATGGGCCCTATCCAACAAAATGGGTTTCAATGTGGAGAAAAGCAAAGTCTTAAATTTAGGCAGGAAAAACCAAAGATACAAATACAGATTGGCTTAAAAACAGTAACTGTGAGAGGGACCTTGGAGTCCTAGCGGACGATCACTTGACTATGATCCAGCAGTGTGCAGCAGCAACCAAAAAAGCTAATATAATCCTGGGTTGCATAAACAGAGGCATAGAATCAAGATCACATGAAGTATTATTACCGCTTTATAAAACTCTAGTAAGACCACACCTGGAATACTGCAGCCAATTTTGGAGTTTGAGAGTTTGGAAAAAAATCAGAGAAGAGCAACTAAGATGATCAAAGGCCTGGAGACTAAAACATACGGTGAATGGCTATGGGGCTTGGGTTTTGGCAAATCTAAAGAAAAGAAGAAATAGGGGAGACATGATAGCAGAGTGCCAGTATCTGAAGGACTGCCACATAGCAGAGGGGGCCAGGTTGTTCACCAAAACACTAGAGGGAAAGATGGGAAACAATGGTTGTAAACTGATCAAAGAAAGAAGCAACCTGGAATTAAAGACAGTGAGGACAATCAAAGAGTGGGACAGCTTACCCCCAGAAGATTTACCTTACCTGGAGATTTTAAAGAAGAGACTAGACATTCACCTGTCTGAGACAGTATAGGTTCTCCTCCTTGAGCAGGAGGCTGGACTAGAAGACCTCCAAAGTCCCTTCCAGCTCTATTCTATTCTAAATTCTAAATAAATAGCATATTCTGCTCACTATTTTTTTAGCTACCTAACATACTGTATATGTTGGTTTTATGATTTATTTTCATTGTGATGCCACTAATCTTGTATGTCTTTTCTATAAGCCAAATTTGTTTACATAGCATTGTCTCATGACAGCTTGGTAATAGAGTAGGTTTAAAAATGAACAATATCTTGAGAACGTTTGAGATTTATATGATTTGTTTTACATTATCACACGACTATACTGTTGCTATATTCAAACATGTTATTGATCATTTTCATTAGTTAGACCAAAGTCTTGGCAGGCCTTACTAAAACAGTCCATAAGTTGTTGAAGATCTTCGGCAGAGTGAGCAGTAACGGCAGCATCGTCAGCAAAGAGTAAATCCCGTAGGCATTTCAGCTGGACTTTAGACTTTGCTCTCAATCTAGAGAGATTAAAGAGTTTTCCATCTGATCTGGTCCGGAGATAGATAACCCTATATTACAATCTCTGCAAAGGAACTGGAGGTTGTCCATGACTTTGTGTACCTCGGCTCAACAATCTCTGACACTCTCTCTTTAGATATTGAGCTCAATAAATGTATTGGTAAAGCGGCCACCACATTTTCCAGACTTACAAAGAGAGTATGGCTTAATAAGAAGTTGACAGAACATACAAAAATCCAGGTCTATATAGCCTGCATCTTGAGCACACTGTTGTATGCAATGAATCATGGACTCTTCACGTACGGCAGGAGAGAAAGCTGAACACTTTTCACATGCGCTGTCTTCGATGTATTCTCGGTATCACCTGGCATGACAAAGTTCCAAATAGCACAGTCCTGGAATGTGCTGGAATCTCTAGCATGTATACACTATTGAAGCAGCGACGTCTACGCTGGCTTGGGCATGTCGTGAGAATGGCTGATGGTCGGATTCCAAAAGGTCTCCTGTATGGAGAACTAGTGCAGGGAAAGCACCCCAGAGGGAGATCTGAGCTGCGATATAAGGATATCTGCAAGAGGGACCTAAAGGCCCTGGGAATGGACATTAACAGCTGGGAATCCTTGACCTCTGATCATTCAGCTTGGAGGCTAAAAACGCAGCATGGCCTTCTCCAATTCAAAGAGACACTTGTGCGGCAGGCTGAGGCAAAGAGGCAGTCCCGGAATCAGTGAAATCTGGGGGCTGGACAGGGGACAGATTGTATCTGCCCCCAGTGTGGAAGGGACTGCCATTCTCAAATTGGCCTTTTCAGCCACACCAGATGCTGCCTTAGGACCTGTTTCCAGAGCATGATACCATAGTCTCTTGAGACTGAAGGATGCCAATGAATGATGAATGATGATATCGATCATTTTCTTTTATATGAAATAATGGACATAATTTGAGATTAGGATTTTAAAATTATGTGTCTGATAGGAAAAAAGCTGGTACACATAGCTGCTTATTGACATTTCAACTCACATACTGAAGTGATTTTGCCAAAGCATTACTTTCTAATAGTTTCTCTCAATTTCATAGTGCACAGCTATATTATGTTCATGTCATGGAGAATAAGATATTTTATTTGCATCTTGGAAGTCTTGTGAATTGTAATTGAAAATCTGAAATACATGCTAAACAAGGTATGTTTATAGGAAGCAGGCAGGGTGTGAGTGACATTAGCAAAAGATCTATAGAACTGGATCTGTGGATGCTTTCTGCAGAGACCGTTATGTTTATAGGAATTTGTTTTGATTTATCAGTTACAGTTTATTATCTAAAATACTTTATGGGATTGCATAATGATGATAGGAAAAAAATCAAGGAAATGAAGACAATATGATCCAGACATATGTCTAATTATAATGTGCTTTTTTGAATGTTACTACTAAGAAGTGTTTGAAGATAATAGTTTACTGTATCAACTTCTTTTGATTTGAACAAAGTATGGTCTATTGCAGGGAACCCCGGAGGATCTGCTCTTCTTTTATGAACATCTTCGAAAAGGTGGGGAAGTGTTTCGAGTTGACCAGTGCCTCCTCCTCTATCGTTACCATGCACAGGCAGCCAGTACTGCAGTTTTAGAGTAAGTCATGATTTGTATCAAATGTCTTAGAGTATTAAATAGGGTTTATAGGTTTATTTCCTAACAGTAGAGGCATTTCTTTGGATAATTTGCTTATAAAGTTACAATATTTTTTTAAACTTGTAAGTTGCCCGATGCTCAACAGCTGTTGTGTCAAATTATTTTTAGGTGTATGTTAGATGAATTTTTACAACACATTATCTTATAACGTCATATCTTATATGAATGCAGCTATGATTCGGTCCTGTGAACATGTTTCAACTGACTACTTTATGGCTTTAATCATTTTAGTTGTCTGTTTTATAAGTATTGGAACCTCCCAGCAGGCAGATAGGAGAAATCAAGCAGTGAGTTAGCCTTGAATTGTTGACCTCACCTAATCTCCATGAAACAGTATCTATCAGTTCCCAAGGAAAGGCAAGCAGTCCCGGGAGATTCCTACTGAATCCTTGTAGAGTTTATGGAGATTCCAAAACTAAAGTTCCAAATTTTAGCCAAAATGGAGACATATTTTAAATGCTTCTGTCATTTGCCAAGATTTTTAACAAAAAGGTTTTTTGGTAACATTTTTAGCCCGGGTCAAGTATAGACTCATTAAATGTGAGCCATTGTACATAGATGCTTTTGTACATAGAAACTATTCCATAGTTGCATAGTAAACATCTGTAAAAGTATTCAGTGTATATAATCTGTTTAGTTTCAAAGGTGATGAGCAACACGCTTGATATGTAATTTTTCACATTAAAAAAAATGCATTTTTGCCCAGCACCTGTTGTCCAGTATCAGTGATTTTTTTTTTGTGGTTCTTTGTATCCATATGTTATTTACTGAGATAACTTTGTAAAATGTAACAAACAATGAAAATATTTACTAGAAAGAGTTTGATCACCACAAGGAAGGAATATATATAGAGAAGAAAGCAAAAATATGGCTTCCTATTACTACTTAAATGGCATCATATTGTTCAGAATGTGATATGATTGTTAGAATTTTTGCAACCTTTTCTAATGATATTTCAAACTATTTGGAAGACAGTTTTTCCTTCTGTGGGAAAAATGTTTTATTGGAAATGGATTTGTTATGAATTAACAGCAAGCTGTTAAGTCCATTTTACAAGAGAATATGGCACAGACCCCTGGATTACAGCATACTTGTAGAATGTGAAAATGGCACAAAGCATTTTCAGATGGGTTCTGTCCACAGATAAATACGAAGCTTCCATTATTTGTTTCTTTCTCCCCCTCTTTCCCTTATTCCTTCCCATGTTTATCAGTTCTGAAATGAATAACATATTTCAATTTTGGGAGAAAATATTTCCCCAATGTAGGGCAAAGATATTGAATGCTGATTATTTTGTGTTAGTAATATAATTCTTGAAACATTTAGGTTCAATTACATAAGATGACAATTGTACATATTTCAGTGATGGAGCCCTTGACCTGAAAGGAATACTAGCATGACAATACTTAAGTCATGCCTTTTATTAAAGTCTTCATTCTGTCTGAGAAACTTTTACTTTTCCCTTCTAATTGTGTGTGTGTGTGTGTGTGTGTGTGTGTGTGTGTGTGTGTGTGTGTGTGTGTATGGGAGCCAGTATATAAAAAAGCCAGCCTGTGATTCAGATTGTTCCCTCTTCCTAACTGGGTTCCGATAATGAAAAGGGCCACAACAGGTCTGTGCAGAGACTTTTAGGTTTCTCAGATTTTCAGAACCTCAGTCCCAATTATATCTACACGTCCTGTTGTTCTTTGATAACAATAAAAAGACTATGAAACCTAAAACCAAATGATTATGTGCTCTTTTCATCACTGTGTTGACTGATGCCTGTTTAATGCTGTTGTATTTCCATTGAGTATTTCCATTGTGTCATTGATTTCAGGATACAATTATTCTTTGTACTGGTCAATGGCCTATTTATTGTACTTATTTGCTAGATTTGTATCCTACCTTTTCTCAGGAATTATTGGTAACATATAGAGTAGCATTCTCTTCCCCTCATAACAAGCCTGTTAGGGAAACACTCATACTAATCTACTAGATCAGGGAGCTCATCTAGAGGTCTAATTATACAGAGGGTTACGCCCATGAATCTCAAATGCCTAATTGAGCAAAGGTTCATATATCTAGCTTTCAGATATCAAAACAAAAACAGAAAAGGGTATCTCCACAGAATTGGAAGGACTGACTGGCCTACAAAGATGTACATTAGCAAATACAGGGTGAGAAGTCAGAAAGCTGAACTGCTGTTTTGAGCCAAAAAAACCCATCTGGTAGAGACTAGAGATCATGGCATTAGTTCTTCCTTGTGGTTGACTGGTTATTTTTAATACCTCACTGATAATTTTTGTCCCACCATTGAGAGACAGAATTTGAGGGTATCACCTGAACTTTCTCTGTCTGACTGAACAAATTTCAAGAATGCATTGACATTCACAGTCTTCATTCTCTTATAGTCAGGATTCATAATACTTGGAAGGGTAGAAGTTGGAATCATTACTAGGTTTTCCTAGTAATAGTTCCATTAAAAAAGGCTGGTCAAAAAAGGCTGGGCAGAGTCACTGGCTGTTTGCTCTGATAAAGTTTGTGTCTGTTTTAGAATTAGTGGTTTGCTTGAAAGCAAGGAGGGCATCTCCCTTTTGACCATTTTTAGCCCCAAAATGTTTAAAACAATTCTCTCCCAATAGATTTATTTAGAGTGCTTGCATAAAATATGGGAAGAAGAGATTATTTGTTGTATTTTAAGAGAAATGATAATTTACTAAATTGTTTATACTTGTGATGGAGAATTCATTTCTTTATATTCTTGTTATTCTTTACCATATTATTTTTTCTTGCTTTCAAATTTCCTTTCTATTGTTTTCTTGTCTGTACTTTCTTTTTTCTTTTCCTTTCCTTTTTTTAAGTTTGTATTAGTTTTACTATTTTTAATTTTAACTTTTAATAACAATGCTTTTAAAAAACCAGTATGGAGCTTTACTGCACTTCACTCAGTTATTTGAATTATGTCCATTTATATCTATAGGCAAGCAGTTTTCCTAGAAATCCTTACAGATGCCTGAAGGCAACCTTGGACAGGAATTTTCAGATTTCATAATAGGTGTGGTGCTGAAGTGCTCTGCTTTTATGTCTTGGAAGGCAGAATCACATAGCTAATGTTCAGCTAATTTCTTTTATTGATAGTATTCAGTTGAAATCATTTACCTCCAACAATGACACCTGTGCAAGTACTTTAAATAAAGTTAAAACTGATTTGGCTAATTTAGGTAATGTTGAAAGAGAAACATAATACTTGAAATCAAATATTTGGAATATATGATTTAAGATTGAAATTTAGATATTGTAGTCCTCTGAAATCATATTTAAACAATCTGTCTTTTAGTACATGCATCTTCAAAAATTAATCTTGATGACAATTAGTAAAGAATATAGATTGTTTGAAGAAAGGTGCACCATCTAATATTTTCAGCAAAGATAGCAGTCAGCCTAAGTTATCAGTGTTATAATCATACTTTGTCAGAGCCAACATTCCACACACTAAATTTATCTAATTTATTAATCTAGTAGTATTTATCTAAGTTCGCAATTCCCATTGCAAGAGGAAAAGAAATGAATGACTGATTGGTTAGTGGGGGAGTTACGTTTTATACATTTGCAAATTTAAATGTAGGAATAGATTATTGTTTTTCCCCCTCTGGGAATTCCCATGATTAATTTGTCCCACAGAATAGATTACTGAAAGGCAAAAAGGATATGTGAAGAAGGAAAAAACCTTGCCCTCATAGTCTTCTGTGCTAGAGGCTTAAGGATATCCTGTTAAGTGGCATTTGTGATGACAGAATCTAACTCATTCATCATCTTCCGACCTAATGTTATTCTCTCAAGTACAGGGCCTGCTTTTCAGATCGTTGAATGCCATCTTGCACGTTCAAATGCAGCGTCCGGGTCATGCCTGTATTTTGACAGAGATACTGTAGATCCATTGGTTGCGACAAAAACAGATCGACCGGCTTGTTGCCTGGACCTAATGTTGGTTTGGTCTGTGTTCAGCTCAGCACCACCCTGATGGGCAGGCAGTATCCAGCAGCAACACTAGGAGGGGCAGACCTTACTGCCTATGATAGAATCTAACTGAAGTAGTATGGATATAATTAATAGAAACAACGTAATCATAAATTTTGCTGCCTGCTTACAAATATTTTAATATTGTCACCTAGTAATATTGAAAACGTTGTCCATGGGGTCGCGATGGGTCGGACACGACTTCGCAATTAACAACAACAATATTGAAAATATATTTTAGCCTACCCAATAACATATTTGGACTTTGAGGGTCACCAAGCACAGTAAACACTGGCATTTTATTGTTTTCAGATAAATCTCATTTTTGTAAAATTTATAGCCCATCTTTATTATTTTTCATAAATAACTCAGGGCGATGAATGTATCTAATATTCCTGCTCCTATTTTCCACATAAGAACAGCCTTGTGAGATGGGTTAGTCTGAGAAAGGGTGACTGACCCAAAGTCACCAACTGACTTTCATGTCCAAGACGGGACTAGAACTCAGTGTCCTTGTTTCTGGCCTGGTGTTTTAACCACTAGACAAACTGACTCTCCATTATTATCATTATAATGTATATTACATTATATTTTATCTGTATAATTAACTAAATATTTGTATCTATGCATAATATATATTATCATTACAATAATAATTGTAGGGCCTTTTCTAAACCTTCTTTTCTTTTCCTACAGCTGTGGTTATTTTAATAGTAAGTTGTTACATGCTGAGGAATTAAAGCCATGAATTAAAAATAAACGTATAATTGTGTTTTCCACATTGTATATCAATGTTGGTATTTATTGGAGAAGAAATTTAAATTTGAAACATTTGAAACTTGTTATAGGTCTTCTAAATAATCTAAACAATATAATTACGAAAACTTTGATTCTGAATATATTTATTAAAACATAACCATTTTTTCTAGGTTTTTAATTGGAGTGCTTGTACCTTAAAACTTAGGTTGGTTCCAAGATAGAGTTTGGATTATCAATGGAGAGTTTTTATTTGATTAGTAATCACAAGAAAAGGTTTAATTCCTTTTCTTTGCATTCCATTACCAACTGCTTTTGAGTATTTTGTTAGCAAGACGATTTGATGGGGCATATGCCCTTATTTTTCCACTTCCATTTATAAAATGGGATGGAGGATGATATTCATATTTTTAATTTTAATGTGATTTCACTACAAAAAAGTCAGTGTAATAAACCAACAAATATAATAAAAGTGTGTTCTGATCTGACTGGTTAGAAAAGAATACAAGAATTTCAGGGGCTTGCAAAGAAATCTTACCCTTTTAGTACAATTTAAAGTTATTTTTCATCAGGATTATGAGCTGTGGAACCCCAGTTTGGACCCCAACTGGTCCTCATAACACACTGATGTTGCTTCTAGCTACGAAATTCATGTGAAAATTGAAATTAACCAGTGAGAATCTTCTCTGGAGATGGTTTATGTAACTTTTTAAGAACTGCTTTTAGTTTCATATTGTTTCGAACAGTTCCTTAATTGCTGCTTGCAAGTTGCTGCAGTTCCTTGCACCTGTGTTGGCTCTGGGAGTCTGGGAAAATGGCATTCCCTTATCCCCCAAGGCAGGAATCCCAGCTACTGGCCTGGGAACAGCTCTCGGTGTACAAGACAACCTAGGTGAACCGGAAACCCTAAGGGGAAAGCCCCAGATCATCTCTGTCTTTTGACACTCCTTAAGCTACATATTTTACCAATACTGGAAACATTAAGATGCACTCATTACAGGTTTTCACAGAACTCACATCTGTAATTATCATGTAATTAGCCTGAAGGCTCAGTCACACACTTCTCTGCATGAACCGAAGATCCACCCACTGTTTGTCCTTATGACACAACCTGAAGCTACAAAAATATTCCCAAGATAAAGCTTCATGATACAGACTTTCTGGCTTAACCCTTGCAGAAAAGAGCATGTGAGAGCCAGAATGTAAATTTTAGATACATATTTTCTTCCTTACCTCAGCTCATTGAGGCTTCAGTACAGGAACCCAATTCCTTAAGGGCCAAACTACCCTCTATGGGAACATCGAGTTTACAATCTAATCAGAATGTAAGCTATATTTTCATGATAATAAGCTATCCCTGGCAGTTCTCATTCTGATTAGGACTGTGGCACAGGGAGAAGAGCTTTTTTTATTAGTCTGTGCTGCTTTTTCCAGCTGCTTTTTGCCTGCAGTAGTAGTGCTTGGTGCAGATTGTACCTTAAAAGTACTATTCAGATATTCACTTGAACAGATAATAATGAGAACTAAACAGAGCTGAATTATTAAGAAGTAATTTTTAATAGGCTTGGCTGGCCAATAATATAATAATTAGACTTTTGTCTCTGGAGAGGAGAGTACTACACAAATTTTATTGTAGGTGAAAAGTCAAAGAATTTGATTACTTGGTCTTGTCCCAATTCCCATTTTCCCACATCAAGGAGTTTGGCAAAAGCCACAATTTTTGTTAAGGCAGAACTAAATTTTAAACAGTGAGGAAATTTCTGTTAAGAATCAAAGAATCTTGACAAGAGTAAGTAAGCTAGCTTAGACATGTCTTTGTTGCTCTTATGGTGATAGAAATATTGTCTTTTCCATTTCTTACGGATACTTCCAGTAGAGACCCTATTTCATAATCCTAGACAAGCTTCAGTTTTATAATGTAGGGTTTTTATCCTTCCAGCGTTTTGATTCTATCTCTGAGCAGCCGGATAGATACCTTTTGAAAGATTTCAAACAATCATCAGAAAAATGTTCTTTTACTATTTATCCCAATTTTTTGGCATCTAGAGATATTTCAGAAAACATTTCCTTTCCATATTTCTCTTCAGGTTAATTCTCCTTTTCTATGTATTCTGTTTTTATCGTACTTTAAATGTTACTAGGAGTTTCTTGAATTTCTAAAACAACTTATAGTCCAAGAAACAATTCTGTGTATCTTTTTTTCAACACATCATTGTTACCAATAGCACTTAGACTTATATACCGCTTCATAGTGCTTTATAGCCCTCTCTAAGTGGTTTACATAGTCAGCACAATGCCCTCAACAATCTGGGTCATTATTTTACCGACCTCGGAAGAATGGAAGGCTGAGTCAACCTTGAGCTGCTCAGAATTGAACTCCTATAGTGAGCAGTGAGTTAGCCTGCAGTACTGCATTCTAACCACTGCACCACCACGGTTGGTACTGTCATTGCATTTAATGATTAGTTATTTGCTCTAGATCAGCTTTATGTATAGAATAGTCCTACATCCAGTTATACAGAAGACCATCTTCAAAAAAATGGAGTAGAAGTAAGAGATGTTAAGTAATGGTGCACAGTATCTTAAAAAAATTACTTTGATTTTTAATTGTGGATAAATTTTGAGTGCAGTATTGCAGGCCACTTTAACTGACTGTGTTCAGCAGGTCAGTGGTTCAAATTTCACCAGCTCAAGGTTGACTCAGCCTTCCATCCTTCCGGGGTAGGTAAATGAGGACCCAGATTGTTGGGGGCAATGTAAATATATATACATTGCTTACTGGTGTACACCGCTTAGAGAGCGCTTGCACTTAAAGCGTATATAAGTCTCATAAATAAATAAAATAAATAAAATAAAAAAATCCAGTTAGCTTTTAAAAAATCTCTTAAAGAACATTTTTGGCCCTGCTGGTGGGACCCCAATGAATTAAAGCAATCTGCCATGATCCCTTTTTTTCTGACCACAAATAGCCAGCTTGCTGTTTCTGCCTATTTGAAGAATTTTATTTTAGAGAGTATCACTGCAGCCTTCTGTTTCTTTATCTATAATAAAGAAAATTCTAGTGATTGGAATGCTTTGCAACACCAAATACCTGCTTACTTAGATTTAAAAAAAAAACATTTGCATATTGTTGTATTTATTAAATACTTCCTTTGTACAAAAGCACATCTCAAAGATTTGCAATAAATGTAAATCAAGTACAATAATAAAACCAATATTTTTAAATATTTGTTTAAAAAAATCAGTGGGAAAAAGGGAAACAAAAGCAAAGCTTATCCAACATTTATACAAGGGAAGATTGCTTGGAAAGATAATCTTCAACAAACACCTAAAAGATATAATAGTAGGTGCTTCACATATTTCAGGGCAGAGGATATGCTGGAATAAAGGTAAAACTGCAGAGTCTTGGTGACAACAGGGTACATCAGTATAGAAGATGCTGGAGAGGTAGTGGTGGGCAAGAGAGAGAATAGAAGTTAGTGAATGGGGGAGAATCAACAACAGTATGGATAGTCTTACCAAAGAACAGTGGTAGAGGTGGGAATGAAGATAATCAGGGGAAAGAGGAAATGGACAATGAGCAAAAGAATTCGGGTAGTATATCAGCAGTACTCATTTGACAAGTATCAAATTCACCCAGTATCAAATTCCTGGGTGTGCAGCTAACGAGTAGGCTGGCTTGGTCTCTCAACAGTGAGACACTGGTGAAGCGGGCACAGCAGTGCCTGCATTTTCTGGGTCACATGAGAAAAGCACATCTTCCTTCTCCTATCCTTACCACTTTCTACAGGGGACGATCGAGAGCATCCTGTCATACAGCATCACAGTCTGGTTTGGAAGCATCACTGCTTCAGACAGGAAGGCGGTGCAGAGAATGGTGAGGATGGCCAAAAAGATCATTGTCAGTTCCCTCCCTCCCATCCAGGACACAGCACAGAAGTGTTGCTTGAGCAGGGTCTGTAAGTTTATCTGGGACACTACACACATCCTCTTCACGACCTGTTTTCCTTGTTACCTTCTGGGAGGAGGCTTTGTGGTATCTGAAGCAGAACATCCAGATTCAGCCATAGTTTCATTCCATACAGCATTAACCTTGAGAACTCTCAAGCTTCCTCCTTCCGTTACATATTCAAGATGGACAGTGTTTAATATTTATTTGTTATGTATATGTAGGGGTGTGGGTCTATACATATGTTGTATATATAGTAAGTTTAGTGTGTGTCATGTATGTGTTCACTTTGAGAGCAGGCAACTAAATTTTATTTTTGATGTGTGCCATTGCATCCACAGTAAAAAATGACAATAAAGTTTATCTTACCTTATCTACAATAAGTAGCATGCACCCCATCAAGTTAGCAGAATTAGTGTGGTCAAGCTAACAGAGCCAACCTAGCAACATAGGTGGTAACACCAGAGACAGCCATACAAGCCAATCAGTGAAAAGGGTAGAACCAGTCCAGCAGCAGAAACTCCTCAGCAATGGATACAGATGCAGCAATGCTTAGCAAAAGCCAGAAAAACCCAGCATGCTAGGCTAGTGGTACCAAAAGGCAACAGAAGCAGTCAAAGAAATATTGGTGGAAAGGGCCTGGGACCGGGAGGGAATAGATTCCTTCCCATTCTTAAAGATTGGGATGGGTCAGTAAGGAACTGAGAAAAGATGTAGAAAAAGAGAGGGGGAAAGAAGTAAAAGTCCTTATTTTTTCTTCTAATTAAAAATGCAGTTCATTGTTTATAAATTTCAGGTATGCTTGATAAACATACAGTAGCTTATACTGTATATAGCATTTTAGACAGAGGTTTAAAAGAAAGTAAATAACATTATTTTGTACTTAAGTGATGAAAAAGCACCCATTCTCAGAGTCAAAACCATAAAGAACCCCCAAACTGTAATTCCACCCCATTATTTAGATTATTCCTCTCAGAGCCTGAGACATTTAATTATATGTCATTGAGTTATATGTTAACTCAACAAGTTATATGTTAACTCAGTGACAATTTGGAAGATATCCCTGGCTTTCAGGGAGACTGTGAAATCCTGAGGTAATTGTTCAGGCAGCTCCAACTCTACAGTCTTAGAGTTTTCCCACAACAAATTAGAAATTATCTCAGCTAACTGGTCAAGGTGACTAGCATGAAAATTTGGGTAGAGAACCAGCCATAACTGTCTCTTTCAGTGACAGTTAAGGCCTTCGTAGCCTGAGTCCAGTAACTTTGGAAAAACAACACATTGAGGCTAGGCAAATCTTCCTAGGACTGTAGGACATAGGACAGATTTAGACACGGGACAGAAAAGCTTTGCTTAATCTTCCATTTCAGTCAGTAGGAATAAAGATATGCCCAAAGAAATACTGAATTACACTAAAAATTCAATTCAAAAAACTGTTGATTAAAGTTTATCAACTAGCTAGAGATGATAAAATAGTTTCTACTAGCCTGTCACTCTGGAGATGTTAGGGTCACAACATCCCCTTGTTTCCAGGTTAGCACAATCAACAGCCCTGCTGGCTGGGAGGTTGCAAAAATGAGGAAAGTTGAATATCTTCTGCAAAATGTTAATTTTTGAGGTTTCAAAAATTAAGTCTTATTGAACAAAATGTATTAATGAAGCTAGGGCTATTAAATACAGGTAGTCTTTGACTTACAACAATTCATTTGGTGACCATTCAAAGTACAATGACAAAATTCAGATGCTTGGCAACTGACTCATATTGTTGACAGTTGCAGTGTCCCGGGGGATCATGTGATCCCCTTTTGTGACTTTCTGACAAGCAAAGTCAATGGGGAAGTCAGATTCACTTAACAACCTGTGTTACTAACTGAATAACTGCATTGATTAACTTAGCAACTGTGGCAAGAAAAGTCGTAAAATGGGGCAAAATTCATTTAAAAACTGTCTCACTTAGCAACAGAAATTTTGGGTTCAGTTGTGGTTGTATATTGAGACTATCAGAGTCAACGTGAAATTTTGGCATGCAAGTTTTAACTTGATTGGAAGTAATTTTTTTATACCTACAAATTAGCAATTATTGCTAATTTTGATTTGGAATTTTAGTTGGGTATAATGAAGGAATATTTGGTGTAAACTGTTGGTGTAAATTCTGATGTGGTTGTTTTTGTTTGTCACTCTAGACAATATCATTTTGAAATATTGCATTTATTACGGGAATGATTACTTAAGAAAATAAATAAAATGTAATTATGATAAGGAGGTCTCTAAGATGGTGTGAAATGAGCGCACACAAAACAAGAAAGTTATTGAAAGCCAAACAAAACTGATTTTATGAGGTTTGTTGAAAGGAACTAAATGCAAAAAGAAAAAAAAAAAAAAAGAAAGACACACCTCCCGAATTTGTTGGGGGTACTTAAAATGGATAATCCTGGCCTATTCTCTGCCTTTGCAGATGTTTCCTTGTTACAGTTCCAAAACCATATGGATTCAACATTTCAGATAGGTCTAAGCATTTGCTTATGTTATATTTATATATGACCTAATTGAATTTTATTTTGAAAGTTCAGACATAAAAACATACTTGAATAAAAACACACTTGAATAAAAGACATCTGGTTTGTGGAATTTACTATTAAACTTAGAATTTAACAGTAGTGTCAAGGTCATAACTTCACTAATGAACTTTCTAATGTCCTGCATGTTGTTTTTGGCTTTTACATTGTCAGTGTTTTATTTATGGTAAAGAGATCTATGTGTATCTTTCAAGTGTTTGTAGCAAGAAAGAGAAACTAATTTTAATTGTCATGCAAAAGTGCTGAGAATATTGATTATAAATATTATCATGCTACTGAGATTTAAGATTGTCAAATGTGAAAAAATATGCTGTTTTGTTTATTGAACATTACAAACAATTTGTCAAATATCAAAAAGTGATACATTGGGGAAGCCTGCTCAGCTACTCAGGTGACAATGTTTTTTACAGGTGTAATAGGACTGTATCTATTTACCTTTTTAACTGATAATCCTGTAAAGTGGTGTAAATGTAAAACACTTCATTGATTATGCTTCTGACTGTATCTTCGTATGATAAAATACAAACAAAAAAGGAAATACAATTAAAAACATAGCAAGTAGCAAGCAAGTAGTCTTCAGCATTCATCTAAACAGAATGATGACAAATACATCAAGTGAAAAAATAAACCTGCCTAATTCCTTAATTTTCAAATTTTGGGAAGGCAAAGTTTAAATTGTTCCACTTACTACTTGATCATCTATTTTACTTGCAAAAGCAAGTAAATGCAGTATACAAATATTTTATCTGGGCGATATACAGATAGACATAAGAATATACATACACCTATAAACTACACAACACACACATACATAGTATGTATGTATGTATGTTTTTATTGCAAAATTACATTCAAAACAGCATGATCTGAAAATTTCTTGAGATACATTTTTAAGAGTGTTACTTATCCACTCATACTACATTTAATTGCACAGCAGAATATTTCCTTCTAAGTCCTCCTATGCATGTTTTCTAATTGAGCCTTTTTTGGACTGCACTGTGTCAAAATAATGTTGAATTTTTTTTTTCTTTGTTTTGTACAATGCTCAGAGAAACCATCTGGACACACCGAGTCTTGTTTCTAGAGGAGAGAATTCTTAGTAATTGGACATCCTTCACCATTTGGAATGCTGGCAAACAGGGCAGAAAACTTTTTAGAAGTTTATCTCCAGCTAATCAGAACAAAGTAAGTTTAAACAAATATTTTATAAGTGGGCATCACTTCAATAAACACTCGTTCTTGCTGACCTATTTTCAGAACCATTTTCAATCTATTTAGTATGATCATTCATTTTTATTTCAAAATGTTCCATTTTGCCCATATATGATATATATTACAATACAAATACACATACAAAAAAGAATTTCAGAGTTTTGAATACAAAATTTATTCTGATAATAAATTAGATTACTTAATATGCTGGCTGGTTATTACTAACCAAATATTGTCCAGAAAATAGTTTAAAAGGAACATCTGTAGAGCATGGGAAAACTGTAATGCTGTAACACTATACATTATTTGTCATTTGTTTCACTTATTGCTTCATCTGCTTTGAGAAAAACAGTGACTTATGAATTGAGAAAAAGGGCTGTTACTAGATTTTATTTATTCCATACTTTATTGTGTTAGCTCTATGCTATAGAAGTTAACTTATAAATAATAGCCCTTGAAAGCTACTGATATGTCCCAAGGCGGTGTATGGAAGGGAATGTGTTAAGAAATAGATATATAGAGAGAGATTTCTATTCTACCTTAATATATATCAAAGGTGGTTCAAAATAGCTACCGTTCAGATGATGAGATATAATGTTTTTGCAAAGGAAAGATCATTGTCTCCTTTTTTTTTAGAAGATAAAAACTGTAGTTTGATTAGCATTTTGTCTTACACTCCATAAGTGTTGCATACAAATGCAGATTTAGGAATCTTGTTGAATAGTTTAAGACCACCTTCTTTAACTGTAAATACAATAGTAAACAGATTATTGTCCATAAAAGAAGCTTGACTGCCGGACATATGCAGATGATTATTTCTTTTACAGCTGACAGACTTTCCCACTCCAAAATGATGAGTCATCTTAATCACTGGAGTGCAACTTACAAAATTGTTTGTTGCTATGGAAATGTCATCGTTTTCTTCAATTGTTGGGCAATATGCTTTGTAAAATCCCCTGAATGCTTTCGTTTATCATGTGATGAAATTGTTTCACAGTGGTGGGCCATAGGGTAGGGTTTCAGACTTCAGTCAAGGAAAAGAGACTTCAGAAATGAAAAACAGCAATCAGTCTCTGAGGTTTCCTTTGCAGTTCATTATTTCCCTGATCAGTTGAATGTGGCCATCAGTATGAATCAAAGCAGTTTTCTTAACCTGATTTTCAGCAGATATAATGATTCCTGATCAGTTGTTGTGTATTTTATAACAATACGGACAGTTTTATAACTATCTGGTTTGGTACAACAACCGAACAGTACTTCAATGGATAGTTAGGACTATAGAAAAAAACAATTGCAACCTGTCTTCCATTGAGGACCTTATGTTTCATGAACCAGAAAGAGGGTTGAGAAAATATCTACAGACCCCTCACATCCTGGACATAAACTTCATAAATTGTTTGAATTTCTCCCCTCAAGACGCTGCTATAGAACATTGCATGCCAAAACAACTAGACACAAAGATAGTTTTTTCCCCCATGCTGTCACTCTGCTAAACACCTAATTCCCATAGCACTGTCTAATGTCTAAGGATATTTATCTATGTAGTAGGGCAGAACAGAACAG
This sequence comes from Crotalus tigris, assembly GCF_016545835.1. Classification (NCBI taxonomy): domain Eukaryota; kingdom Metazoa; phylum Chordata; class Lepidosauria; order Squamata; family Viperidae; genus Crotalus; species Crotalus tigris. The sequence continues at coordinate 767,747 of NW_024096549.1, forward strand.
AAAAGAATAACAGAGTTGGAAGGGACCTTGGAGGTCTTCTATCTAGTCCAACCCCCTGCTTAGGCAGCAAATCCTATATCATTTCAGACAAATGGTTATCCAGTCTCTTCTTAAAAACTTCCAGTGTTGGAGCATTCACAACTTCTGGAGACAGGTTGTTCCACTTATTGTTTTAACTGTCAGGAAATTTCTTCTTAGTTCCAGATTGCTTCTCTCCTTGATTAGTTTCCATCTGTTGCTTCTTGTTCTGCCTTCAAGTGCTTTGGAGAATAGCTTGACTCCCTCTTCTTTGTGGTAAACCCTTAGATCAGTGGCATGCCACAGGACGGCACGCAGAGCCGTCCCTGTGGGCACGCATGTGATTTCTGGGCTCCTCCCTCTTCCCCTCTCTACACATGCGCAGTCCGGGAATAGCTGCAAGAGCTGGGCGGGGTGAGGAAACGTATAAAAGGAGCAGTTCTGGCGGGAGAGTGAGTGAAATCAGAGCCGCCATCTCCCTTCCGCAGTGCAGCCCCATCGGCTTGAGCGGAGATGGCCCCGGGACGGCCGGAAAGGAGCCCTCACCTGGTGTGGGTCCTGTCTACAGGGTGGCTCTGACGGGGGCGGTGGATGCTGCTCTGAGCCCCTTGACTGGTCAACCACACAGAGAAGCACGAGGAGGAGGCGGCGGTGATCCCTGCATCGCCAAGCCCGGCCGACCGCAGATCTGGAAGCAAAGCTGTGCCGACCATCCTCATGCTTGTGAGGGCAATGGCAGGGGAAGGTGTGCTGTGGCAGACGCCCTCCCCTCCCCATCCAGAGGCACACACGGGATAATGTGCGGCAGCTGTGGCAAAAGGTGCCCGCATGCCAGATCCTGCCTTCCCCCGCCGCCGCCAGCGCAAGGATGGTTGGCAGAGCTTCGCTTCCAGATCTGCTGCCTGACACTATCGGTCCCCACACACAGAAGCCAGCGAGCGCATGGTGGCCAATGGTGTCTGTCAGCAGCCACAGCATGCTGGTTGTCTTGGTGGACTGGCCACAGAGCCCCATCGGCGCAGGCAGAAATCGCTCTGGGTTAGCCGGCAGAAATCGCTCTGGGTTAGCCTTGTCTGGCCTGGGCGCATCCACTCGACGGATCTGACAGGGGTGGCTTTTACTGCTGCTCTGACTGGTCACCCCTGCAGGGAAGCAGAAGGGGCAGCTGGTGCACAAATCTGCTGCCTCGTCGGGCTGCTAGTGAGCAGCTGAAGTGGCTCCAGACCCCCGGCTGCCCCTCCACCTCCTCCTGCTTCCCTGCATGGCTGACCGGTCAGAGCAGCAGCAGAAGCCACCTCCATGAGATCCATTGAGTGGATGCGCCCAGGCCGGGTAAGGGCTTCCTCCCCCCCCATAAATTGGCGAAAAGTAAAACCTCTCTTATTACAGCTTAGTTCACAACCATAATAAGTTGCAATACATTGTTCCTCCTAAGCAAAGGCACGTGAGCTGGGTTTGTACCTCGACCTGGAGTTTTGGGTGGAGGGGGGGAAATAGTAAGCCCCCGGGCGCTGATGCAGCAAAAAGATTAATGGGCTGCTGCGACCCACTTCTTGTTCTGGCCGCTGCGGATGATGGAGCTGACAGCACCAGGTAGAAGAGCGGGGCCCTGAGGTAGGGGGGTGAATCTCATTCCCTGGGCTGCGAAGCGTAGAGCAATTGGGGGTGGGGTGCAGACAACACGTGGGCAAGAGAATTGAGAATGAGAAAGACGCGGGCGGAAACAGCTCTGGGACACTTGCCTCGGGGCTCCGCTCTTCTGCCTGACTGCTAGGAAAAAAATTCTCGGGAACAAAGGTTTTTTTTATTATGGTTGTGAACTAAGCCGTAATAAGAGAGGTTTTACTTCTTGCCAATTTATGAGGGGGGAAGAAGCCCTTGCCCGGCATCCACTCGACGGATCTCATGGGGGTGACTTCTGCTGCTGTTCTGACCGGTCAGCCATACAGGGAAGCAGAAGGAGGTGGAGGGGCAGCCGGGGGTCTGGAGCCGCCTCAGCTGCTCACTAGCAGCCCGAGGCGGCAGATTCGCGCACCAGCTGCCCCTTCTACTTTCCTGCAGGGCTGACCGGTCAGAGCAGCAGCAGCCATCGCCCCCGTCAGAGCCACCCTGTAGACAGGACCCGCACCAGATGAGGGCTCCTTTCCAGCTGTCCACTCATGTCGATAGGGCTGCCATGATGCAGGAGGCTGACAGACACCGGCGGCCCCCATGCGCTCACTGGCCTCTGTGTGTGTGGGGGCTGATGGTGTCAGGCAGCAGCTGCTCCAGCCCCTTGCCTTGCCCCGTGGCAATTGGCACATCTGCCCTGCCTCTCCTCTCCTCACCCCACAGGATGAGCCTCTGGTCCAACGCCCCACCCGCCAGAGACCCCCTGGATCTCCCCCAACCCTGCCCGGCCCCCACAACCATCCTTTCCCACAAACACCATCAAGGTGGCCACACCCACCATGGCCACGCCCACCCAGTTGGCTGTGACCACCGAGGCCACGCCCACCCAATCGGCCATACCCACCTGGCACGCAGCGATAAATAAATGGGTTTTAGGTTGCAGTTTTGGCACTCGGTCTCTAAAAGGTTTGCCACCATTGCCTTAGATATTGGAACACTGCTATCATGTCATCTAAGCTGACCTTTCCATAACATTTGCTTTGGCAATATTGTGGGCCAGAATATCAAGGTTGCAATTAAAGTTGTTTCTTTTTTGCCTTGCTAGGCAATTGAAAAAAGAACTGGAAATATTAATCCAGTCAGTACAGAGTGCTATTTTGTAACAATCTGAGAAAAGATGTTTGTGCCTCCCTCACGTTTCTCAGTTATGGCTGATTTCAAGAGAGTGTGTTTGATCATGATTTACTACAGGGGTCCCCAACACTCAGTCTGTAGACCGGCACCAGTCCATGGACTGGCACCAGTCCGCAGCATGCCAGCAACCGAACGATACAAACAAGCAAAGCCCCATTCGCGGGATGCAGGCAGTACGCAAAACCACACCCCCTCTGATCCATTGAAAAACCTTTCTCCACGGCACCGGTCCCTGGTGCCCAAAAGGTTGGGGACCTCTGATTTACTAGACTGATATTAAGAGAATGCTTTCCTTGTAGCTTTTTAGCTAGAATATCAACAGAGTATTAAATTATTAGAAAAATCCAGGATCTAGTAGAAATATAGAACACAGACTAATAGAGTTGGAAGGGACCTTGGAGATCTTCTAGTCCAACCCTTTGCTCAAGCTGGAGACCCTATACCATGTAGGACAAATGACTGTCCAATCTCTTCCTAAAGACCTCCAGTGATGGAGAACCACAACTTCTGGAGGCAAGTCATTCCACTGATTAATTGATCTAATTGTTCAGGAATTTCTCCTTAGTTCTAGACTGGATCTTTCCTTCATAAATTTCAATCTGTTACTTCTTACTCCTTCCCTCAGGTGCTTTGGAAAATAGGTTGACCTCCTCTTCTCTGACAGCCCCTTAAATATTGGAAGGCTGCTATCATGTCACCCGTAGTCCTTCTTTTCATTAAATTAGACATACCCAGTTCCTGCAGCCATTCATATGATTTAGCCTCAGTGTTTATTGCTCTTTGTTGCTCCTCTCTGAACTCTTTCTAGAATCTCGACATCTTTTTTGCATCACGGTGATCAAAACTGGATGCAGTATTCCAAGTGTGGTCTTATCAAAGTAGTATAAACTGTATGATATACTGTATATATGATATAGCTTTAAGCCTAAAATTTCCTCTCAAAATAGGTGCACAAAACCATTTCTCTTCCTTTAAGAAGCATAGACTAGTAAACTTATTTTTCTTTATTCCCCAAACTTTCTATTCCTTAGAATGTCTAAATATATTTTATCATTCTTGCTCTTGTTACTATCTCCCTTTCATCTGTTGAAATTGAGACTCGAATTTAGATGGGACAAGGTTTTTTTCTTTCTTTCTTTGCTTTTAGAATTCTATGGTATCCCCCTGTAGTATATGTTACTGGCAAAGGAAATTGCCTATTTTCTGTTGACTAGGGAAGAGTAAGCAACTAGATGCCTTCCAATTGATTTGATTTCATCTTGCCTTAATCCTAACTAGGATGGCCAATGGCAATGGATTATGAGTTTTGGAGAGCCAAACATCTGGAGAACAGTAAAACATGTATCCTCTGGAAGTATGGAGAAATGGTGCTTATAGCAACAGTGTTCTTGCAGCCAGAACTCATTTCTCACATATGTTTGGTTTGTTTGGAATTGTTTCCATAAACTAATAGGCCTGATCTATTAACTAACTGGCTATCATCTGGTTTCACCAGCAATAGTTACTTGCTAATTTTAGTAATTTGTTACCTGGTTTGGCAGTATCATGCATGGAAAGAATCTTGGGAGTTGTGGTTGTAAGTCACCAACTTAATATAAATCAAGTGTGATTTGGATAAAAAAGAAAAAAGAAAATTTAATTGCAGGTTCCACCAAGTAGCTTCCAAACCAAAAAAATCTTTACACTGTCCTGTTTTGTTCAAAACAAAAGGGAAATACTAAGAAAGCTTCCAAACAGCAAGATGAATCAGTTATCTTGGGAGATGAAGGATTCTCTTCACTGGATATTTTCAGGGATAGCTCTTCAGCTATCTATGAGGGATGCTTTAATTCAGATTGCTATCTTTAGTAGGATGTTGGTTTTGATGTCCTAAATGACTCCTCCCTGTAATGCTCTGAAATGTAAATCCAAGAAGTTTAGGTTTAAAGGGATTTGTTTTTGTAAAGTATAAATGAGTATTATGCATATGTATTTGCTGAACAAGCATTTTTGTATTTGCATTTGTAATTTCATAATATCTTTCACTCTCCTTCCTTCCTTCCTTCCTTCCTTCCTTCCTTCCTTCCTTCCTTCCTTCCTTCCTTCCTTCCTTCCTTCCTTCCTTCCTTCTTTCTTTCTTTCCTCTCTTCTCTTCCCTTCCTTTCCCTTCCTTTTACAAATTTCCTGCCTTCAGTTGGTCTTATTCTGATTCTCCAATAGGTATTTTGCATAAGTTTCTCCCATAGTTCTGAGTAAGTAACCAGACCCTATTGCCGGATACCTGAGAAAAAGACCTCTTTTCTCAGATTTATCCACATTTGCACGAGTTTTCCCACAGGATTCCAGAATATCTCCCACATTGCATGTGAACTTGTACGTATGTACAGAATGGAGCCAATTGAAAAGATTTGTCTGATAAAATCCATCATATATGCAAGAGGGTTATGTGCTATTGTTTTTGATACTTTGGAAAACAACAATTGTAGACTCATTGAATTACATGTTTTCTTCTCAAATGTATTAGAGTTAGGACAAGATTTAGGAATCTAATTATTTTTTTTAGAAAATTGGTAACATTTCAAGGACCACCCTATTGTAACAACAGCCATTCTGTTATGGTTACCATTCTGAATAGTTTTAAGAAACTGGGTTCCTAACTGTATCTTTTTCAAATTTAAAGGATTGACAGAGCATGGTTGTAGCATTTCTGCAAGACTGAAGCTGAACAGACCTTTTTTGTTAAAAAAAAGCATCCAATTCATTTTGAGCTTGCAGCTGTAGAAAACCAATCTTTTATGGGATGCTTAAAGGTCTGCTTTATGCTTGTCTATCCAGCTTCAGTATCATGAATGTTAGAGTTACTTTTATGACTTCATTCTGCCATTCAAGTTGCCAAAGCAATTTTAATGAGAAAAGGGAAAAAAAACTGAAAAATTCTATCCTTCAGTTGAACAAATGGTGCCACCACAATCACATGTGAAAATGTGCGACTTTGTATAGTTTTCTGTCCAGGAAATTTTATGCAAATAAAAGTTGCAATTTTATGCAGCTAAATAGATAAAAGTTTTGAGTTTAAAGAAATAATAAATATAAGCTCAAATAGCATAAAATAGATAGGAAAGCTGCTATTCTATCACCATTCACCTATATTTTACATGTTTAAATACATACACTTATGCAAACAACCTCATGTACTGTATGTGCCATATTTTATTGTACTTAATTTGAAAAGGGGAAGGAGTGATATATATAAAGATGTGGAAATTCAGGACATTGCCCTTGCAAAACAAAGCACCATCACATTCCTTAATATATTGCTGACACAATGGGGAAAAATCTAGTCTTCTTTCCTCAGTCGTAATATTATATTTCCAAATTTCAAATATCTTAGCCTTAAAAATAACATTTTTTAAAAAATGTGATTCTTTCTTGCTTTTCTATGATAAAGCAAAAGAAAGAATCTCTTCCTTTGTAGTTTGGATTCTCTTTTTTGTGTTTATTGTCCTGAGAAATTTTAGTATATGGCTGCCTGTGTGCAAGACCCACTTGAAGTACATCTTCAAAGTCAATTGCATTGAGGCAGAACAGAGAATAGTGACTTGCTGTGTTACACTTGCATCATTATAATTATTTGTCCTGTGATTTTGGATTCTTTTTGGCTTGTAGATCTCAATGATATAGGCTGCGTATGTGCAGAAATTAGTACTTTTCTTTCATTCTTTCTACTCCTTATTTCTTGCTATGTTATTCAATTCACTAACACAAGACTGGCTATAAATTTATGCTCAATGTCCCTATGCAGTGGGGACTGTCTAAAGTTCTTTATTGAAGAAATTCTCCTTTGACCTTGGAAATTTGTGCATGTAGTCAAATTCATATAACATTTCTGGTTATTGATAGATTGATAGATGATGGCCTTGTAGTTCCAGAAGAAAGTCTTCCGTGATTCAGGAGACCTGCAATCTAAAACATTTTGCTGCTGGGAAACATAATCAAGAAGGTGCTACTAAATACTGATTTAGAAGGACATGTAATGCAAAGGTCCCCAATCTTTTGGGCACCAGAGGTTTTTCTGCAGACTGGAGGGTACATGGTTTTGTGTGCTGCCTACATCCCACGGATGGGGCTTTGTTTGTTTGTGCGGACTGGTTGCTGGTATGCTGCGCCCCAGTACTGGTCCATGGACCAGGGGTTGGAGACTCCTGATGTAATGAGTGTAAGGAGACTGTACTCCTAGTATGGCAAAAATTGCAGTATTCAATGCAAAGACCCTTTATTTTTAAAGGATAAATATATGATAATTTGTATTTTCCTTATTAGTATCTCTAATTAAAAGGAATCATTTATGGGCATCTTGCACATATTTAAGACTTTGTTTTGTGAGGTATTTTAGCTAAGTCATACAAATGTAGGCAGAAGAGCCTGTTGCTGGGGATAAGTTTAAAAAATTGTTAATTATGATATTCTAAAAATGAGCTTAATAGTGATATTCTAAAGTAAGTAGTTCATAAGGCCCTCCTAGAAAACCAGACCTCTTCTGATTGCATAAACAATTAGGCACACAATTGTTTCCTATTTTTGGATGCGTACCACTTCTCCTTTTTATTTTTTTCTTTAAAATGTAAATAATAATATTACAAAAATAAACAAATTATAGAGTGTATCTGAGATTGCTTGTTATTGCTATAATGGTATCTGAACTATTAATCAGTTTCTTCAATAATTGTTTTAATAGCTTTTTGTTATTATAATTTTGGTTACTTATTTATATTTGTTATTTTTAGCTCTAAGAGCCAGCCCACACAGACATACACTATGTGAGAAGAGCGGCTATATAAATTGAACAAATAAAATAAGAAAAGCAGAACTCTGCATTAAATGGCCCACTTGCTAAATTGCATTTTTATATAGCACACAGTCTATATAGCAACAGGTTCTTTTTGATCTTAACAATAGAGCAACAGACCATTTCTTTTTGTTTACCTCTCTCCTTTAGGTGACTGCATTTTGTGATGTGGATAAAAATAAAATCACTAAAGCATTTTACATTTATGAAGAATCTAAGGTTGGTAATATTCTTGGTTTAGCTATTATTATTTGTGAATTGGTTTTTTAGCATTATGTGACTACAGTGCACACAAAGCTGCAAAACTTTTAATAAATTGAAATTGAGGTTGTATTAGGAATTACATACTCTTTATGGAAAACATATTTCATTCAGAAACACAACTGTTGTATAAATTGAAATTAAATATGCAAAATGCTGTGTGGAATCCCTTTATGTATTTATAATGTATTTGTATAATCGGGACCTAAATCAGGAAATAGAGAAATTCAGAATAAAATAGAAGCTTGTTTTTGATTGAATAGTAATTCTCATCCCTAAGAACTCCAGAAGTGAGGTAGATTCAGAAAATTTCCAGATGTCTACACTCCATTTTATAAAACATGTTTATTTTTAATGTCTTATATTTTATGAATGGTTCATATTTATAATATAACATTAGTTTGAAGTTAACAATTGGCTTAATGCAATTTACTGCATGGGTTCACAAAAAAACCTGTGATTTTGGTATAGCATCATTTAATTGACCATAGAAGGGTTTTGGCCACTAGCTGGCACTCTTTATTCTCCTTATAATCTACTATCATCTTAAACATAGGTAAATAAAGCAGAAAAGAAAGGAGTCTTCAGAACAAATGAAAAATAAAACTTAAGTTTCCAAATAAAACATCACCTACTATTTCTCTTCTCCCCCCCCCCCCCCAAAAAAGTTTCTGTGTGATGGAATAAAACAGTGTACAATAGAATAGAATGGAATTAGGTATTGTAAATTCGATATTCTTCTACAGTGCTAAAAAAAATAATCAATTAAAAAGTGCTGCTCGTGAGACTAAAGTCTGAACTCTGCTTCAGGAGGACTCTAGGACTTTATGATCTTATTCAGAGGCCAAAGCAACATTAAAGGCAATTCGGTTGTCATTGAATTTGAGAAATAATGTAGAGTGGAAAGAAAGGAAGAGGTATTGTGAAGGAAGGCAGTTAGGAGACAATCTCACAGGAAGAGAAGGATCTTTTTCTTTCCATTGTCTTTTCTAGAGACAAAACAGGGAAAAGGATTACCTTCTGAGTCCAGATCATGCATTGATCAAGTTCAGTATTTTTGCAAGTACACATCCCACAATGGAATGTCCAAAACTAGGTATTTTGCAACAGGATAATGATACATAAGCCATGAGGGGGGAAAAGGAGATTTGGTTAACCACATGCTAACAAGGAAGCAGTATAAAGGAAAACTGGCAACCACAGAACCTTTCAGAAACTAGGCTTTTCATTGTAATAAGCTCAAAGGGACAGCTGTAGTGTATCAAAACTGACCAAGAAATGTACTGATCTCTGTTCAGGAAACTTCCAAACCCAGAATTCCAATTCTTCATTTCAAAGAAGCTTCCCCACCTTTAATTATTTGTGTGAAATTGGTGAGTATAATTTTGAGTCCAGTATGTGAAATCCACAATTTTTGCCATTTGCACTAAAGTATATTTTAAATGACTATTGATATCATGCCTTTTCTCAGTCAAGATTAGAACAAGTTTTTGAAGAAAGGAATAAAATCTGGGCTTATTTCGAGATGACCTCACTTACACAGCTCTTCTTGGTGATTTGATCCACCCTCAGCCTTAGGTTAGAATCGTTGTGCTCGTGGAAGTCAAAATACACAGTTTTAATGTTTATAATTGTGTGATTATTTATATAAAACTGCATCTATTGTTGCATATTAAGAATTCTGAATCATTCATTATATATTTTTAAGGTATTTTCAAGGTATCTGGTCTCACTTTAACCAAGTTTGTTTCCAGATTTACTTTCCTTCCTTCCTAGCTCTTGCTCTTTACTTTATTAAAAGTAAACCCAGAACATCAAGCTTATTTTAATAAATTTGTTATCTTGTAAAGAGATGTGTCAAATTTCTACATATATTAAAGATGCTACAAAAGAAGACATCCAAGTCAGAATAAGCATGAACTAAGTGTGATGTAACCTGTGTGGTTTCTTTTTGTTGAATCAAAATTGGATATGATTATGCAGTCTCTTTGCTCAAGCATGTGGTATCTTAATTTTCTCTTCAGTTGTTTATTTAACTAGAAATACTTCTGTTACTTCATTGGGTGTATGTCAGAGTCATTACTCTTTTTTGCTTTACCTAAGCTATTCTTCTGTTTAGAACTGAAAGATAGGGTTTGTTTCATTAACAGGCAAAATCAGTACAAAGTCTGGCCAGCCAAGGAATGCGCCTCAGCACTAAACAATCAGAGTCATTGGTTGAGATGGATGGCCACAGAAATAAATAAATGGAGAGTTGACTGTATCTGTATCTGTAACTGATGAATATATTTTTCAACTGATGTTGGCAAGCATAATTTTATCAACTCTGGAAATGGAGAGAGAACAGATAGTATCAAAATGACTTTTCCAATGAGATCTTCCAGAGAAAGAGAAAGAAAGATTAGATAGATAGATGGATGGACGGACAGATAAAACATAAAAAGAAAGATAAATGAATGCAGGCTAATATATAATGAGGAATGCAAACAGAAAAAGAAATGAAAGAGAAATCTATATGTGCAAGAAAATAAAAAAGTAAAAGAAAAATAGGAAAGAATAAAAAAGATACAAAGAAGTGGCTCCTGATATTATTCACAGCAGTTATAAGTAAAATTATATTTTCTGTAATCTATTCATTCTAATCATCAAAGCCATAAATCACAAGCTCATTTTTTTTATTCAAAAGGTGCATAAGGGGTTTCTGGTCACCAATAAATGTAGATATTGTCTTTTTGCAATGGAAATGTTTATTCATCTGAGCAAGATCTATTAATTTATTCAATCTCTTTAATATCATAACATAATGTAAATTTCAACCCTTTTAACCACATATTTTTCTATAGATCCATCTCTATATTATAACTAAAATTCTTAGCCTCTGTTATAATAGTCTTTTAACCTATTCTTCCAACTTTCCAAATGTTAGCAAACGTTTATTCATTTTAATAATTATATGCAGTGCTTTTTTTGTAAAAAAAAAAAAAAAAAAAGGTGTCGGAACTCAAGCATAGCTCCAGCTCCAGTCAAAAGCCCTTTACGAAGCCGGGGTGGGGGAGAAGAAACCACTTTAGGGAGCTTCCGAGGTGGAGATCACTCACCTGGAAAAGGTCTGTCTCCTATCTGCCGCAATTCCTGCTGCCGCTCCGATCTGAGGCCAGGGGACGCGTCCACAGCCCCCCGTGGCCTGATCCAGGCTCCAGAGGCCTGGAAAAGACCTCTGCCGCCTGGATCTATGGCCATGGAGTGATTTTGCAGGCCCCCAGCAGCCTGATCCAGGCTCCAGAGGCCTGGAGAAGACCTCCGGAGCCCAGATCTATGGCCATGGAGCGATTTTGCAGCCCCCTGTGGCCCAATTCCCTGTGGCTTGGAAAAGGCTTCCGGAGCCTGGATCAAGCCACAGGGGGGCTGCAAAATCGCTCTGCAGCCATGGATCCAGGCTTTGCAGGCTTGGAAAAGGCCTCCAGACTCAGATTGAACTGCAGGGAGGGATGCAAAATCGCTCCGTGGCCATAATGTTTGATATGATGATATACAAACGAAGGATACCTCCCAAATTCCAAAGGAGCCTTTTGAATATTTGTTTCTTCAAAGGGCACAAAAGAAGGAGATGAAAAATAAATCTACTGTGCTATGGTATATATAATGTCCTTCAAATATATGCATCCCATTTGTCTTGTAGTCTATGCTAAGCATATTAAGGAATTGAAGGAAGATGAACTGTATTAAACCCAACAGATGAATAACAGTAATTAGGCTGCAGAAAAGTGGGTGAAGAAGGAAATACTTTGTCGGCAGTATTATAAAGTGAGAAATAAGATGATGTTCAAAACAAATGATGTTGCTATTGTACATCATGTTATAGTACACCATTCTAAACAAGAATTGCAGAACAGTTGCATAACCTTGAACAGTACATGTGAGTTCTGATTTTGCTCTACTTTAATGTCCTGTCTCAGAAGCACAATTCAAGAAACATATCAATAATTGGAGAAATTCAAAACTTGATGAAAAATAGCATAAGACAATTTAGAATGCTTGTATTTTCCTTAGCCATAAAAAGTCCTCTGACTATTGGGGAATCCATGCCTTTATATTAGCCTTCCTATATTTTAGCATCAATATTTGTTCTCTATCTAGTTATTATATTAATGAATGCCAAAAATAAGACATTCTCAGTGATAGCTCTGCATTTATGAAATTGCTTTCTTCTCTTCAGATTCCTGTGGTTTCATCATTAATAATAGTTTTAAAATAATCTTTCATTTATATGGTATCGCCTTAATGGTCATTTTAGGTTTGCATTTATTTATTTATTGCTACATCTTATAAGGAATTTTAGTATATGATTTAAGAAAGTTTTCTAATAAAAGCAAAATAAGTTTAGAACTAGCAAATGAAAGGAATCAATAACAAACTTCTAATAATTAAAAATAAATAAGAAATTAATTTCCATGTATTTAAAACTGACAGCGGAGGCAAGGAAAGAATTGCTCACTGAATTCCTTGAGGTTCAGGTGAGAACATGTCAATTTAAATTATAGGAAGGCAGGTTTAATGTTCAATGAAATGTAAGAGAAAAAGTAATATGGGATATTGTGCAATCTCCTTTTTTTCTTCAGTGATCAAAAAGTGAATGGCTAAACAGGTACCGGTACTAGTGAAGGTTCCTTTCCAAATTGTAGCAGGACTTGAAGTGGTGCACCCCTCCTGGTACAATTAGATTTTTAAATAACATTTGATACCATCAAACTTTTGGAAAACCTCAGAGGATTGGAAACGGAGGGTGCTGTTGTAATCATTCTTTAATCAGACATGTTGACTCTTTGGACCCTTCAGGGCTTGATCTTTTTCTCATTCCCCATTTCAGTGTGCCATTTATCATCTGTAAAGTGAATTATTTTGTCCAAAACTGTAAAATCTAAGATATTGTAACTACTACTAACGTTAAGACTTCATTCCCACAACACATTTAAGCTCGTCAATCATTCTACAATATGATCATGTTAATTGAGTCAAAAGTCACTATTTTAGGAACAGAGTCCTTGATTACTTTCTCTAGGAACTGCCTGGTGTCCCAGGTATCTTTGCACAAGGGCAAGTCATCATTATGTCACCAGCCCCTCCTCCTCTGCCAATTACATAGACAGCAGTAAAAGTGGAAGGAGGTGGAAAATAAGTGAAGGCATGAAAGTTGTGTTGTTCTAAGTCCCAGTTCTTTGAAGGGTGCTCACCTGTCATTCGTTTTGGCCACTTGTTGATACTAGTGAGCACCTTCAAGCAATCCCCTCCCTTTCCCACTAGCCATTTTGCCAGTCCCATAACATCAGGAGAAAACAAGCTACCAGTGGAAATAATGCTACGTCCCCAAATAATCCCCAAGAAGAAAAAGGTAAAATCTTTGCAGGGAAAAGAAAGCATTTAATGAGGGAGAAAATAAAGGTAAAGGACAGAGCAATCTACAACCTGATGCAAGGCTATGCCCAACACAAAGGTAACTAAGAAGGAAAGATCAATTAATAGTTACTTTCCATTTCATTTCATGGAGTGTCTGCAAGAAATCTGTTACTCTCATAGCTACTGAAGCATCCTCTCAAATGTACTCTTATAACAGCTCTCCTGAGACTATGTACCTTCATTTGCAAATCCCAAGAGCAAGTTCAATTTTAATTTAACTTGTTTTATTGAGGCTGTTAAATATAGTTTTGTGGGTGTGTGAGCTTCTGTTTACGTTTATGCTAAGCATATGCAGTCTCTCATTGCGATAGAACAATCACCCTTATGAAAATGCAGGCTCACAGTGACAGTCTGAAGGAGACAATACCATCTTGGATGACCTAAAGTCAAGCCAGATTGCAAGAACAGCTCACTAAATTGTAAAATCTAAAATTGGAGTGAGGCTTCAATTAGAGCATAAAACTGCCTTGTGCTTTGGCTACTTTGCAAAATCCATCACCCCTTTCAGGAATCATTGACCTATCCTAGGAGATGTGCCCGGAAGCAGGAGATGGGCTTTCTTTAGCTAATACCATTGGAAGGCTTGGCTATTTGCTTTGGAAACACTTTAAACCTTTGGGCAGACCAGTCCCCAACTGTGCAGCACACCTTCCATCCTGCAAGTTAGCTTGTTTTGGCATTCTCTTAAAAGTTCCACTGCTAAGACAAAATAACTGCTCAATGTGTTCCTTACGGGGTATTTCAATAAAAACATACAGCACATGCGGAAAAAGGTATCAGCTAGCCAAGCAAAGAATGTTGCTGTCCACATTTCATTGTTTAGGTTTCTGCAAAGCCTTGAGAAGAAAAGAAATCATTTGCAGTTGACAGTTCTTAATCTGATGTAAACTCGGCCCAACCACTGAGTTTTAATATCCTTTGTATTTGCTTATATTTAGGAAGAGAAATATACACTTCCTGACCAACCATTGTATTCAGTTCTTTGCCCATGCAGCTGAACATATTTTATCGATTGCTATTCATACTGCAGGTTTTTGCAGTTAGATTAGAGATTCCAGAACTTAACCTGGATTCAGTTTTCTTTGAAAGAGGTCACTGGAGGTTAACTGTGTTTTAAAATATTTGCATTAACAAATGAACTGATAGATGACATACATTTTTACCCCAAAGTCTTCCAGTTTCAGAGGTCATTTTGGTTTCCTAACTTTCTCTCTGCCTGTTTTTACAGTATCGTTTCCTCTCTTCCTTCACAGTTACAAGCTTTGCTAGCAAGAATGAGAAATCCCTAATTCAAGCTTTAGTGCAATTATAATTTCTCTCTTAGCTTTAGCTCACCGTCTCTAATAGAATAATAATGGCTTTCCATGGGAAGTGCTATGAGATTACCGAGAGGGTACAGATGATGTGTCTTGAATATTTGGAAAAACCTGCATAAATACTACATGTTACATTTGCTTTGTTGTTCATACACAAAAGCAATAGGGTCTTTGTTCTCACTAATCTGAATGATGTATGCTTTGAGACTAATGCTGCTGCAAACATGAATTACTTGTGCTCTGAAATTAAAAGCTCAAAATAAATGCTGAAGTTGAGAATGATGTCACCTCATTTACTTGCTGATGAAGTATAGATGTGAGAGATATGTTATCATAACCTTATATGGCAAAAGAGAGGCAAGTAGACACAAGGTTCCTCTTCATACAGTAAACTGGAGGATCACCTTTAACCAGAGTTAATAGTCCAACTGCTTGTTGAAAGGTTTCTTTCAATGAAGAAGCCATTCATTATGCAAAACCCATCAGACTAATATGTTAAGCTGTCACTGCTATTATGCTGGCTAAGCTGCTTGAAAAAAAATGCAGTTCCTGTGATTAAAAACAAAGTGTTATAACAGGGCTTTCAGGCTTTTTCTTCAAGGAGGTCAGCGTTTCTCATATATTGCTAAATAGCAAAATATCAGTTGGTTGTTACTAGTGGTTGGTAATACCTCAAGCAAGTTAAGGGTTTTAGCTTGCCACCTATGTGCTTCATTTCCAGGGTCAAATTCTCATCTATTCCTTTTATTTCTCACACATAAATTCTGTTCTGATGGTTTATTCTTCCCTGTCCTACTTACTAGACCATTTCTCTAAACAAAGTCTGTGTTCAACCAAACACCCTCCTGAATCGAAGTCTCAGACTTCGCTGTATAAGTCAGTCTTATACTCAGTGGGTTGGAAGGAAATCAGAAGACACGTAAGTCATCTAAGACATTAAGTGGTCAGCAGGCTCTCCTTTGAAGCTATTAGCACCTTCTCCCCTTGAACATCTCCCCCTTTAATAAACATTATTTGTTTCTTAGTGAGGATGAAGAGCCAAGGCCATGTTTAGCTGTGAGAAACTGAGGGAATTGTTTTGTAAATGCTCCCAAATATTAAGGTTGTTAATACATTAAAAAAACAACTCTCAAGTCTGATCAGTTTTGAGTTAGTACAGACTATGCTTTGTTTTATTTTAAACTTCAGCTGACAATTTCTAAAGGCTGTCCCCTGAACGCTTTAATTGTTCTTTTAACCATTCAGTCATGTCCGACTCTTGGCAACTTCAGAGGCAAGAGCTCTCCATGCTACCCTGTCAAGCACAGCTTCTTTCAAGTGTATTGAATTGAGTATTGGAATGAAGTCATAGAAGATTATAACAAGAAGATAGTGGGAGTGGACCTCTTTTCTCTAGTGCCCATATAAGAAATATCTGAGTGGAAAGAGTTTAGTAAGCTTTGAAGATTGCATCATTGTGTTACCCTTGCTTATTTTCTTTGTGCTTCTACTAGTAACACGATAAGAAGAGCAGCATACTGTAAGTTCCCTACCTAACATTTGCTAAGGGGAGGGGGAGCCGTGGCTGCATACTAGAACAGCATTTCCCAAAAATATTCTAACCAAAGGATTGCTTACTTGGTTTCCCAGTTACTGACCAAAGAGCATCAGAAAGAATGTCTTGTATTCTCGATGCTAGTACTTGGTTGTTTTCTTGCAGATGTTTCACTGCCTAACTGATGATGTTACCTATTTGGGTAATGAAACATCTGCAAGAAAACAACCAAGCTCAGAGGACCCTTCTTTTCCAACCCTGAAATACAAATATTTGCTTCTATCGGCACAGTGCTTTGTTTTTGACAGACTCAGTTAATTGAGCTGCCTGGTTATTGACCACAGCTGTCATTAGATTTTCTCCAGCTGCTCTCTGCTAGGAGCTCTTTCTTTGCTAAAAGTATCTTTGGCAGAGGGTCCCCTTTCTGAAATTATGACCATGTCATAAGGTAATGTACCAAACTCCGTTCAGGTGTGATTATTTATATTCCCTAACTCTTAAGTATAAAAAATTGGCAAAAGCCTCCAGACAGTTCGGCTTTCTGTAGAGACCCAAAATCCTAAGAGAGTTCAGAAGCCCATATGTTATTTTTGGGGTTCATAGCAAGGTGAAGGGATGTAGACTGGTATATTTTTATTTCTCTAAAACTCTCTTCATATTGATTCAATAAAATCCTTCTTGGCATTTCCCTCTATGAGCCATTTATCTCCGAATCCTAAAATACCTAGTGGTTCCTATCTGACCATGGGTGGCAGTTTGGTGAGTGGCTTTGTATACATATGCCAGACTGGATGTACATGTTATCTAACTTTTAATAGAAAAAGAATTCTCTGAAAAAACAACAACAGGCCTCCTTGGAAGATGCAATCTGAAGGCTAAATTCTCGTGTGTTTAGACTAAGATTTAACAGTTGTCTTAAATCAGAGGAGGTATGGCAAGTGTATCTCCTACAGCAGCAGGTAACAAATGGGGTTCTGACAGCCTGTCTGAGCCAGGCTGTTACAGCTATTTGAAGCATTTGACTGCAATTAATCACTGTCATGGCCATCAGGTTTTTTTTTAATAAAAAGTTTTTTATTTTCCATTTATCCAACATAATTATACAACAAAATTCACTTTACAAAATAAAATAAATTCATAATCGTAACCATAACCATAGGTGCCGCTTGCTCATTCCCCCCAAGCTGCATCCACCCTCTCTAATACCTTCCCTACTTCCCTCCTCTTTCCTCCCCTCACTACTCTCTTCCCTTCCCCTTCTCCTCTTACCATCCTATTTCCTCCCTTCACCTTCCTCCCCTCTCATCCCTCTCAAATGCAGGAATACAGCGTAGGGGAAATGCCCAAGCAGCACCTCTCTCATAAATTACCATATCTATATTATTCTATTCTACCTATTTACCCACCCACTCACCCACCCACCCACCCTCAAACCCCCCCTCACTTCCCAGAGCAGAGTACAAGATTATTAATAACAAAATTAACAATATACAATAAAGAGAGAAAAAAGAAAAAAGAAAAGGAAAGGAAAAAAAACATACTTAGCCCTTAACTCCCCTTATTTGTTTATCATCATAAACAAATCTCTTATACAATATTTTCTATAAAATTTACTCACAAAATAAATGAAACTTTATAGTCCCATACTTGTTTTGAATATAATCTATCCATCTTCTCCATACAATAATATATCTTTCTTGTGTATGATCCTTTAAAAAAGCAGAAATTTTTGCCATTTCTGCAAAATTAGAAACTTTAAATATCCACTCTTCTAAAGTAGGCAACGAATCTTTCTTCCAATATGAACCTACTAGTAACCTTGCTGCAGTTAATAAATTCAACATTAAAACAGTTTCTTTATCATCTAAATCCACAAAAATACCCAATAAGAATAATTGAGGAGTAAACTTTATCTTCCTTTTAAAAATCTTTTGACTGTTCCACCAAATCATAATCCAAAAAACCTTTACCTTTTTACAATTCCACCAAACGTGAGGGACATCAGGTTTTCTGTAGAGTTCTTCTTCGCTAAAAATTAAGGGTCTTATAATCTTCAGTCTACCTGCTGCTTTCTTTATTGTTCAAATTATGATGCTCCTTGAATGTACTATGTGTTCCCTAAGGGCTGGCAGAAGCTAAAAGCATTAGCAATGCTAGATGACTGTTCTGCACAAATGGGAGCCTCCCGAGTCATCCAGGAAAATGGAAAGAAGAATATAGACCATAGGAGATTCTAAGTTCTCACCTGTTTTTGGTCATGCTTGCACAATGAGTCTAAGTTTGCAAAATAAATAATAAATAAAATAACACCCCCCCCCAAAAAAAACTTGTTAACTTTTCTGTCAAAGAGAACCTAATCACAGAACAAAGCTAAAATTACTTTTGCTCTGGCATTAATATTTTATATTAGGGGCAGGAGAAATAAGAAACCTGCAACTTCTAGAGTTCCTTTTGTCTGTGATAAGGTAATCAGAATTACCGGTAGCAACAAAGTTGATCTGTGTTCCTGTGTTGACTCCACAATGATACTTTGGCTCTAGCGCTAACCTGATTTCTATGGTTGAATGTAAAAAATGTCATAGAACATAGACTTTACTTATGAGCAACTACTTACATGCACATGAACCTATATGGTAAAGGGTAAGGCCACAGTCAGCTTCCACTATTACATGTAATGTATGAATAAGTCATTATCTCTAGAATTGATTGTTAGAAATACATATTTATCCATTAGTAGTTCTTAGGTAAAAAGAGAAAGAGGGGATCTCTGGTGTCCGAGGTTGGATTTGCATATCATTTTAAGATACCAAAACAAATCCTAATCAAGCTTAAAACTAGCAAAGCTAGTAAAATGCAGCCTTTAGGTTTTAACCAACCCAATTATCTATGTAGTCCAGTACAACACAAGCAAAAAAAAAAAAAATCGGACTGAGAAAGAATTAGAGAAGGATAAGCGAGCAAATATTTCGTTTGCTGCAGCTGCATAAATAAAACACTGTATTATGATATTTAGGAATTTCTGCTGTAGAATAACTTTTTATTCAGTTACAAAGTCTAAACTTGGCTTATTTCTGTATTGTGATTGCAGAAGTCCTCAGATATATGATGTATCTTGATGAAACATTTTGATTGTGATCTTTATTTTCATTTCTGCAGGATCTCACAGATGGACAGTTTGAGGAAAATTTGAGCCTATTGAATTTGAAGGAAGGTGTGGATTACTATCATTTTAATTGATGAACATGGTTTATTGACAAGCTTTTCACCGTGAAACATAATAGAGGAGTTACAATATTATTTTAGTCAAGATTCTTTTTCTGCACAATTCTTTTCTCAAAAGAAATATAAGTACATGCAAATGTTAAAATATTATCTGAAATCATAAAAATCAACTAGAGGTAGTACAACATCAAACTAAGTGAATTGAAGGTTAGCTAGTTAAGAGTCATCTCTGCAGCAGGGAGGTGGCAGATAGGGCTCTGCCTATATGAGCATAGCTAATTTGCCTAAGAAAATTCTTTCCAAAATCAAATTCAGAAGATGGCAATGGCAAATCTTTTCAGTATTATTCCCAAGAAATCCATTTTGATGTGGCTGTAATATTTTGACAAGTTTCAATGCCACTTGATGAGATATGGAAGGCACACCTTTAGATACTGGGAAGAACATCATTCCACATAGGCATTAAGGTGAAAATGATGGAAGAACTACATATAGAAGCAATTCAACATAGAGACAAATTTAATTAATGGTATCTATTTGAATTGTTTTCTCTTTTACTTATTGGTGACTGGAGTCGTCAGCCATCTTATTGGCAACCCACAGAACTTCTCAAAATACTGCAGAAGGATTTTAGTTACAATATAGTAGAACAGTAATTTTCAAATTAAACGTAAAAGCTGTATGTGTGCATGATGCTTAATACACCTGCAAAAAAGATGTTCCTCTTCATGTCTTGATAACATCCAACCCTTTGTGTAATGAGCATGTTTATGATATGGCACCAAAGACAGACACAAAATTCTGTTATGATCGGATTATTATTTTTATAAAGCCTTTACAAATCAAGCAGTTTCATCTCTTTTCTAGAAATTATATTACTATTTTGTTTTCAAATTTTGTCTTCTACTTCAGGGCTTTTCAACCTTTTCACCCATTGTACTACTTTTAGGATATGGCAACATCCGAGTACCACCAGTCGCCTAGCAAGGTGTCAAAAACTTGATGACCCCCCCCAAAAGGAAAAAAGTGATAAAGTACAGGTAGTCCTCAACTTACAACAGTTCGCTTAGTGACTGTCCGAAGTTACAATGGCACTGAAAAAAGTGCCCAAGCCACAGCCGAGCAAGACACCTGCCTGCCCGCCCGGCGGTGCTCTTCCTCCTGTCCAAGGTTTTCATTGTTGTGAGCATTTCTGTCGATTGGCAGCGGGGGTGGGGTGGGGGGTGTTTGGTTTTTATTCCCCCCGTCTGCTGGGTGGTTGCAGCAGGTTTTGGTCACTTCAATGACCCTGGGACACTGTGACCATCATAAATATGAATCAGTTGCCAAGCATCTGAATGTAACTCACAAGATTCCGGAGATGCTGCAACATTCCAGCTGATCGGCGCTTCTTCTGGTCTCAGTGGAAGCACCAGTATCAGCGCTGAGCTCCAGCTGGAGCCTGCCGCTGATCCTGGCACTTCCACTGAGCCCTGACAGCCCTGAAGAAGTGCTGATCCTGGCGCTTCCGCTGAGCTGACAGCCCTGCAGTTCCAGCCATCTCTCGCTCAGGCTTGTGCAGTGCTGCCACCGGTTCAGCTCATTCCCCTCCCCCACTACTACTTTTCTAGGATGGCCGCGTACCACCTGCCAGGTGCCAATGTACCACAGGTTGGAAAGCCCTGTTCTACTTCATATCCAATTCTCTATTTGTACTGTGTGCATACCTTTTTGCAATTCCAGGGCTGTACTTAACCGTCCCAATCTCTCTCCCACAGTCATAAAGGCTGAGATAGCCATGACTGGAAAGCTGTAATATCCTGCCTGTGGCTGCAATTTTGATCTGCTTCTAATTTTGCCCACCCTAAATTGCTTCAGTGTCCTACCTCCACCCCAATATGCCTTCCCTCCTGGGCTCCACTTGTTCAACTAGTGCCCCTTTAGGAAAAGTCTAACATTGACATTGTGTTATTCCTTTTTTTAAAAGAGCCAGCTTGCTGAGAAAGGTGGGAGACATCTTAAAGAGAAATTACCGTACAATCTTTCACTGGCCCAACAGCTGCCATTATTGCTTTCAACAGTTTCCCTGCTGCTAAATGGCACAGGCCTGCCTTCAAAAACTTTTTAGTGTGCAAAACCTGATCTAGAACTTCCTTGGCTTGGATGGGAAAAAGAGATGGCTTCTCTTTTCATAGCATCAGATCCAGCTGCAATTCCCTCTCCCTGTACCTCGGGGCGTGGACAACATGAAAGAATGGTTTCAACATTAGCCCCAGTCAATGCTTTCTATGTTGGAAACATCTATGTCTGTTCGCAGCATTTTTCAGAGCAAAATGAAAGCCTATACATTTCATATAGTAATTTAACAATCTTCACTGCCAGGAATAATTGGACTTTTCCTCATATGCAGTCTGTGATGCCAGTAATTCATACGAAGGGATTAAAAAGTTCCATGTTATAATATCCCGAGGCAGGTCTAAAAGATCAGCATGATATAAACAAGGTTTACTTTTAGAATATAGTTTATATCAAGAGGTTTGAAATCAGTCTCCATGATGGTCAGGAAATTAACCAGTCACTTAAGATACTCTTCCAAAGGGCTGAGACCAGCTGTGGTAACATGAATAAACTTTTATTTATGCTTCCTCTCCATCAGATGTTTATTGTTATGAACATCCAAAAAACATTAAATGCTTGTTTTAACTAAAATTAAATTCCTACAGAAGAAAAAAAAATCACATTGTCTTTTACACAAATTTATTTTTCCTTACAATATTTTTTCATTTGTACAGACACATTTGAAAAGGGGAAAATACTTATGTCAACAACTTTAACAGAATGCTGTTTTTACTAGGGCTATGCATTGTTTGGGAAATAATTAAAAAATATGTGAGAGCATAAACATTTTATCTTTAACCTTTAAAGTAACCAACTCTTTCCTGGGATTGGTGCCCATTGCTAAGTGATTCTAATGACACAACTGTTTTAAAGAGTTATGCACAGTTTTTATATTCATCCTGTGAACTACATTTTGAGAATCAAATCCAATATGCTGCATGTTCCTACTATTTGTATCTGATTTTCCACTCATTGTAAGACAAAACAAAAACAGAAACTTGTCAAGCTTTTCAAATGCAATTTTAATTTTGCCAACCAATGTTGCTTGCATTATTTCAGCTAGTATTTCCTTGTACAGTTTTTTTTACCATCAGAAATATTTCAATGCATTTTAAAAAACATTGTCAACATTGAAAAAGTCAGGATATTGTATCAAGTTTGAGTGATAAATTATACTTCTGTTTAGGAAGGTGACAGTTTTTCAGCTGGAATCAATGTATCAGGGTTGAAATCCTACCGATTTTTATGCTCTTCTCAAATGGCAGGAATGCCCACAGACTTCATTATACCATTTGATTGATATGTCAACTGGATAATTTATTCTCAAATGTCTTTTCTAAAAAGTGAAGCTGCTACTCTTCTGCAGATAGGTTTTGAAATGGTAGATCGGGACTATTTATATAATGCATAACTTATTTGACAAGGTAACTTTGATTATAGTAAAATTTGGAATGCTGTAATTTAATAAAGTCAAACAACAGAGAGAATAGAAACTGCAGTTATTTGAACTTTTCAACACAATTTAATTTTCAGAAAGAAACACAAAACCACCAACATATATATTAACTTTTAAAACCAAAAGATATTCTTTTAGGAAAAGGAGTAAAAAAAAGGTATAACTTTCAAAACTAGGTTCTCATTTTTTAGCCTTTTCTTTTTAACTTGATCAGTAAATGCTGTTGTCCAAGTTGTTGAAGTTGCTTGCTCCTTTGTGTCTACGGATTCAAAGCACTGTAATTTTCAATATTAATTGATTTCCAATTATGAGGTCTGCAGGAAAGAAGGGGAAAATGGGATTAATTTCATGGCATTGTCAAGAGTACACTTTAAAATAACTAAAAGTAACTCTTGCCTGGAAGATTCACAGAATATTGTAATTAATCTGTTAGTCACAGCTTCAAAATGTCGATCTACAACTAAAGTTTCCTTCAGGCATTATCCAATCCATAGTTTAGAACAACCTCCTATATTGACTTTCATTACCGAGTAGTGCACTGTGTTTATATTTGTGTTAATGGATGCAGTGTATCCAACAGCAGTTTGTATATTCAGAAATTCATTTAATGAAGGGCTTGTTTTCAAATGGCTCAATAGTTAAACCAATCATTCTGACACTTTTCTCCATTGTTATTGAATAAGAAATGGTACATGAGTGCATATTTATTTTCTGGATGCAACTATACATTCCAAAAGGTGAAAAAAAAATCTATTTCCAATGCTTTCATTCTTTTTTTTACAAGGAGACACATGCCCTTGTGAAATTGAAGCCTTCCAAGCTGGATAGTGTTGCATATTTTCAAATATCTCTTCTGCAGTAATGGGAAATCAAACTGCTGTGAAAATTCTTCCAACTTGTGGAGAATAAAATCTCCAGCTAGAGCATAAAGGCATACAGATGTACCTGTCACTCTTAGACCGGAAAGCCACAAAAGATTTCCAAAAGATCTTTTGATTCCAAAGACATACAGTACAGTTTCAGGACTAAATATTTATGTTCCAGTAAGCCTTATCCATAAGGTTTATTTGCATTACTACTATGTTGTCATTTAGCATGGAATGAAAAAGACAGGCAAGCTACCATATTCACAAGCCACCAAACAGAATAATACCTATCATTTCCAGTTCTAGCTCAGAGCCCAGGTTAGCTACTGATTTACTACTATGTGCTTCTATTCATACCTCTGCACGAATATAGATCCCTGTGGTTATTCAGAGTTAAAACATTAACAGTACCATATCTTCCTTTAACAAGATGATTTATAAAAAAAAGCACAGGCAGATATTTCTCTAAACTAATACAGATGTGAACACAAATAAAAATCAAGAAGCAGGATAATACATTTATGGAATAGCTTCATTCTCTAGTTCAACACAAAACCTGTTCAACTTTCAAAAGGATTTTCAGTAATTGCCTGAATAGTTTCATATGCTTTTTCATAACACAGAGAAGGTATAGCCTAGACAGGTACAGCAACCTTAGTCATATTCCTACCACATGCAGTATTCCCTGCTAACCGTTGGGATAATACTGATATATTTTAGCACATTTGGGTCATTATGTTAAAGCATAAACAAAGCTTAATTTTACTCCAAGCATATTAACATGCTTCTATACAAGCCAGGATCTTTAGTCAGACCACCTTGAAACCACTGCATTGTTGCCAGCATCCCACCAGTACAGAATTACTTCGGCATACTTAAGGCTTTTAAAGAACAAAATTTCCACATGGTAGAAGTTGGTTTCCAAGGACAGAAATATATGGAGATATATAATAAGTGGGATTAGTGTATTAGTATCATTTAATTATATTTCTTTCTTTTCTTATGCCTTATTTTTGGCTTACTGTTTCTTACTCTTTTTCTGCACTTTGCATAAGGTTGCTTATTTCAAAGGAAATACCGTGATAGCTATGCATACGCTGTATGTATTAGAAACAGAGTTTATAGTATCTTTAACAGGCACAGGCAGTCCTCGACTTATGACCATAACTGAGCCCAAAATTTCTGTTGCTAAGCCACAGTAACGGGGAAAAAACCAGTTGAGTTTTGCCCCATTTTACAACCTTTCTTGCCACAATTGTCAAGCGAATCACTGCAGTTGTTA
This sequence comes from Crotalus tigris, assembly GCF_016545835.1. NCBI lineage: Eukaryota > Metazoa > Chordata > Lepidosauria > Squamata > Viperidae > Crotalus > Crotalus tigris. The sequence goes on from NW_024096549.1 coordinate 792,883, forward strand.
AGTTAGTAACACCGTTGTTAAGTGAATTTGGCTTCCTCGTTAACTTTGCTTGTCAGAAGGTCTCAAAAGGTGATGACATGGCCTCGGGACACTGCAACTGTCATAAACACACGCCAGTTGTCAAGCGTCCAAATTTTGATCATGTGACCACAGGGATGCTGCAACGGTCGTTAAGTGTGCCAAAGGTGCTTTTCAAAAGGCAACTGGACTTTCTTGATTTTTTTTTCCTTGAAAACATTTCGCTTCTCATCCGTGAAGCTTTTTCATTTCGGTTCAGAACTGAAGAAGTTTGTTAGATGAGAAATGAAACATTTTCAATGAAAAAAAAACCAAGAATGTCCAGTTGCCTTTTGAAAAGCACCCTTGGGAAACCATGACCTGGATGAGTGAGAATCTCCACAGACATTCGGTCGTAAATGTGAAAAACAGTCATAGGTCACTTTTTTTCAGTGCTGTTGTCACTTGAAACAGTCACTAAATGAATGCTTTTAAGTCAAGAACTATACCACACTGCAGTAAGCATATCTTTGTAACCAGCTGTACTACTTCAAATCATGCTCACTGACTAACAGCTCAACAGGAGAAATGTGAAAACTTTTCAAATAACAGATATGTCTTTTCAAATAACAGATATGTAACATATGTCTCGGGGTGGGTCAGCAAACTTGAGTTTTACCAAATTGTTTCCCAGAAATATTTATCCGGGCTTAATTGGTATTTTAAAACATTACCTTCACTACCAATTGGGGCTTGGGCACTTTCATTAAGTCACAGAGGTAATTCCGCTGCTTCCTCAGAAATGGCAAGTCTGCATCCCTGTTTGGAGAAGAAAAAAAAGTATATATAAGCAACCAATTCCGTGCTGCTCTCCATGATTTCTAGCATCACATCCATTTTCCTCAGTGCAGAACTATTCATCTGTCAATTAATTCTGATTGCTATTGACAGTACGAAAATTGGTATATCCATTCCAATTGCAGGGGAAAGGAAGAGGGATTTTTAAAAAAAAAAAACAAATTTCTGTTCTCTGAACCACCTGACTGTCTTGAGGGCAATACCACTTTCTAGAACATGTAGGCAGAATTGATTAGTTCCATCCCGTAAGAAGAGCAAGTTTGCAAGTTGTGCTCCAAATTATAAGAGAATAAACAGGAATAAGTCAAAAATGTGCATACAAAGAACAGACACGAATGGGTGCAGGAGGTGAATGGAGAGAAATTCCATTCCAAAACATTCAGACACAAATCATTTTGCTCTTTTTACTGCCACAATGGAATAAAAGACCCTTCTTCTTGCACTAGCACCAGGTTACAAAAGTACCCAGAGGAGTTGAAGAACAGCTATAGCTAAAAATGGAGCTAAATGTAGATTACACCCTTCATTGGCTTATTTTACAAACTGATCTGATCCATGTCCTTATATCCCAACACCTATGTTCTATTCCACAGGCAAGAATAGCTGTGGAATAAAAAGCAGCAGAACTTATGTTTCTTTTTATGTTTCTCCTGTTGCCTTCATCATTCATCTGGATCTCTGCTCTTAATCTACATCAGATTTATATCCACTTGAAGCAGTACTTTCATTCTAACAGCCAGGAAAATGATGTGAATTCTGTTTCATTGGATATGACAATTCTGTTACTTTCTAATCAGAGGATATAATCTGGCTGCCTCTTTTAAAGATGCAATAGGTTGGGAGAAGGCCAAAGAATTTAACTCATTTTCAAAAATTATATGGGGAGCTTCTGAAGGATTAAAGGCTCTTCAGGTTTTGTCTGGAATCCTGAGTTCACATCCCAATTTCTGAGCCAGTAAGATGGCAGGGAAGATTCTGGAACTAAACTGGGCGATAAAAGATACAAAAAGCAGTATTTTAAAATCATCTTTCACCCGCCTTATATATGGATCCAGCTCCTGGCAATTCTATACATAGAAGTGGTCCTCTGGAAATACTCACACTGATAATTACTCACGCCCAGTTATGAAAGCCAGGAAGAGGTGTCATGCCAAAACTTTAAAAATCTGCTTTCTGCCCTCCCACTCCCAAATCCAGGAAAAGAGACGTTAACCTCACCTGCCCTCAACGTTTCCATGACTTACATTCCATTTGGCCTCTGTGAGGAAAAACTCTACATTAAACAGTTATGGCTTCTATAAGAGTGTCTTATGAAATGAAATTTATTAGTCTTTGAGACATGTAGCATTTTTATTTCCTGAAGGGAGACTATAGGTCCTGAGCTAGATACATGACCTACATATCAACAGTAAAAGAAATGCCAAGGAAACATAGGAAGAATCAGCTATTGTAATGTTAAACTCAGCTGCCTACTATAACAAATAAATAAATGTAATAAATAAATAAATAAAAAGCTTTGTACTGAATTATATGCTATACTATTGTTCAGTATAGTATATAAAGTATAGTGTATCAGCTACATTTCAAGGTGAAGTTTACAAACACATCCTATATCAATTCATTGTTTCATGTTTGGGTGTTTTTTGTATTATATTTTTTATTAAATTTTTTACAAGCATAAGTCACTCAATAATTGGTAAACAGTGTGTTGTCTGGGTTACATGTGTAAAGACAGTCCTTAACAATTGATTTCTATAATCTGTATTCTATATATTAATTTTAGTTGACTTCCTCTTTCCCCAATGTTTCCTTTTTTGCAAACATTGAGTTAATACAATTCTTATTGTTTTAATAAATGACAATTTAGTATATATTTTTTCCAAATAATCATCATATTAGTACATTTCTTTTCAGTCATTTGGATTGCCTTATCATTGATCCTGTTACAATCCTTATTTTAGTTTATTTCTTTGATTTATGTGTTTTGATTTACACAAAACTTTGCAAATCCCCAATGCACAATATATGTCCAGTATATTCTTAAATGCTATAGGCTGGAAGATTCCGAAACTTACAAGTACATTTAAGATTAACTCACCAATTAGTGTCACTCAGAATTGTCATGGCATTTTCTAAAACATCAGGTTCAGCAATATCACTGTAGGTTATCAGCATTTCATAAACCTGGCTAGCAGCTGTTTTTCTTATCTAGGGAGCAAAAACAGAAATGGCTCAAAGGAAGGTGGTTACATTTGGGGAATGAAAGAGTGGGTAAAAAAGAGAACAGTATTTAAAGACTAAATCTAGAAAAGAACACATTAAGCCAAGGCCTAAGGTGAGTCAATTCCTTTTATTAGCCAAGAGCTTTTAAGGAATTTGCCCCTTAATCCCTTTCCCACTGTCTCTTTCCCTGAGAGGGGGAGTCTACTTCTCAAAAACACAAAAATTACTCTTCATTTTGGGCAGCTATTAAAGTTGTTGTTCAAGTAAATGAAAGATAATGTTATCTACAGCTTCTAATCATATGGCTGCCTCCAGCATTAAAGGCAATGCTCTAAATATCAATTATTGAAAAATACAATTGGGACAGCTTTATGTAGCACTTGGTTATCCACTATGGGAAAAAAGTATTAGTTACACAGGCCTTCGGTGAGATGCTTCGGTTCTTACTTGGGTGGGATTTGGGGGGGGGGGGGTAGTTCATAACAGTCAGACCTTTTTTTGTTGTTGTTGCTGTTCATAAAAGCCATACATTAGAGAATGAGTTTAATGTATTCCTTGCTATCAGCATCTCACACCATGCTCTACATATGCAGTATGGAGCCAACTAGGGCAGACGTAACCCAATAATCGCCTTAGGTAAGTTTTCAAGGGGAAAAATACACACATTCTTTAATATATATAAAATTCAAAAATCTTAACCACTTCTAAAGTACTTACAACAGGAAATGGATGGCAAAGAAGGAGGAACAGCTGAAATAGAACTTTTTTTCTCATGTCACCTGGAAATTGAACCAAGCCACAAAACCTAGAACAATAAATATACAACAATATATTTTATTACTGATCTAAAAAAGCATATCACACGTAGAAAACGCTTTGCTGTATTGTACCACTATCACATTTTTTTCGATGTGAAAACTCAACGGTTAAGTTTTTTTAAAAAACATTAAATATGATGTGCTAATTACAAAAGTTTAAAAATGGGAAGAATCTATCTTTTAAAATCACAAAATTAAAAATATCAAAACTGAATGACAGATAATGTTCCAAAAGAAACTTTTTATAAACTTTGCATCCTCTTTAATCTCTTAATGCAAATGATAAGAGGGAATCACACGTTGAATTCAGATAAACAATACTGAATATCAAAAAAATAATAATTACCATGTAATTTAAAAAAATCAAATTAATACATAGCTACAAAAAAGAAAGCAGGTTTTTTTTTTGAGTAGCTTTGTGATATGGAAGAAATAAAGATTAGAAAACCTCTTGCTAAAGCAAGTATATCAGTACCAGAAAAAATTCCAGCCAAGTATTGAAGTGACTAGCATTTTTGCTTTATTGATATTAACTGAGGAGACTGACTGTACTAAGAACATCGGTGCTATTCTATGGCACTGAAACACAGAGGCAATATAGATGCATATCTCATCAGTGGAAGCATGGGGCAGTGTAATTCAAAGTCATAACTCTGATCAATTATGGTCTGGATTAGGTACAGGACAGATGCTCTCTTGGCAAGGATAGCAAATCTGCGCTGAGCAAAAGGTCTCAACCACTGCAATTCTATGATTGAGATTTGGTTGAATCTACTGTTTCCTATCCCTGATATGATCTAGCCCTTGACTACAGAAGCATAATGCAAGAGTGAGGGGGATAGGTGGAAAGTTTTTTCTATTTTTTTTTCCTCCCAAATTTGGAAAGATATGATCATCTGAGAAACACTGACATTTTAGATCAAGATAAATAAAAAAAATGTTGGGGAATTCCATGCTGACAAATCAGCCATCAAGGGACAAAGAGAGAGAAACCTGGTCTACAAACCAGTGAAAAAAGATACAAGTAAAAGTCAAGGAAGGAGGAAACAGCCCAGAGCAGGGAAGTAGCACTAGGAAAAGAAATAATGCCCTAATGAATAAACCATAAAGGAAGAAGCCATGCCACCATCAGGATTGACAGGGCAAGCTACTATATCTAAATAGCCAGTGAATCCCACTTTCTCTTGCACTGAGGGTATACATAGGATGGTAATGAAATGTCTTTGGGAAAACAACCAACCTCAAGAGAGCACCAAGAACTTACCAATCCAACTCTTGAGTTATAGATATTCTCCACTATTGAGTATGCTATATTGTCTAACAGTTTCATTTAATGTAAAATGATTAAGATACCAAAAATGGTCTATGCTTGAAAATCCTGATACCAAATCACGACATAAGCTACCATAAGACAGGAGAAACACTTGTTTCAAGCGTTAATGGAAACTACAAACTGATTGTGATAGTGTTTTAGATTCAGAAAATAAGAAAGGTTAGATTGTGTTAAATACGTTGAAATGTGCATTGTAAATCATGTCCTATCCTCCCAAATATATCCACTTCTGGGAATGTTCTTCTCAAAGATAAAGATTTCTATATTTGTTTGCTTGTTAGTTTGGAGAACAATGCCTGGAATATATAATTTTGATGGGGAGGAGAATGAGAAGAAGAAAGATGTGATATAATGTTTGGCTCCTTCTATTTTCAACCTTTTTTTCCTTTTAAAACAGGCAAAAATTAAAAACTGTTTCACTTCTTAAAATTCAGTTACCTGTAGCTTTATTTACAAAAAAATCCAATAAACACACATTAAGGAAATTTTAAATAATAGTTCTTTTTATTGTTTGAACTCTTTTAGATTTTATATGCCAAAATAGAGCTGTCCCCTTCCCCAGACACAAATCCAGACTAAAACCAACATGAGGAGAATGGTGAAAAATAATGAACAGCTGGTGATATAATTGACCAGAGTTGATGGTTCTTCTCCCTCAGTTTGAGTTCTGTCTGGTATGAATTGTCATGGTTTTGAAATGACAAATCATCCACCACTTTTTCTGCCACCAGTCAGATTTGAACTTTCTTAGAACTGCTTTTACACTGTTAGCAACATTTGCTTTTGAACTAGAATTTATACACACAGCTGCTTAAAATTCACTGCCTTGATCACTTTTATAGAGCATATAAATGAAACCTTTGCATAGATAAGAGTGCTAAATAAAATTCATTTTTCACATGCCTTTCTTTTTAAAACTACAGGGACTGGCTACAGACCATTAATTTTCCATGCTTCAGTTTTTTTACGTATTTTCCCAACTTACACAGCAATGCTGGAACGGAGTTTCTGGATATCTTTAGATCTCTTGCTTTCTTCTTTACAAAGAGTGAGCAACTTCATAGGAAACGGGTGGCTTAAAAAAATTGAGAAAACAATTTTTAACTATTTGTTTTTCAAAGATGAACAGAAGATCTTGAGGGTTGTGAAATTATATATCCTTATATGCTTATATGTTAGCAGAAATTTAACAAACTGTATCAATATTGCCATAAAAGGCTTCCATTAATTAGTGGATTTTTAAAAAATCATTTTTGCATTCTTTTACAACAGATTTTAATTATTAATATTTCAGTTGATCTAAAATTAGTTTTTGAATTTTATTTCTTTTTGCATTCGCATTCTCAAAAGTTCAGCTTTTACCCAACAAAAATTGATGCCACAGAATTATTTTTTTCCTGCATATTCCCTTGTGAAAGTTTGCTTATAATCCCCACGTTTAAGCAAAACTGCGTAAACTTATTAATTTGTTCAAAAATTTGCACAGGATTTTTTTTTTTTTTGAAGGTTACATAGAATTTAGTGGAGATCCATTCACTTCATTGTCATAAAATGGCAAAATAGGGAAAGATGTGAGATTTAGAAAGGAAATGACAATAAAGGCAGATCCAGTTGAGCATCTGGAAAAGATTTAATGCATGCATTCTTATGAATAAGGCTCCACATTCAAAATAGACCTGCTTGGCTTTCTTTCTGTCATCTGTTAATTTCACACTTGTAATAAGGAACCAGTAAGTAAATTCAAACAGTTCGGCCTGCAAAGGAAGTAACAAAATCCTGCTCCTGTGCAGGCAGTACTGGGAGAGAAAGAAAATCAGCATCTAGGGAAAAGGGATCTGTCCAGAAGTTGTATATTATGCAAATTGGGCACATGTGTTTCTGAAAATTGAGCTTTTCAAAAAAATGAGCTGCATTTTAACCGTATCATGACAAACCAATTAAGAAAAACAAGGTAGCCCTTAAATCAAGAGCAAGACATGAAGTGCCCTCCAGCTGCCAGTCTTCAAAAGTGCAAAATTACTGCTGTTAATCACTTACCTATGTATAAAAATCTGAGTTGGTGCTTAAAGGGAATACTTCTGTTGATGCCAATTAGACTAAGCATCTCATGTGATCATTTTCTATGTAAAAAAAACCCCAACTAATTTATTTATTTTTTTAAAAAAAATGGGACTGCAAATAAATTGCATTGATAAAATACAACAGGGATTGTCTTCAATGTATAATATACCTCAAATAATCAATCCTGTTCCGTTAGAGAATATCATGCTACCGTAAACCATTGTTGCTATATAATATTTTTTTGAAGCTATGTATTTTACCTTTAGGTTTTTATCATACAGTAGGCAAGAAATATAAAATTTATCTTGACATTTTGGTAAGGGCTTAAGTAGTCTTGTTCAAATAGTAATAGTAGTAAAGTTGGAAGGGACCTTGGAGGTCATCTAGTCCAACCCCCTGCTCGGGCAGGAAACCCTACACCATTTCGGACAAATGGCTGTCCAGTCTCTTCTTAAAAACTTACAGTGTTGGAGCATTTACTGATTCTGGAGGCAAGCTGTTCCACTGATTAATTGTTCTCACTGTCAGGAAGTTTCTCCTTAGTTCTAGGTTGCTTCTCTCTTTGATTAGTTTCCACCCGTTGCTTCTTGTCCTGCCTTCAGGTGCTTGGAAAATAGCTTAATTCCCTCTTCTTTATGGCAGCCCCTGAGATATTGGAATACTGCTATCATGTCCCCCCTTGTCCTTCTCTTCGTTAAACTAGACATACCCAATTCTCGCAACCGTTCCTTATATGTTTTAGCCTCCAGTCCCCTAATCATCTTTGTTGCTCTTCTCTGTACTCTTTCTAGAGTCTCAACATCTTTTTTACATCGTGGTGACCAAAACTGGATGCAGTATTCAAAGTGTGGCCTTACCAAGGCATTGAAGAGTGGTATTAATACTTCGCGTGATCTTGATTCTATCCCTCTGTTAATGCAGCCTAGTACTGTGTTGGCCTTTTTGGCAGTTGCCGCACACTGCTGGCTCATATTTAACTGATTGTCTACTAGGACTCCGAGGTCCCTCTCACAGTTACTACTATTGAGCATGGTGCCACATATGCTGTACTTGTGCATTTGGTTTTTCTTGCCTAAATGTAGAACCTTGCTTTTTTCACCATTGAATTTCATTTTGTTAGTTAGTGCCCAGTGTTCAAGTCTGTCCAGATCCTTCTGTATCTGAAGCCTGTCTTCTGGAGTGTTGGCTATTCCTGCCAGCTTGGTGTCATCTGCAAATTTGATGAGTTCCCCATCTATCCCTTCATCCAAATCGTTGATGTATGTATGTGAACGGGCAAATAAATTTCATTTTGGATGTGTGCCGTTGTGCCCACAGTAAAAAAAAATGACAATAAAGGTTATCTTTTCTTATCTAAATTTGTATATTACCTCTTCAACAGATTCTCACTAGTTCATATAAGCAAGAGTCCCTTGAATGCTTGGCATACTGTTAATTCAACCCTCCAGAACTTCTGAAGGGAGGTTATCAAAATGGATTTTAGCAAATGTTCCATTTATAACTTAGATTGGTAAGTGAAAGTAGCAAATGAGCTCTTATGGAAAGGTAAGAGATTTGTGGCTTGACTGAATTCATGCTGAAACTTTCCTCTTCTTGGACATCTCCTTAGCTTTGATGAAGGAACTCAAAGCAGCAGTTTGGATAGAAATGTGCCCACCTACTCAAAAAAGAGGGATAGCCCTTATCTTTTGGGGATCACAAGGCTCCTAATTCAGCCTTGTTCAATATGAACAATTAACTTTTCAAAACAAAATAGTCCTTTTGTTAAGATATAGTAAAAATAATCTGGACTCTAATTTCCCCTATTACTATAAATTAGGGGAATGGAACATTGCTCTTTGAAGATTTTCCAGAAATTTTGAAGAAAGAAGATACATTTATTATTTTTCCACTTACTTTTCTTCTGTTATAAACATATCAAAGCACCCATTGGCCAATATCTGATCCAGCATCTTTAGCAGTGGAACAGATACCCTAATGAGGAAAGCATAGAGTACCATGTTTATACACTTCCCATTGACACAACTCACATACAATAAACACTTTATGTATTTGCTCTAATGTCAGATGATTAAACCTAAACTGTGTCCACTCAATCTTGGAATGATCAAGAGTTAATTTGACATCTCATATTGTGAACAAGCAAGATGCCAAACATATGTAATCCACTAACAAATTCCTGATGTCATTAAGGTTTATAAAGAATGATTTTAAAAACTGGGAACATTTCATCTAGAAAACAGATAAGTGGGGGATGTGGGCTGAGATACAAGATACAAGAACTCAGCCATATCAAAAATAATATATATATATATACATATATATATATGTATTCAGCGAATTGGAATATCAACTAATTCGGCCAATCACAGAATTTTCTTCTCCAAATTGGTTCTGAAAATAGAAGTGAAGAGAATCTGCAAGTAAGGAGAAGCAAGTGTGTGGAAGTTGAGCATTGGTCCTGTACATCTGTCTAACTCTCTTGCTGGCATTTCCCCCACACCATTCATGTTTTACTGTTGCAAATGTAAACACAATGCATTTGGATTTCAGAGAAGGATAATGGCACAAAGAGACATTATTACTGTCTAGGAGACAACTCTAATTAGATGCAGTTAAGTTGGACATGGGATACCACATAGATCACGGTAATTCATGCAATCTGTTTGAAATGTTGTAGTATGGGAAATTCTGAACAATTATGAGCTTGACTGGATATCACAGCTTCTTTTTAATCTAAGTAAATATTCACTGAAACTCTATTTTTTATTATAGTATCTGCTCTTTTAAATTTTTGTTGAAAGATTATAATGGAAGGGAGGCCTAAAGGCAGCCAGAAATGGTAAATTAGACTGTATCAAACAAGAATTCCATCTGTTTGAAAAGTTAAACCCTGATAGACAAATTGATTACTAGAATGAGTAAAATTTGTCATTCATCTGTCATCCTGAATGAACAAGGTGACTATAAATTTAAAAAAGAGCTTTAAAGTTGAGGAGTTAATCACTATGCTAGCATTTTAACATCTGTTATTAGTTATTTGCTTTTTATCTATAACAGTTTCTGTGAAATTAATGATTTATGTGTGATCATCATAATAATTATTTTGAAATATAACTGTTACGATGTTCTTTGAGAATCTATGAGAAAACTTTCCAAAAGTCATCAAGCAAAAAAAAAAAAGTCTGTCTAATTAGCTTGTATTCTTTAAATCCTGTTAGCCCTTTGGGTTTTAATAGCTCTGATGTTTGTCTGTCAACTGACTGCCATTCCCTACTGTTTCTTCTGCCTGTGCAAGCTTGTGTCTTCAGGAGAAATTGGGACACACAATATTTAACATCTCTCAGACTGAAAATTCCAGAGTCATACTTCCCTTTCTTGAAGTATGCTGTCGAAAGAGAACAGGAGTTGCAATTCAGTACTTTCAAAGTCCATTCTATTAACTCTGTTGAACTGATGACTTCCAGTTTGGAAGATGTTTTAATAACGTGGCCTCTAACTCATAAGTCAAAGATGGAAAGAGTTACACTTTATGAACAAGAAACCAAAATCGCCATGAAAAATCTGGCCAAAGGATTCCTTCACACATTTGCATGTTTTGATGCACTGAGGACTGCAACTCTGCCTCCCAATTTCTGGATTACACAATAAATACAATAAATATTTAATGATTTGAGGCTGAATTTTTCAGGCCCTTTTAAGGATATAAGGATTGGAATGGCTGTGGAAGGGTTTTAGAAGGCAATGTTCCATTTCTATTCTTAACCTTTACCCTACCCAACCCTGCCACCCAAATTGACTGAGATTGTACAAATTACCTGTCATTCAGCAGGTTGTCCTCAAAGACTTTCAGCAAAGTCTCACAAAAACTGCTCATTGCATCTCTGTCATTCTGAATATTCTTCAGATAGTTGAACAGACTTTGGGATGAGCATCGCACCTATGAGAAAAAATCCATTTTTAAAAAAAAAAGCCTGGCCTATATAAAGAGGATCAATCTTTCAAAGCATTTTTTTAGATTGAAAAGATTAAATCTTCACTTTGTATCTAGTCTCGTAACATTTAAACTTAACTTACCATTTCACTAAAGGAATAAAAAAAATTCTATGCCAATTATATAAAAGGAACTGGAGATGAAGCTGCTGTGAATTTCTATCTTCTGAGCAACGGAGAGGATGTTCTTTAATCTTTGGGTAGTACGTTTCCTAGAGTGAACAGGCAATGTTCATATTCTCCTTTGACTCTCTAGGGTATGAGCTACCTTGATCCCCAGATCAGGGAGGAGACAACAAGACTGCCCTTCAACCCAGTGCAAAACAATGTTTTTGAACAGGTAAATCCAACTACCAGAAAATTGAACAAACAAACATATACATATACAAATGAACCAATGAATTATAAACAAGCAATAAAGAGAGAAAGGGAGAGAAAGAAAAATCCACCGGGCCTCTTCTTTTTCCCCACCCCAAGGTCAGTGATGACAAAGCCATCCTACTGCTTTTAATATTTAGTGTGAAGTTGTTAGAGTCTTATATACAGTAGAAATATATGTAGGAATAAAGCAGAATACAAAAGCAAACCTTACAGATGCATTAATTATCTTAGGGTATTTATAAAACAGCAGAGGGAGGAATTCTAGAAATACACATACACACACACACACACACACACACACACACACACACACACACATTGTATATGTGTGTAAAAGTCATCTTCAGGCTGGTGTTTTCGGCTTCGTGCTTCTAGGAGCAATGTCCTAGCAGCACGAAGCCAAAAACACAACACTACCTGAAGATGACGAATGAGACTTCGTCAAAACATCACCATATATATGCCACTCTTGATAGATTGCTAGATAGATCATTATGTGCAATGAAGTAAAGCTGAAATGCCTCTCTATGTATTCATCACCAGAACTGACTGAACTGTCGTGTTTCCAGAAAAGGTGTCCAGAGACTTCTGCTGAAGTGTCAAGAGAATTTCTGGCACATAATTCTAATGTTCCTGCAAAATATCTTATGTGTTCTGTGTACATGCTGCCAATGCCACATTTTTCCTGAGAATGAGAAAGAGATGAATAAAGTGAAGGGAGAGGCATCCCTTGTGAATTAAAGAGAAATGGCTGGATCTGAGCCTGGAAATACACTTAAGCAAAGAAATATGTATCTGAAGAGCAGATTAAGGAACTCCAATCTGAATCTTATTTAGCCAAAAACATGAGTTCCCCCCCCCAAAAAAAAACCCCTTATAATAAGTTTAACAACATTTAACTGTAGGCTATGAAAGAAAAATTACACCTTAAAAAAACAGGTTGTCAAGGCCAGGTGGGAAAAATTACTTTGTCCTTCTATCTGGAGCTCTGGGGAAGTGGAACACCAACCTTCAATAAATTCACGTAGTCCTGCAATCTATCTTCCTGTTCAGATACATCCTTTTTGAACACAATGGGAAGTTATCTTTCTATGAAAAAAATATGCTTTCCAAGTGCAGAACCTATTCTTAAATATAACAAAACCAGATTGAAGAAGCCTCCCCCCCCCCAATTTCCAAGCTGGATGTTTAGAATTGAGAAAACTCTTGCTCTACCAAGAATATGTCCTTCCTAAAAGGGATTACAGAAACACAGAGTACAGTTTGATCTCAGAAACTCCTTTCAAAAAAGTTAAGAGGTAATTAATTGGCTGTTTTTTAAAATGTAAACAGTACATTATAGGATCGCCATCTCTCTGAATAATTATTTGAATATCTTGAGGGTTTTTTTCCTGTCTTACTACTCTTAACTAGCAATGCATCTGACCCATCTCTCTGATACAATTTCTGAAATAAGGTTTCATCAAAGTGTCTAAAAGACAATAACACAACTATTTAAATAATTTTGATGCTTCTTTGCAGAGGCATATTTTGTTGCAGCCTAGCTATTCATTGAGCAATCTTATTTTAAAGAGTTGATTACCTATCAATGTGATACTGATTTGACTGAAATTCCAGTTCACTGATATTCTGTATTTCTTTCAATAAGACCAGATCTGTTTTAAGGATCAGCTACCCTAATGAATAAAGAAACTGCCCAGAAACCTTGGATTGCTTGAGGCTTATTCTTGTTGGCTAGCAAAATAGTTTGGCCTCCACCTTCCAGATTGGTAAAACAGCTGACCATAGAAAGAAAGACAGAATGCAACTGAAAGAATGCAACTGTATACTACAAAAAAAAAACCCCAAAAAACTGGCAAGATATTGTCATACCCAGGAGCTTGGCTAATTGCTGGAAAGGGGAAAAGTGACTTAGCTGAATGGTTTTAATTAGATTACCTCTGACTTCTACACCTAAATAAAAAAAATGTATCGAGTGGGCTGGAAATTTTTTTCCAAATTTCTTGTTGGAAATGAATCCATGAGCTATGAAAGTACATGGAACACTCATTACACTGTATTGTAGAAGCATAATAGCTTTCCTGTCCAATGTCCATATTACTATAAAATCTGCATAAGATGGGTGAAAAAGAGCCCTGGAGAATAAGGTTATTCTTCATGCCATATCTGAGATTCAAGATCGGACTGAAAGAGCAACAAAATAATTATTAAAAAGAATTTACAATGTAGTTAAAAACTAAGTACAGACCAGATCAATTTATTAAAGTATACAAAATTACAAAATTGAAATCTTAAATCTAGGCAGTTTTAATTCTAAAGAAATAGTGAAAAAACTAAACAACAAAAAGTAGATAAACAAAAGAGAGAGAGAGAGAGAGAGAGAGAGAGAGAGAGAAGGAGGGAGGGAGGGAGGGAGGGAGGGAGGGAGGGAGGGAGGGAGAGAGAGAGAGAGAGAGAGAGAGGGAGTTTGGTGTAGTGTTTAAAGCATCAGGCTAAAACTTCTAGTCCTTTGTTAGATGCAAAACCAGTTGGGTGACTTTGAGCTATCCATTCTCGCTCTGTCCTAAGAAAAAGGCCATGGCAAACCACTTCCGAAAATCTTGCCAAGAAAGCTTCAGGAACTAGTCCAGGCATTTGCCAGGAGTCAACACTGATTCAAAGGTTTAAATTAAACAATAAGCAACATAAAAGCCAAAAATGTCTATCACTCAGGCTTGTTCAAAAGCCAGAAAACCCAATCAAAGAAACATTCTGTACCTCAGAAGCAAACAAAAAAGGTTTATGCCCAGATTTAAGTTAAAAAAAACCAAAACTGTTGGCTAAAGCAGTGGTTCTTAAACTGGGGGTATATCCTGAGAATACTGGAGCAGTTTGGAACTGCTTGAATCAATTTGGGACCAGCATCCATAACTCTGCTCCCAGAGAATTTTATTTTTCATGGCAACATTTTCCCCCCCAGTTTTTTTACACCCCTCAAGGTGGCGAATAGACCTGATTCTTTCCTCCTATTTTCCCCAAAACAACAAGTCTGTGAGATGGGTTGGGCTGAGAATGACTGACCCAAAGTCACCCAGCTGGCTTTTGTGCCTAAAGCAGGACTAGAATTCAGTCTCCTGGTTTCCAGCCTGGTGTCTTAACTACTAGACCAAACGGCTCACTTGTTAGTAGATCTACCTTCATTCACATATTGCACATTCTTTAAGCTCAGGATTCAATAACTATAATAAAAATAAATTAGAATTTATTAAAATAATACATTGAAATTGGACAGAGCGAGATTTGAGCTTACAACTTTGCACCATTACAAAGACAATCATTCAGACTAGTAGGCTACATAGTGGTGGTCAGCAGAAGAAAGTTTATTTATTCGCCTAAAATGTATTAGGTCACCTAAAGGTAAGTAGAATAAATACATAGTGGGGGATTCTGACAGGAAGACTAATTCTGCTTCCCACCAAAACTGGCATTTTTGCTGAATTAGCTCCTTCCTCCTAATTGTGTAATTAGCTTCTTCCTCCTAATTGTGTAACTCCAGCATGCTTTTGATGGCAACAGAAAGAAGGCTTCCAACCCCCCTTCCCACTGCTGCCCCCAGAGAATTGGAGCTTGCCACTTCTGGGTCCCACAGAGGAGCTGTCCAAGGCAAGAGGTCAGAAAACACCCCCTGAGCCATTTTACCTCCATCCCTACACACACTGCTCTGAAAATCTGGGAGGGGGATGGCTGCTGGCTCCATCAGCCCCCCCAAGCCAGCTTCCTTTTCCATAGCAATGGATTCTAAGATTCTTAGTTCTACCTTCTCCTGTTTGGGGACGAGAGCAGGAGTATCTGAAGTGCGTGTGCTGTGAGTCCTAGTCCCATCTCAGGCACGAAAAACTGGCTGGGTGACCTTGGGCCAGTCATTCGCACAGCCCACCTCACCTCATAGAGTTGTTGGGGGAAAATGGGAGAAGGGAAAAGTATTAACTATGTTTATCACCTTGTGTTATAATGTTTGTTTATTTGATATCTATCTATCTATCTATCTATCTATCTATCTATCTATCTATCTATCTATCTATCTATCTATCTATCTATCTATCTATCTATCTATCTATCTATCTGGCTGGCTGGCTGGCTGGCTGGCTGGCTAGCTAGCTAGCTAGCTAGCTATATTCATTCCCATGCTCAATGAATGTTGCTTCAACTATCTGTGGACCTAAGCAAATTAAAAAAATAGCAGGACAGAAAGAGGGAGAGAAATGCTTTCGACATTCCCTACCATCTTTCAGAGGAGGAGGAGGCGGGAGAGGGAGAAAAAGGTAGAAGGAATAGAGAGCACTGCAGGAGAAAATGTTGAGAAGACTGAGCTCACTCTTAAAGAAGTCCAATCCCCCAAGATCGATCTTCTTGCCTTCCTGCACCTCCTTCCTACTCTGAAAATTAAAATCAGGAACTGGTCGCTCTCTGTTTGTGTGTGCCATTTAGTGCCCTCCCAAGTAATGAATGCTCTTTGTGAAGCTCAGGAGAAAATAAATTTTAATTTCTGTGGTACACTTTGCTGTTCATTAAGGATGTATAAACCATTCGGTAGGAGGAACAGCTCACTGGGGTGGTATATGCTCCAACGGAAGCATGTGCGATTCAGGTGCTTTGGTCTCTGTGAGGAACAAAATGTTTTGATCCAGATACAATTTTGTGCACTATAGTACTGCATTGTTTCTAGATTTAAATGCTGACACTATCCTAAAGCGGTACATCAAAATTATGCTTCAGTCAAACTTGACTTCTAGTGGCAAGCATGTGACCATATAGGATTTTTTCTTGATAACAATATAGAAATGGTTAACTATGGGCTTCTTGTGGATTTTATTTATTTATTTTATTTTATTTTATTTTATTCATTCTTTCATTCATTCATTCTCCTCACTCTACATTACAGGTCTCAGGTTTCTCCTGGAGACCTCCAATCTGAACATTTACCAGCTCATATCTTTCTTAGTTTTTTGAAATCAGCCAAATTTGGTTAGGTGCTACTTTATTACCAATAACTAAAATCACATTACGAAGTATTCCAAAAGTGTTTTTTTTTTTAAATTCTTGCAGGAAACCAAAGCTTCACAATAAAGCTTGGAGGGAGAACACGTGTTATAAATGTATCATTAAAACCAACAAGAGACTTATTAACAAATAGCTCCCACTGATTTTAATGTGACTTAAATTTTAACAAATTATGAGAAACAAATTGACAACTTTTAAACAATGTTCGGTTGAAAATATTACAAGAGAAAGGAAGCTGGAATAACCGACAATCACTTGTTATCTTCTATATAGTCAAAGAAAGAGAGAATATTCAAGTCATGAAACCCTGCTGAATACATTTTATGAGAAACATAAAAGAAATCTAGCCTTTTCTTCACAATCGGTAAATGCCCCATATTAGCATGGCTTTAATTTTCAAGAAAAGGAATGCTAGTTTCAGAAGAAGGTATGTTTGTGAATGTGTCTTTTTCAAATAGCTTAAAATTTCTCTTATATTACTAATGTCTGCAACACTACAGGATGAAAAAGAGGTCTGTAAGCAAAGTGGTACAAACTACTTCAAACATATTAAATCATAATAGATTACCCCATCTTGCATATTCATACTTGCTTTAAGAGACTTGTATTCCTAATTATCAACCACTCGCTTCCAGAAATTGGCAGCCAACAATATTAACTCTTGAGTAATATTCTTAAAATATTCCTTCCGTGTGTTAAGTGATAAAACTGTTTCAAGCAAGTAAGTTCTTATTCCCTTACTGTTGATTCAGTTAGGCCTCCAATTGATACAGTGAGACCTGTCAGAATGTGGTAGCGATAGGACGCTAATCCCAAAAGCTGTGTGACTCTGGGGAAGGCCTGGGATGGAGCATTCCAATTGAAAGTTACAGCTTCTGACCTGCGAAAAAAATGAAAACAAGTACAAAAGAAAATAGGTCACACAAACATAACTATCTTTCATGCCAACTATCTTTGGCATCTTGAAAATGCCAAAATGAAGAAATTGTTTTTGCTATTCAACAGAATAAATGTATTTTAAAGCAGCACAGTGTTATTTCACCATCTTAGAACACTTCTTTAAAGGTATAACTAAAATCAATACATTCATGGTTTTTGCTGCAATGCAAGGCAAATCATTTTGCTTTGAGTTGCAAAATATTCTGATAGGGCAGATTTACTGAAGTGTGAATACACTACAAATGAGTACTTAAAACCCTTCCCTTGGAGGGAGTTGGGGAAGGATGTGAAACAGCTGAAGAGCAGTGGAGAAAGATTTTAATACTAATATCTTCTAACCATATCCACTTGAGGTAGTTCCTCTTTTCAAAACAGATTTCCAGTCTATGGTTACCAACATTTGCCTATAACCACAACTTAAATTGATGGGTTTCTCTTCATATGTACAGCAAAGGTTTCTTATCCATTCAGGACTGATTACTGAAGCAGAACATCCAGATTCAGTCACATTTTTGTTCCATACAGTATTAACCTTGTGAACTCTAAAGCTTCTTCCTTCCGTTATGTATTCAAGATGGATAGTGATTAATATGTATATATTACTTATATGTAAGGGTGTAGGTCTATACATATATTGTATATAGTATGTTTTAAATTTGTGTTATGTATGTGTACACTTGGAGAGCAAGCAACTAAATTTCATTTTTAATGTGTGCCCACAGGGAAAAAAAATGACAATAAAGGTTATCTAATCTAATCTTATCTAATTACCTTGGAAATATCCTCTCCAAATCCTCCCGATGGGGTATGTGTGGGACTGGAGGGTTATCAAAGTAAAGGAGGGTGAGGAACACAGATCCTGCATGACCTCGATATCGGTCAATTTTTTCAGCTGACTGTTGAGCCACAGAGCACATAATCCGCTTGGAACTGAAAGTTAAAACACCATTTAAGAGAAAAATCCAAATCACGCATTGC
Source organism: Crotalus tigris (assembly GCF_016545835.1). NCBI lineage: Eukaryota > Metazoa > Chordata > Lepidosauria > Squamata > Viperidae > Crotalus > Crotalus tigris. Next base: position 811,504 of record NW_024096549.1, read on the forward strand.
GAGTTGTTTTACTCTGCCCTGAATAACCCTCCTCCCACACCAATATTTCAGACTTCTGCTAAAAAATCTTTCCAGAAAGGGAGGAAAAAAGCCAAATGGTTGTAAAAAGCAACAACAGTATCATTATTTTTGCCACAAGGTTGAGGAGCAACCCATTAGATCTCGGGTCAACAACAGTATCATTATTTTTGCCACAAGGTTGAGGAGCAACCCATTAGATCTCGGGTCTCTCGGCAGCTACAGTGGGTAAGACTTGGAATAGGAAGACCCAAAATTAAATCGGTGACTGGGCAGCCATTGCTTCCCAATTCAACCTCTTTGAGAAGTTACAATTTGTATTCCTTGAGCCCAGGCAGATGCAAGACAGGACCTGCTTAGGTCTTTCATTTAAAGTAGTGATAGGAGCAAACGATGGCAATCAGTGGGAGTGACTCTTGCAGACGCCTTTCCAGAAAAGGCTGATTGCTTAACCGTATAAAAGGCTGACATAAAATGTTTGCAAAGTACATACACATTTGCATCAATTAAGGCTGGCTCAGTCCTGGTTAACAACAGGGTTACTTCCATCAAACTCGTCATAGCAGCTTCTCTCACCCTGTTGAAGTAAGCAAACACCAACATAATTTGCTAATGTTAATTTCCAGTAAGCTTCATATAAATTTATAAATCCACAATGATTCTGTGATCAGAATAAAATGTGTTAGTGTATATATCATACATATACTCAATAAAGGATCCAAGATGTTTTTGTTTGGGGAGGTAGATCGCTGAAGCAAAGCCAAGCACAGTCAATCAGGCATACAAGTTTTGCAGCCAAACCTCTAGGGAACTTTCTACATGCCACGTCTCTATTAATGCTCACCTCATTTTTTCTAATTTCAGGGAACAATTTTCAAAGAAGAAATATGAGTATATGTGCATGGGGACAAAAAAAAATAAGCAATAATTGGAGAAAGACAGTAAGTCTTTCATGCAGAGGCATGAAAACTTGAGTTCACGGACACAACTGAGAAATGAGATTCTCGGCTCCTAAAATAATGCTTACCCCAACCTTAGAGTTCAAAGCATGCAGTCTTCAGTGTTGTTAGTGATTTTTATTAATTATAGGATTTCAAAAGTACAAAATATACCCAGCTCCACTTTTGTTTTTTCTTTCATTTTCCTAGAGCTTCTGAAGCACACCAATAATTTGGTATCATATCATCAATTTGTTTTGCTTTTTAAAAGAAAATAATTCCTCCAATAGGTGTGTGAAGTATCTTTCGTCCCAACCTCCAAAAGGAAGGGCAAGAATTTCAACTCTATTTGGTGACACTGCTTCACCATCATACTTCCAGCAACCTTTGTCCTATTGTGTAGGGCAGGGGTCCCCAACTCCCAGTCTATAGACTGGTACCAGGCCACGGCATGTCAACAGCTGGTCCACACAAACAAGCAAGCCCTATCCGCGAGATGCAGGCAGCACACAAAACCACGCACCCTCCGGTCCGCGGAAAAACCTCCCTCCATGGAACCGGTCCCTGGTGCCCAAAAGGTTGGGGACCTCTGGTGTAGGGCTGATGTACTGGCCACAGTTCCTATTGGACAAAGATTTCTTTTGGAAGAATTAATCACACTAGATTAGACCTTTGTGGAACTAGATAGAACTTTGTGCTAATCAGTTACAGGTCAGCATACCAAAATCAATCTCATCCATTTTGAAACCATTCTATTTTCATTAAATAAATATATATGTTTAATGTGATTAAATGTCTTTACTTAGTTACTTTTATCTTGGTTTTCAGATAAGTAGGAAAGAGCAATTTAAAAGAAAAAGACAGGCCTTGCCATCCCCTCACAATCTATATAGAAAGCAGTGGAGAAAAAAAGAAAACAGTTTGTTAAGGTCAGAAAGAACTGGAGAATAATATGCTGGCATTTACATGCAATTACATGCAGATATGATTCTATCTTCCCATGAAATGCTCACTGAAATATCAGTTTGTCATATTTTCTTTGTTCCTTTGAATAACTGATTGGACAAACAAAAATCATAATCATATCACTGACTTATGCAATCAGGATGTACTGCCTTCAGCCATTCTAGATGTGAACTATCAATTAGGACTACCATATGTGGGCTGCAATATTCAGACAATGAGTCGATGGAAAAAAACAGTAAAGAAAGGTCTAGCACACTGCTGCCATCCAGCAGTCATCCAGATGTTTGCAATCCACATATGATATCTTTATCTTCACTGCAGCGGATTTGTTCCTGGCAAAGAAAACAAAGGAAGCTTTTTTCAGCTGCTCCTTCTTGGCTGAAATTGTGCACCAAAGAGTGCTTCCTTTGCCACAATGTTTTTCCTGCAAATATGGATCAGATATCGTAGCCCTAAATAACCTGAGCTTTTCTCTAGGTGTTCCTGTTATATGAAGTATGAAGAGAATGACCAGTCTTTTTAAACAGTAGATTCCCATTTCTGAAATATTTAATTCAAGGCATTTTGTTTTCTAGGCTTCTAAAACTGGAAATGGTAGCATTTTTTGTTTTTGTCAAATGTATCTATTTGAACAGATTATTATAGATAGAACATAGTCAAACTAGAGTCTTGGACTTCAAGAGAGCTCATTTCAATAAACTTAGAGAGGGCATGGGAAGGATTCCATGGATGAGAATCCTCCAGGGGAAAACAACTCAAGAAGCTTGGGAAATTCTGAAAAACGAGATAATAGAAGCCCAGTCTAGCACAATACCAACAAAGAGGAAAAATAACAGCTCTCAAAAGAAACCAGCATGGCTGCATAAAGAACTCTCTGTTAAATTGAAAGATAAAAAGGACAAGTATAGAAAGTGGAAAGACTAATACTAATAACTAAATCAGAATATCAACAAATAGCCGAGCCTGCAAAGATGAAGTGAGGAAAGCTAAGGCTCATAATGAACTAAGGCTTGCGACCAAAGTCAAAAATAACAACAACAACAAAAAAGCTTCTTTCAACATGTAAAAAACAAGACAAAAGTGAAGGAAATGATTGGTCCATTAGTGGGCAAAAGTGGCAAGAAGGTGACAAGCAATAGGGAGAAAGCAGAACTATTTAACTTGTTTTTTGCATCTGTCTTTACACAAAGGGAAAAAAACAGACCAACCTATCAAAAATAGTGCCATAAAAAACAGTATAGAAACACAACTTAAGATAGGCAAGAAAATGATAAATGAGCACCTGTCCAGCCTAGACGAGTTCAAATCACCAGGACCAGATGGATTACACCCGAAGGTTCTCAAGGAACTGGCAGATGTGATCTCAGAACCACTGAACTATATTTTTCAAAGATCCTGGAACACAGGGGAACTACCAGAGGACTGGAAAAGAGCTGATGTAGTTCCCATCTTCAAAAAAGGAAAAAAAAATGGATCCAGGAAATTACAGACCTATCAGCCTGACCTCAATACCTGGGAAGATTCTGGAAAAGATAATCAAACAACGAATCAGCGAACACCTAGAGGCAAACAAAATCACTACTCAAAGCCAACATGGGTTTGTCAAAAACAGATCTTGCCAGACAAACCTTATTACATTCTTTGATCAAGTGACAAAATTAGTGGCTCAGAGGAATGCTGTGGATATAATTTACTTAGACTTCAGTAAGGCATTTGAAAAAGTAGATCACAACCTACTACTCGATAAGATAGAAAAATGTGGATTAGACAGCATCACCACCAGATGTATTCATAGCTGGCTAACTGGCCGTACTCAGCGTGTGGTCCTCAATGGAACTGCATCTACATGGCGGGAAGTGTGTAGTAGGGTGCCCCAGGGCTCTGTTCTAGGCCCAGTGCTCTTCAACATCTTCATCAACGATTTGGACGAGGGGATAGATGGGGAACTCATCAAATTTGCAGATGACACCAAGCTGGCAGAAATAGCCAACACTCCAGAAAACAGGCTTAAGATACAGGAGGATCTGGACAGACTTGAACACTGGGCGCTATCTAACAAAATGAAAATCAATGGTGAAAAAAGTAAGGTTCTACATTTAGGCAAGAAAAATCAAATGTGCAGGTATAGTATAGGGAGTACCTTGCTCAATAGTAGTAACTGTGAGAGGGATCTCAGAGTCCTAGTGGACAATCACTTAAATATGAGCCAGCAGAGTGCTGCAGCTGCCAAAAAAGCCAACACAGTGCTGGGCTGCATTAACAGAGGGATAGAATCAAGATCATGTGAAGTATTAATACCACTTTAAAATGCCTTGGTAAGGCCACACTTGGATACTGCATCCAGTTTTGGTCACCACAATGTAAAAAAGATGCTGAGATGTCTAGAAAGAGTACAGAGAAGAGCAACAAAGATGATTAGGGGACTGGAGGCTAAAACCTATGAGGAACAGTTGCTGGAATTGGGTATGTCTAGTTTAATGAAGAGAAGGATAAGGGGGGACATGATAGCAGTGTTCCAATATCTCAGGGGCTGCCACAAAGAGGAGGGAGTCAAGCTATTCTCCAAAGCACCTGAGGGCAGGACAAGAAGCAACAGATGGAAACTAATCAAGGAGAGAAGCAACCTAGAACTAAGGAGAAACTTCCTGACAGTTAGAACAATTAAACAATGGAACAACCTGCCTCCAGAAGCAGTAAATGCTCCAACACTGTAAGTTTTTAAGAGGAGACTAGACAGCCATCTGTCCAAAATGGTGTAGGGTTTCCTGCCTGAGCAGGGCGTTAGACTCGATGACCTCCAAGGTCCCTTCCAACTTTATTATTATTATTATACTCTATGTGGCTATATACACATTTACATTAATTTGTCTGCTTTTTATAGCTTGTACTGCATTTTTAACATTTCTTAATGCTTTATTAGAACCTAAAAATATAAATCTAGGTTGAAAGGGCAAAATACATATTTATTCATTCTGCAAGGTTGGTATGGATAGGACTATAGGGCCATATAATGCTTCAAAAACAACTTAAAAGAAAACACTTTGGATCTTCCACAAATGCAACACTTTCCTGCAAATATTTAAAGTTGTCATGTCCTTCTTTCAGACTTTCATGAAATCTGAAAAAAGCATATAAATTACATAGCTCTTTTAATGAATAGGAGAAATATGCTTTGCCAGGCAAGATTCAAAGCACTTCTTCCCAATAATTTTCAAACTATATATTGATGAAAGTTAGCCCAGAGAAGAAATATTAAAAAGGGCAGAAAAATATATTTTTCTTCAAAAGGACTTTTTAAAACCAAACCTGGCCCCAAATCTATCTCTCTGCCCCAAGCAAGACTTTAGCCCTATACAAATGCATATGTAAAACCATCAGAAAGTTGAAGCCAGAGCAATCAAGAAGACAAAAGAGAAGATCTGCATACCCCACCCAAACCCTAGGAGTCAGCCCCATCACCTGGGAAGCAGGATATGATAATAGAATTAAACCACAGATATCAAGGCCTAGACAAACACTCAGAAACAGCCTCAAGGTTCATGCCACAGGAACAGGAAACTATTCCAAACAAGGCTAGAGGGGGTATAAAAGCCTACTGCTCCATGTGCTCAGCCCTTCTCCTTCTCCTTCTCTTTGCCGCCCTTCTCTCTCCTCTGCACTTTCCTGAAGAACCACCTTTCTGCAATAAAGTGTAACCTTCTTCCCAAAGCAGTCGCCATGTTTGCTTATTTATTCCCGGCTTGGATGAACCAGGATGAAGACTTTACTTCTAACAATTTGGCACCCCGAGATGGGACTCCAGGCTAACCTCTCCAATGGACTGAGACTGGTAAGCCCCATCTTGCCGGCAGCAGACCCCCTTGTGTCTGTGGATGGGTCTCCCAGGCCTTGCCCATGTGGAGCTAGGGTAGTAAAGGGAGTTTTGAGAGTTTGAGCTCAAGGGCTGCTTTGGAAAGAAGGTGAAGGTGAGTACCTCTAAATTTTAAGTTTAAAGCGTAGGGGAACATAGAAAATTTGTGTATTTCTGTTTGTGTGAGTGAGAAGACTTTTTTTTCCCCAATCACAATTGGATTTTGCTCCTTCTGGTCTTTCCTAGCCGCAGAAAGGATCTGTTTAATTGGCAGAACCTGGACAGCATGGGGGTTGGCCAGAGCACAGAACCTTTTATTAGGGAAAAGGGAGAGACTGTGTGAAAATGAAATGGAATGAGTGAATGAAAGAATTGGATTTGGGCAACTAGCTGGTAAGGCTCTGTAAGCAAAGCAAAGTTTGGAAAGAAGTCTCACAAGGAGACTTCGACTGTTAGGAAAGAAGTCTCACAAGGAGACTTCGACTGTGTTAGGAAAGAAGTCTCACAAGGAGACTTCGACTGTGTTAGGAAAGAAGTCTCACAAGGAGACTTCGACTGTGTTAGGAAAGAAGTCTCACAAGGAGACTTCGACTGTGTTAGGAAAGAAGTCTCACAAGGAGACTTCGACTGTTAGGAAAGAAGTCTCACAAGGAGACTTCGACTGTGTTAGGAAGAAGTCTCACAAGGAGACTTCAACTGTGTAGTGTATGAAAGAAAAATAGACTTTGCTTAGGGCTTTGCTGGGAAACCAATTTGGCTAAATAAAGGTACTTAAAAAGGAAAATAAGAAATAGTGATTCTCTCTCTCTATCTCTCTTTCTCTTCTCTATGCAACCACGTGGTATGTTTAAAATGTGTGCCTTCCCTAACTTGAGTTATCTGAAATTTATGGTGGGAATGACTAGGATATGTAAAACTAAGTCTTCTGTTCTCTTGTCTTTGTGTATATATGTTTGTCAAAGTCTGTGTGAGAGGTAAATGTGACTGTTAACTGTTTCAAATCCAAAGGAAAAAGAATTTTAAAGTCTGCTAGAAATTCTGCTTAAAATAAGCCACAAAAAGGAACTACCTCACTCTGTTTGTCTGGCCAACAAACAGAGTGAAGAAAAAAATTGTGTTTGTTTGTTTGTTTGTTTTCCTCTTTCTCTCTGTGTACGCTCAAGAACAGCCTTAAGTTACTAGGAGGGATTGTTTTAAGTTTATCTGTTGGAAAAGTTTCACTTGCAGTTACTGTATGTGTTTTATCTATCTTTTTCCTGAAAAATGTGTGTCTATCTACAAGAGCCTTTTGAAGCTCAAGTCTGCTTGTGTGGGGAAATAATTTTCCTAAGTTACTTTTCATATCCTATCACTTATTGTTGAAGCTACTATGAAACTTTTCTTATCCCAAATATATTAGCATTTCTCAATCTCTAAAACGATGTGGTCTATTTTAGAATAAATGTTCTCCTACCCTTGGCAAGTTGCACATCTTAAAATATTAGGCTTTTAAAATTATTTGGAGTTTTCAGCATTTTCAAAGTGCCTGCAAGCTACCCCCCTTCCAATTCTTTTCCTGCCCTTTGTTCTCCATACCTTTTGTCTGCCTCTCCTGGTAGAGTCCACCCAGAAAGCGGGGGGGGGGAGACCTTGTTCTTGTATCTTTCAGCCCTGAAACCCTCTCCCAAGTCTTTGGAAGCAGAACACACAGACCCAGATGCTGCTTCCATCCATTTGAGCCATGGAATTGAGTTTTGAATCCAGCCATCCACTAAAAAGCCACCATGCAATCTAAGTGGAACATCTTCCCAAGTCCTACCATTTACCCAGATGCCTGTGAGAGCTGCAGAAGGAAGGTGGTGCCATGTGAAGCCTAAGGAGAGAAAATTAGACTGTGGGGGGAGGGTGGAAACGCATTGTAAACTTTTATTTCTTGCCCCATTTGTATTGTAACAAGCCAGTTGAATGTATTAATGGAGAGATGGCATTTAGGAATAGTGGCAGAACAAGTACTGAACACCTTGGACTTCTATCTGGTGGGAGGGAAAATTTATACAGAATGTTTGTATTGACTATTTTGTAAAAGTGCACACACACACACCATTCAGAGTCTATCCCCTCCACCTACCTTTAGTAAAGTTCCCCCCAGGCTGATTTTTGCTCTATTGCACCAAAGCTTTGTGGGATCAACTTCCAACAGATAACAAGGGGGAGGGAACTAGGCCCCCTCAGGTGATTTGCAATTCATATGCCCTGACTAAGGAAGTAACAGGAAAAATCCCAAACTTATGCCCTGAATATTTTGCACTGTTGAGCTCAAATTGGGATTCCTAGAACTCATTATGTGCAATTTAAAGACAATTTAATAGCCTGGCATATTGGCTAACCTCAATTGGACATTACAAACCTGGATGCACTGAATTAAGAGCTAAGGCAGGAAACAACCCTTGAAATTGGGCAGCCAGTGGTCATGTACTAAGGAGAACCATGGCTGTGAAGAATTTTGGGGGGTATGCAAACCTGACTGGAAGCTAAAGGTGATATCCAACATTTGAAAATGATTGGCACAGAATATTGGATACTATAAATTTCTTTTCCACCTAACAAAATTTTGCCCTGACTTTTAGAACTTTATGGGTGCAAGCTCCCCTTTTGGGAGCCACTAAAGGGATCTTTTTCTGCTGCCTCCATTAATGTCTTATTTTTCTTTTTTCTTTTTTTTTTGCTTAACAGTTTGCCTACCAAGTCTCTCTGACCAGATCAATTTTAATGTTGTGCCAATAAGTGTGTCATGAATACACACTTAAGGCACAAAGCGGGGATTGATGAAAGTTAGCCCAGAGAAGAAATATTAAAAAGGGCAGAAAAATATATTTTTCTTCAAAAGGACTTTTTAAAACCAAACCTGGCCCCAAATCTATCTCTCTGCCCCAAGCAAGACTTTAGCCCTATACAAATGCATATGTAAAACCATCAGAAAGTTGAAGCCAGAGCAATCAAGAAGACAAAAGAGAAGATCTGCATACCCCACCCAAACCCTAGGAGTCAGCCCCATCACCTGGGAAGCAGGATATGATAATAGAATTAAACCACAGATATCAAGGCCTAGACAAACACTCAGAAACAGCCTCAAGGTTCATGCCACAGGAACAGGAAACTATTCCAAACAAGGCTAGAGGGGGTATAAAAGCCTACTGCTCCATGTGCTCAGCCCTTCTCCTTCTCCTTCTCTTTGCCGCCCTTCTCTCTCCTCTGCACTTTCCTGAAGAACCACCTTTCTGCAATAAAGTGTAACCTTCTTCCCAAAGCAGTCGCCATGTTTGCTTATTTATTCCCGGCTTGGATGAACCAGGATGAAGACTTTACTTCTAACAATATTATCCTAATTGAATCATTTTTTTTAGCATTTCATAGATTTTTTTAAACAGAGGAAAATCTATATTTTTTCCATGTTAGGAAGGAGTCAAAGACTTCTTATTTTTACATGACCATGCTTCTTCCAAATGGATACACACTCATTCTGTTAAATTAATGATGCATCTCACAACCAATCTCATTTGTACACTCAAAACCTAGACAACGTCATATGGGAAAAAAACTATTTTTCACATATTCTAGGCTTTATGTTATTTATGAGAAACAATCAATAGCCCAAATAAGATATCACTCCAAGCAAACAATTGAATCAATAGAATATCTATATCCTTCCTATCAAACATTAAAGTATTAAAATATTCCAGCAATTATTACAGGCTATCCAAAATCTTCCCAGGTATTTATTTATTTAGAAAATTTATACAGCTGCCTACTCGCTCACACTGATTCTAGATGGCTTAGATATGAACAATAGAAGCCAAATTCTAATTAACTAGGAAAAGTCACAGCTGCAGGACTATATTGCTATATTAATCATCAGTCCTTCTTCTGATGCTAATTTTCTGCAGTGAAATATGCCATCAACAGAAAAAGCAAATCTAACCAGGTCTCCTTGCTTATCCAAATCAAGTAAGAAATCAGAAGAAATTCTTTTCAAGGACCAAGAGAAAAATATGCGCAACTAGGTGAAGATTTGGTTGCTTCTTCATGCAGATTAGCCTTCTATGTATTCACATAATCAAGCTAGAGCCTGCCATTAGATGGCTTTAATTCTGGGCATTCATTCATTAATTTAGTATTTAAAGGTAATTCTAATGTAGAATTTAAAAATAATTATGTGTTAATACAAGTGAGAACAATCAAAATGGATTATTGAATAAGAGAATGAAAAGACAGAAAAGATAGCAAAGAATGCACTCAAAAAGATGTTTTGAAGAACAGAAAAATGTGCATTGGAATAGTGAATGCATGCATTTTTTTGCAAAATAATCTAATGAACGCCCCATTTGATCTGCTGTTACATTGCCAGTTTTATAACTCATTCTCAAGAAATCTATCTATATCACAACACAGTAACACGTTATGCATTTTTTACTTTTTTACGGAAAATTCAAAATAATGAATATGTAAATAAGAATTAGACTACTGGATTTCTGTCTGTTTCCCTGCACAAGCATGTACACACGTGCATATTCGTACACCCACACAGAGAGCAATTAGACCACTTTTAATCAAAGAACCTTTTTCTTTTTTTCACACAGCATCTTGCTCTTAAGGTTTTTTTATATTTAACACCTGTAGACAGAATTTGGACAAGTCCCAGCAAACAGTCTGTCAAAAGGAATGTTAAGTTTGCATATGGAAAATACAGTTTGTTAGCTTTCCCACGAATCCTTTAAAAAAAAATAATCGAAGGTTCATGTAGATTCCTATTCCTTTTGGACTTTTTTTTTTTTTAAACTGGTGCAGACACACACCTCAGAAAGCATTTTCCCAAGAATGCCCACGCATTCAGTTCCCTTTCCAACCCATTGAGTATCAGTTTGAAGAAGCTTTGATTTAGTGGAACTTGACTATCTGGTCAGAGGTAAGAGCTATATTATTTAACATAGAAACAGAAATGCTAACTCTGAGATGTTCAAATTTAATATTTCTGTCCTGAAATAAGTTTAAACTCTAGAATAAGCATGGATACAAATTTGTATCTATGTTTATTCTAAAATCAACACTTAATTCAGGATAAATTCAGGATATATAAATGGTTACAAATTTGTGAATACATGGTTGGAATTCCTATTATACTTTCTCCAAAAGTTAAATATTCTAGAAAGGGACAGCAGAGAAAATATTTCTTTCTTACTAACTCCACATTCTTACTTAATACTACTCCTCTACCTACAACTTTCTATAAGTTTTTTTTTCTTTCTGATCAAATAGTAGCAGAAAGAAACATTCACAGCAGTAAGCTGCAACTGCCTTAATATGATTTGGGCCCCAAAAACTAAACATGTCTTTAAAAAATAAACAAAAAGTGAAATCTAAATATGGATTTCCAACTACCATCATGTCTCCAGTCACTCACTGTGTGTTTATGCTATGCTATCTTTGAATTTCGTTACATTCTGAAGCTACAAATTATACGCTCAATTCTTTTGCAGAGGTTTTTTTAGCATGTAAGCAGGAAATATGCTATAAAATATTTTTTAATAGATTGATTCAAGGATACATGTAGCAATTTAAAAGAAACAACTCTTCACATTTTGCAGTCAACCACCGTTGACTGCAGAAGGGCGGCAGCTCCTTCCGTGGTCTGAGCTAGCTCCTTAGTGCCATCGGAGAAAATATCGGCCAGTAAAATGGCCAATCATCTAGCTGCACCAGCCGAAAGTCAGAAGAACAGCTAAGCGTGAAGAACCATCGTGGAGAAATCCGAGTGAGACCTTTCCTTCCCTCTCGTAGCCCTAACTATTTTCCTGTAAAAAGCCTCTGAATGACTTCCCTGCCCTAAGAGAGCGGTGTTTGTTTACTTGGGAAAAAAAGCTTTGAACAAGACTATAAAGTTGCAGTGCATAAAACCTATTTCTTTAATTTTAAAACTCCTTAATTTAAATATCTTGGCACTCCATAACTTAACAATCAAAATGATACACTGTCTTATTCAAGTTGAGCTCAACTTTTGGTGATTTCATGGCCACATGAAAATCCAAATAGTTGGCCAAATAGTTTCCTTGACAACACCAGAGAAATGGTTTGCCACTCACTTCTTTCAGATTATAATTTTGACTTCCCAAGCTAGCCTATGAGAGCCTGGAGCCTCCCATCAAAGTCCTGACCAGCTGGACTTCCGGTTCCAGATCGCAGCGTGTGCAGTCGTGCGGACAGCTCCATCTCTTCACCAGCAGACCCCTTAATCGGGTAGAAAAGTCGCCCTGAAGGGGCGACCACCATTAACTGCAGAAAAGCGGCAGCTCCTTCTGTGGTCCGAGCTAGCTCCTTAGGACCGTCAGAGAAAAAATTGGCCAGTAAAATGGCTGATCACCTAGCTGCATCAGCCGAAAGTCAGAAGAACAGCTAAGCGTGAAGGACCATCGTGGAGAAATCCGGGTGAGACCTTTCCTTCCCTCTCTTAGCCCTAACTATTTTCCTGTAAAAAGCCACTGAATGACTTCCCTGCCCTAAGAGAGCAGCATTTGTTTATTTGGGGAAAAAAGCTTTGAACAAAACTATAAAACAGTAAATTTTTATTGGATATTTAATTTTTGGGATATTTTGGGGCCCTGAAAAAAATCCTCATCATAGAACATTATTATTATTTTATCTACTATGCTGTTACAGCCTACTGAGGACAACTTGTGGTGAAAAGTGTTACTGCAATTATACTTTCTCTTGGTGTTTGAAGATGGATTTGACCTTCAAATGATAATAAAAGGGAAAAGATAAAGGCCTTGAAGCAGCTGTGAGCTGAATTTGCTTACTAGAAATTGTGGAGGTGGATATTTGTTAAGTTCTTATAAATATAGCTTCTACTAAAAGACTAAGACTATTTTATCATGGAAATGGAGGAATCTTACCCACAGCTTGATTATGAGCTTATATTGGAAAAATTCCTGGAAGCTACAGAGTACATGAAATCTTGAAGAAAAATTAAAAATCATTTTGCAGAACCACAAACTGAATTTCAAATTTTAATGGACCAACCTATAGGCCAAGGAACAATAAAGGAGGAACAGACTAGCTTTAAAGAGGCCTATATGCAACAGTGCACACAATTTAAAGAGATGGAGAAAGAAGCTACTGATCAGTTGAGCTCTAGAAAAATGCCTGACTTAAAGTCTCAAATTGAGACTCTAATTGATCATTCTACTAGTCAACTAATCACTACAGAAGAGGATATTTCACAAGCCTACGTACAAATTATGGAGAACTCTGATGATCAAAGAATGACTTCAACTGAAATACTTGCAAGTCTTAAAAGCAACAGGAACTGACTTTCAGATGCAATCTATTGAAAGCTGTGATAATCTGGATAATCAACTAGTAACTACAACATGGAACAAAATTGACTATACTATCCAGATGATACTGGAAGAAAGGGAAGAGAACTTAGACCAGATTGATGTGTCGATAAATATCCGTACTCAAATACTGAGATTTGATGGTACAGATGCGGCCTGGCACAGAAAGAAAGCTAGAGTTAGATTTAAAAATGTGATTTAAAATTTTACTTAATGGGTGGCTTTAGAGATCTGGACTGACTTAACAATTAACTGAGTATGTGAAGTTAGCAAGATGAAATTTGTGTAATAATATGCTTGTTTTAGATATGGTAATTATTTGGACGAGATTTAAATCTTACCTAATGGGCTGAAATGATTTTTTTCTTTTTATTATATAGAAATAGATTGCCTGATAGATTATATATTTAAAATAGAGTAGAATAATATTTTTATTTTAAGTAGGATAACTATTTTGTAGTGGAAGAAGAAATAAGAGATTTGTGATAAGAGAAGAATTGATACTGATCAATGACTTGTTAGACTAAGAATTAGAATATATTTGGAAATATTAGAATGTTACTGTCGGAATATTATGTGTATTGTAGAAGGGATACCCAAAGTGCTAATAATATGTTTATTCAAGATTAAATTGGATTATGGTAATTATAAATTAGTAAAGCTTAAAAACAGGATTTGGATTTATATAGATGTAATGTAGAAATGGATTAACCTAAATATGTTATACTATTTGAGGGAAATATAGAGGGAACATTTAATGAATTAATTTGAGTTATATATATATGACTTTGTCTTTGGATGATTGATTATCCCCTCACCACGGTGTTTCTTGAGCACTCTGATATAAAAATTAAAAAACTAATAAAACTTGTTTATAAAAAAAAAAGTCCTGACCAGCTGAGCTTGGTTAGTTTTATGCAACTAGGCAAAATTATGCAATGCAATTTAATAATAGGAAAATTCAAATGTTCATGTAAAACAAATTCACTCTTTGTTAAGCTATGAGTACAAATGGTTAGACATTCATGTTTTTATTTATGTCAAAATAAAACTTTGTGGTTTGTAGATAATAGAGATAATGAATAGCAGTTGCTCTTTAAAATAATGTGTGCAAAATGTAGCTTATAGGATGCAGCAATGTAAGAAGAGAAGGAGCCCAACTGTTGATACAACTACACCCTCTGCTGTTTAACCACCATAATGGAATATCAGAACAGCAAATCTGTTCTTTCAGGGTGAAATAAAACTAAGGAAATTTTGGAATTGACAATTAAAAATAAACGTTTGGAAGGTTTCTCATGGAAGAAAGTCTCAAAAGTAAGTTAAAAGCCTTAGTAAGATGCCACATTTTCACATTTTCTCTGAGTCTATCAGTTTTGCTTTGCATTACAGAATAAAGCTGGGACTTTATCAAGACCACACATCTTACCATGCTCCAACATCTCCTCTGCTATCTGTTGTGTAATCATTCAGACCATCCAACAATATGTTATATATCTCTGTAACGTTATGTTTACACACAAATTCATTTGGTGATCCTTCTCCATTCACCCCTACTGTCAAGCAAATTCTAAAGGTAGAAGGAAGAAAGACAATTATTAGAATCATATAATATTTTTTTTAAAAAAACACTTGTGCATTAACAAATTTCTGCTTAACCCAATAAATAATTAAATAGCACAATACCACCTATTAATCAAAATGTAAGTAATGCGTCTTACAAGTAGTCCTTGAATTATGTCCATTCATTTAATGATGGTTCAGAGTTACAACAGTCACATGTGTGCTATTTGGCACTTGGCAACCAACACCCATTTATGACTACAACAAAGATAGTTGCAGAATTCTACAGTCATGTGATTGTGATTCCAACCTTCCAAGCCAAGTGGCTTTCAATCCAATGGGAGAAGCTGGATTCATTTAACTATATGATTGACTTAATGAACACGTGATTCACTTAACAACCATGGCGATTAACTTAATTATGTGATAAAAATGGTAAAATCTGGTCCAGTCATATGATACCTCATTTAACAACCACATCACTTAACAACTGAAATTTTGGACCCAGTTGTGGTTATTAAGGCAAGGACTACCTGTACTTGATATTATAAAACTTTAGTCTACATACATACACACACACACACACACACACACACACACACACACACACACACACACACAGTTTTGGTATTACATCTTTGTTAGTAGAATTACTAAGTAGATTGGGGAGGGGAAGGCTGGGGGAACATGCCGCTCAGCTGATTGTCATATTTTCCTAGCCAAGTTTTTTTTTCATACCTAATGACATAGAGAAAGACCAGAATACAGTGGGAAATTTAGAGGGAATTATTCTATCAGCAGTTCAGCTTGCTCCTGAGTGACAAGTTGTTCAGCTGTTTTACATAAAAAAGTGATGTTTTACTAGTCCCTTAGGTCTTACGATCTCTAACGGGCTGAACATACAAGTACTCTTGCCATTTACACTGGATATTTAACAAAGCAGTAAGCAATTTCTTCTGCTAATAAGTTGTCACTGGAAGCATAGCAGGGAGTTCTGGAGAAAATCCCACTGGAAAAGATTATCGCTTGTTTGAGATGCATGATTTCCATTGTCATTCTCTATGTATCATATTACAGGGCCTGCTTTTTACTGGATTTCCCCCACACATTACAGAATTCATTCTACATAATTTACACCAGCGCTTCCCAAACCGTGAGGTGTACCTCTCTTGGGGAAGTGCAGAGTCCAGGGGAGGTGTGAAGAGTCTTTTAATTTATTTATTAAATTTATATGCTGCCCATCTCATTATTGAGCAACTGGGGTGGCTTACAAAATGATAAGAAGTTGTACAGAGCTGTACATTGTTACAATAAATTCACCTTTCCCAAAGTTTCATTATTTGTTTTCATTGATCATTTATGTTCATTTTGGCGTTTGGATTTTTAGGGGAGGGGTGTACCTTAAAATTTCATGGAAGGAAGATGTGATGGAACCCCTTGTCTATACAAATTATTTTCCTCCTGATTCAGAATTCAAGGACATACTTTAATTACATTCAGTCTTGTTTTCAGATATTATAAGGTCTTAAACACTATGTAATTACATAGTTAAATTGGGGAAACCAGTCAAAGCCTACATATTTATGGTAGAAACTATGCAGGACAGCTACCTGACAACTTAGATGATAAGCATAAGAATGACTTGAAATGAATTACCAACATGAACATTTAAGTGCTCATATTTTCAGAAGTAAATGCAAAAGAATATTTGGATAATGAGCTGAAATTACACTGAAAATTATATTTTTATTACTGAATTGATCTTTCTTAGTTTTCTACAATTTAACTAGTAAGGACTATATTTATGATAGGGAGGTTATTATTTAAATACAATTAATTTAGCCTGTTTATTTATAACAAAATAGTAGAGATTTGTTCGCATATTGCTCCTTAAAGCCTAATTACTATTTTTATAGAATTTAAAATAGACTCAAGGATTCATTTTCCATTAAAAACACCAGTTTCTCTTCCAAACTATAACCTTATAAATACACTTATCGTAACAAAAGTCCCCCCAAAATATTAACAAGAGGGCTATGCAAAATGTTCCATGCATAAACTGTTCCATTCATGGATCAGATGGTACCAGCTGGTGAGTGGCCTAAGTAAAACAGGAGTGTTTAGGATGTTTGGGTTTGTACAGAGAATGGAATGGGACTGCCTTAGATGGAAGAAGTCAATGATACTGGCAGTAGCTGTAGACAACAAAAAGAAAGAAAGGGGCAGTGGAAAGGGCTAGTGGGAGGGGCTAGCGCAATGGTGAATAGAATGTGAAGGATGTGTGTATATAATCTATGTTCTTATTTGTGGTTTTTACTTGTGTAGTGTGCACTGTGGACAGCACTTAATTTCGTTGTGAGTTAAACAATGACAATAAAGATTTCTATTCTATTCTATTCTATTCTATTCTATTCTATTCTATTCTATTCTATTCAGGTATGCAGAATTGGAAGCCTGTTCCTCACTTTAGTCAAATCACAGCTTAGTGGAGCTGGCATGTCCATTGTTAGCAGCTGAGGGTGGGAGAGAAGAAAAGAAGATCCATGGAGAAGATCATGTATTGTGACTATAGCAGAAGCGGAATAAATGGCTCTGGAAATACTGGGGGGGGGGGAGAGCAGGTGGACCTGTGGGATCTGAGAAAACAGCAGTGGCAATGTCTGTGCCTAAAGAGAGGGAAAAGGGAAGGTTCAGGAAGGAAGGGGAGCTGGCGGAAAAGGAAGGGGAGCAAAAAGATATGCTACACTAGGACACGATGAAAGGTGGAAGAGGCATTGGCCTCGCTCTACTGACTCCACAAATTCACTCCAAGCTCTTTCTGGATTTTATTTAAAGTCCAGAACGAAAAAATGTTCCAGTTACTTCTATTATTTCTAGAGTTATTATGTTCTTATTACCTAATATCCAGGGGTATGTCATCAGCAAGCCATTGTATTAAACAAAAAAATGGGATAATTCCATATTGGCCAAAGCCAAAGTATTGTATTCACCTGCAACACTGGGAATTAATTAATATATTTCATCTCTCTAAATATTTGAATAGCTTTTATTTAAATAAATGGAGAATAGCTTTTCAAAAGCCTTATTAAATGGGTTGCCATCAAATATGCTTTATGGTAGATTTCAAAAATTTCTGCTTCTCTTACAAGATTTTTTCCTTGTAATGGTACTGATCTTGAAATGGTGGAACGTATTTTATTGTATTGTGAATTTTATAAATCTTTTGCAGGAAATTTTCTGGTCTATTTTAACATCTAAACCAGGCATGTCAAACTGCTAGCCCACGGGCCAGATGCGTCACGCTGAAACTGCGCCCACCCCATTGCCGGCAATGGGGAAAAAGTCATGATACATCGCATGACATCACGTGACATTGCAAGTTTGACATGCCTGATCTAAATCAAGAAGAAGAGATATGTAAAAAAATTACTTGAAGATGAAAATCCGAAGATTACAATGGTAACAGCCAGATTTTTAACTACGGCTATATAAAAAAAGGCTTTTAATAATAAATCAATACTGAGGTTTTAAGCCTATTATGTGTTATTTATTAAATATTTTATTGGATAAATTGTTGTATCCAATGCCAAGTTTAATTTATATTTGTAACCTGCTTTTAAGCCTTTTGGCCATAATAAAAGTGATTGATGTTCTTACCACTTTTATTAAGTTTTGTCTGACAAGAAAAACATGGCAAGATATATATTTATATATTTATGTAAATAACTATACTCACTACTAGGTACATGAAACAGAAAGGATTACATACTTTGCAACAGCTTTTAGGCCATCTCTTCTGGATTCAGCAAAACTCACACCTCCAGAAATCGAAGTGACTTTTTTCAAAGCATCTAAAACCTTGAAGAATAAAGGAAAATCCAAACACTAAACCAGCACTTGACTATGTTTCTCAAGAAGTATTATGTAAAATAATGGAGATGAAGCAGTTACAATAAAGTGGGTCACAGAGGAAAAGTGGTAGATGGTAATGAAAACATGTAGTAGTTTTACACATTACAAAGCAGACTTTTCGTGTGGTTTATTAAAGATGTGCTTTACATTCAGTCAGATATCAAAGGCTGATTTTCATTTACTAGGGTGACAGGACAAGCCTAAACCTGTGCCATTTCAGTTCTGTATCTCCATGAAGTTTGGCTTCCGTGATGCTCCCTCACATTGCAAAAGATGGATTAGCAACACTTGTGCATATACCCTACCACACAAGTCAATCACGGAAAGAACAAGGGACGATTACTGGGTTCAGTATCCAGCCAGCCTGCCCCTGAATCAAAGTGACCCTAGTGATCAGGCCCCATTGGCTGCCTCTCTCAAAGGATCTTGAGAGTGAGTCTTGTTTATGTTTTGTTCCACCTTGCTGATGTCTATCCCATCCTTCTGAGCCAACCGTACAATAATAATACAAACAATATCTGTTTTGACAAGTTTGTTTGGCCATATAATCTAGTTTTTAAAAGTTAATCTTTTATTACTTCCACCTCAACCACTGACAAGCAGCTGCACTTTATTTAAGAAATGTCATAATTCCTTACAAACAGGTTTTTTATGTGCAAAAATCACATAGCTAATCTGTCTGAAACTTCACATTGATATTCTCAACATCCATCACATTTTGTCTTGAAACCACCAAATACTTACAGTGATCATCACCACTGTCATTACTGTTTACTGTTTATAAGCCGTATATTTCCAACTTCTATGAAATCTGTTATGCTTCAAATCGGGATCTATATCACTATCTATACTCTCCTTGAATCAATCCATCAGGAGCAGGCCGATGATCCTATGGGATATCCAATCTACATCCAGCAGCTTTCATCTGGCCTATCTCCCAGAGTACTGCCATCTTGCCTCACGCTCACTACTCCTGAACATAGAAGGATCAGCATATGCATCATTTGTACCTCCCCATTGCTTTAGCCAGTTTTATACTGAATAAGAAAGGACTGTACCTAAGACTTTTTAAATAATGTAAATTATGGATTTTGGCTGTGTTTGCCGAAGAGCTGGTGTTTCAACTATGTGCCTCCCTTGCCGATGAAAGGCAGGAAACTGACACTGACTCTCCAGTTTTTCCAAATCACTTTGACTTATAGTCACAGTCTGGGCATTTGGCACCCACAGTGAGAACAACAAAGTGAAGATGGTAGTGGAGCTGAGAGATGGAGAGTGGAGTAGGTAGTTGGGCGTAGAGAGTTTGGTGCCTGGTAGGGTGATATAGGGTAGATGATAGTGTATTTGTTTGTTTGCATAAAGTGAATTAACAGTTAGCATCCAGGAATGCTGAGTGCTAAAGGAGAACATCCCAAAGTCCTGATCAATTAACTGGAAAAATTACTGTGTGAACTCAGGCCCTTTGTTTTGGGAGGTGTTAGGGAGACTTTTATATCTTGGGGAATAAAAGATAAAACCATTAATCCTTTGCATGGCTAGATCACTTTCTAGTCACCCTAGTTCTCTGCAATGACCCTTCAATGCAGGAACAATTTATTTGATTTGTCTGCTCCAGATTCCTAATGGATCTGTTGGGGGTATTTCTCAGGCTCTGATACATGGTCCACCTGAGTCCCTCTTTACTGAATGGAACAGGACATCAGGATGGTGGCAGGGAGCATGTTCTTGGATCAAATTGCACTGTGGCAGCCTGTTTTTCAGTAAATCCTACAGAGATCGCCAGAAAAAAGAGATGCCTGGAGTGCCTCTGAAAATAAACAGGTAAATCGTATCAAATACTTCTCTAAGCACTTCTTGAAGGAGATCCAACTGTCTTAAAAAAAATCTTTCTTAGATACAAAAGAGTCAACTATTTTTATCTGGTATCCAACATTCCTTTTTGGGGTAAGATTAGTAAGAGTGGCTATGCAACTACAAAAGAGTCTGGATGATAACTTATTATCTGGACTCCTTCCAGCTGGATTAGACTGAGATACAGCATGCAGATAGTGTTGATGACATTTACAGATGACTTTGGGTAGGACTAGGATGGAGATGCATGCACCCATGCCAATCTTGAACTTGGGTTCTCAGCTCCTGCTGGAAGAGCAGTTGGGAGCCATGGCAGGGAAGCCTTTGCATAAATCATCTTATCTGCCAATTGAGCCCATTTCTGGAACAGAAGGCCCCACTCATGGTCTCTGATGTCCTAGATATTCATATTCTCTCTCTCTCTCTCTCTCTCTCTCTCTCTCTCTCTCTCTCTCTCTCTCTCTCTCTCTCTCTCACACACACACACACACACACACACACACACACACACACACAACTACCACAGTATGCATCACATGGGATTGTCCTTGGAAACCACCTAGAAGCTGCAACTAAGCCAAAATGCAGTGGCATGAATAACTATGGATGAGATTTCATAACTGCCCATGTCATATATTGCTTCACAAATAGCCCTGGCTCCCTATAATCTTCTGGGACAATTCACAGTTCTGTTTATTCTCTCTAAAGCCCTTCATGGCACAAGACTGTTTACCTGCAAGACCATCTATCTCCAAGTGTCTCTACTCAATCTATGAGATCCAGTAGATTATTCACACTTTTGATCTCTTCCACAAAACAATGCCTTCCAGTAGGACTCAGGACTTATGTTTTCTGTTGCAGCTCTTGCCCATGGAACATGATTGGTTCCAAGCTTGGGCAGTCTTGACCCTTCTCTTCTTCTAAAAACCTGTTTTTCCCCTAGTGCCCATAGAATGAGCCTGAATAGAATGAGAGACCCTTGAATGAGATATGTGCTTGTTAGCCTTGATTGCTTCTGTTATTATTATTATTTATGGTATTCATTTATCCTGTTGTACTTTATATTAAGAAGATACAATATATTTTATTTTATATTTGTTGCTTTTGTGTGCTTTTACAGTTTCAAACTGTAAGTTTCCCAAATTAGGCAGCCGTATAAATCCAATAAATAAGTGACTTACAGATATCCAAATGTAAACATAAGGTAATGTTGAGATTTCACTGTTGGTCTTAATTGACAATGGAGACCAAATCAGCAGAAATTTGGTTATAGAAATGAAACATTGAAGCAATATAATCTATTTTATATTTAACAAAGCAATCACGTATCATTAAGATATGTGTTTTTAAAATACTTGAAACCTGTTATAAAACATTCTACCCTGCATTTGAGCTTACCTCCTGGAGTTTGCCTTTTAGAAGGAATTTTGGAAGGGCACCCAAGGCTAGTGAAAAACCACAGCGAATCATTTTCTCATGGCTTTGAAGGCCTGAAATGTATTGCACCAGCAAATCTGGAAAACATAACACTCACTGTCTGAGTAATTAAAACTCCAGAAACGATGCTTTGCAGCATTAGAATAACTACTGATTATTCCTGAGGGATGGTGGCTATTAAACAAACAATTGAAAATTGTTTATGTAATATTCAGTATATAACGTATTAGTAACATGCAAAAATCTTCAAAAGTTTTATTATGACAATGTTTTGACAGCAAACCATGAGAGTAAGCTCCACAAAATGGCACAGGTCCATTTTCCTTCAGTGACATAATTGTAAAGCATTACTAGTGAATTCTCTGAACACGAGGAAAACATTTTTAAAAAACACTGTCAGGAAAGCAATTCCAAGAATTTATTATATATATTTCCTTTGAGGAAAATATTAGATTTTCATCCTGCTGGGCTTCCAGAGAGCCATTAAAAAGCTGACTCTTTTACCAAGCCATGCAGAAACAGGAAGTCTACCCCCAATAATAGCTTTAATGTGGTATATATTTGTACTATTTTCATCCCCGGTGTGCACCATATATTTTTGGTGTTTCTGTTTCTGCTTGTTTTTAGCAGTTATTGCTTTGATGTTTTAACCCCCTTGTGTAAGACACCTAAAATTACACTATGATTGAGATACCATACAAGTAGACAAATAAAGGGGGGGGAAAGTGTTTTAGTGTAGCAGCAGAGTATTCACGAAGCATTAGCCTATAAAACAAGGAAAAATTCTAATTTAATGAAAACACAAACAAGTTAATTAAAAATTAAACCAAATAATATGCTAGAGAAAACATGGGCAATCAGCTATCCAAACTTTGTTCTATATGAAATTTAGTTCAGGCTAATTTAGCTTGTGCTGCATTCTTTTTTATTTTTTTTTAGTTAGCACGACACCATAAGTTATCTTTTAATAAAAATAGAAATGAATCTGGTGAATCATTACCTTGCTCAGCTGGATTTGCTCCTCCCTCTTCATTGCAGTAATATTCATTACATAAAGCAGCTAATGCAGACACTGCTGATTCCTAAAACAAAAGCAAAACCACGAAGATATAGGATAACTTCTCTTTCAAATGCACTCTGAAAGAATTCTATGGTAGAGACACCTGATAGATCATCTGATAACACATGCAATTATTATGACTATGTCAAATAACCCATTCATTTGAGATTTCACACAGTTGAGTAATATCCTACTATGTTCAATTGTTCCACTTGAGGAGCCAGAATCAAATCAGGCTGGTCAAACAATGCCACATTACAAATTATCCTGAACTAAAACCTCCATTTAGTAAAAGGATGGGAAGATATTGCAATTAGTTTAGTATTATTCTAATAGCTCTGAAGAGATAATACTAAATTGAATTACATTTCAGTATGCACCAGTTATAGCCTAAATAAAACACCATTTTTGTTATTTAATCAGTACTTTTATTATGCAAATGTACATCATTTGGATCTGTGACTATAATAAAGTATTTGGTATAATATCAACCATTTACCTGATTTATCTCAAGTTGATATGCCCATTAGTCATAAGTTGTGATGGTTGTCAAGTGGTCATTTTTGCAGTGGTCATTAAGCAAATCACTGTGATTGTTAAATGAATCTAGGGTCATTAAGTGAATAGTATGATCATTACATAAACTCATGGTTCTCTATGGGGCATTTTTGCAAAAATCAAGCCAGTTGTTGGCAAAAATGACATAAATCACGGTCACATGACTGTGGGACATTGTAAATGTGGGCCAGCTGCTGAGCATCAGAAATATGATAGCATGACCACATGTGTGTGTGCACGCACTAGGGTTCTATCTATTCTCTACTTTGTTTTCAAAACCCTAGAAATTTAAACTGTAATAGCAATAAGCAAAACATGATATTTATTGTACTTTTACTTGCTGTCTTGAATTGCTTGAAATAAGGTGAAGGCTTTGTAAACTATCATTGATCAGCCACTGCCAATCACCTGAAAATAAAGAAAACATACTTGGTAGTATATTGGTTGCATTGCATTTTAGCATATCTACAATTTTTTTTTTTTTTACAAATCCTTAGAGGTTCGAATTCCAACTGAAATTTGTTTCAATTTCTTTTTGCCACTATATTTTTAAAATATATCCCACAAATAAAATATCAACATAAAAAACAATCAGAATAGCAGGCATACGGGATATAAAAAAGCAACTACTGTTCCATATTTTCCTGGAATTGCCTTCGTTCTATAACATCTCTAACAGGCATTAATGGCCCTCGACTTCCACATATTGACATTCTGACATTACTGTGATGAACGAAGCTGAATATAGCAAATACGGACAGCATCAAGATGACCGGGGGGGGGGGGAGATAAGAAGCATATTGAACCACTCTGTTACATCTTGTGACAGTAGAAAATAAAGGAATTTACATGATTATATTCTTGCTAAATGAATAATACTGTCTATTTGCTAAAGTTATAATCATCAACAGACAGACATAGTAACTCTACAACATGAGAAACATCACCTACCAATTATGGGATCTTTTCTAAAAGGCATTTTTGAAAGTGACAACTTTTCAATCAAAGTGCAGACTAGAAAACAAGGAGGGAAAAAAGCAATCAGAGTTGCATTCACTGAATTAAAAGGTATTTATAAGCCTTTTTACACAGGATCATGGTTCATGAATTCACACTGTTATTACTACACAGTAAATAGCACTGTATGGCAAATCTGTCAGCAGAGGGAGATATGACAGGAAAGAATTACTGTTTCAGAGGATGGGCAGTAGGGAACTTTATTCCTCATTGAAATTCTGATCCACCACCTTCAACACCAGGTTCTGAGTGCTGGATCACTAGAGGACTTTATCTCAGGGGTCTCTAGTGAGATAAATGTTGAACACCAGGCCCATTTGTAATAAAATGTCCTTTTTAAATTTTGTTTTGGAGAAGAAAGTGGACCTGGTATGTATCACCAGTATTTAACTGGGAGAGTGGGGTTTCTTGACCTTCAAAACTAAGGTGAAAGAGGAAGGTGCAATGATATTCCATGAGAATTTGATGGTGCCCATATTTGTTCTGTGATAATTTGATGATGCCCCCACCTGTTATTTTGCAGGTGATCAAATTTGAGCTTGGGTTGGTGAAGGATTCCTTCAAATTTCACATTATGAGAATTCACAGATCTTATAGAACCATGGGCTTGTTGCAGTCACCATGGTTCCAGGTCACATGGGCTGCACACATTAAATCTGGTTAGATTGTGATTTGAGGATGGATCGGATCAAACTTGAAGTCCAAGGCCCCTACTGAGTATTAGGGCAGATCTATCAAGATGGTCTTCCAGGCATCTTATGAATCCATTAAAAAGTAGCATATCTACATTGTAGAATTGTTTGGTTTTTGAGATCAAGACACCCTCTCTCCTTTTCTCATTTAGCATTTCTTTTCCATAGAATGTTTGGAGTGTGGAGTTCTCAATAATCAATACTAGTGAAAAAAACATATTTTATTATGTAAATTACATTTTTTTGTTTTTATAAGTGTAATATGTCTTAGAATCCAGTGATTAAGTGGTATATAAATTTCTCTAGTTATCCTTAGCAGCACAAAGGACATTATAAAAATATTCTATCACAAGGGCAGACTTTTGAGGAAGTAAATAATTAATCTGATGCCACAAATAAGCTGAGTAAATCACCCCAAAGGCAGCACAATAGCTAATTTGACTACAGAATTGTAGGCTAGCACATCTGCAAGGTATCAGTTGGGGAAGAGCACTATTTACTACTCATAAAAAAAATTACTCATGAAATGTTAATATATAGATGTGGCATGTAGAAATCCCAGCAAAAACTCATATTTGTAATACCTAAGTATTTCTTTACTTGAAGGCAGGGAAGAGTTCCTGCATGCATAGAGTTCCTTTTTAACATATACACACGAACTAGCTCCTTAAAACACTTTTCAGTGGGAAGTAATTGATTTTGACATCAAACTGGCAAGAAAGTTGATTATTGCAACTACATTATTTTCTGCTATGGATTAAAAACAGGAATATGAAAAAAGAGAATTATCCAAGTGTTATCCAATTAAGACTAAATCTCATTTTTATGGATGGTAAAAAGGACTTTAGTGGTGTTTTAAAATACTATTCTATGTGGTAAAGATGGTACAAGATGACTCTTGATCTACTAAAGAGGAGCAGAATGTTTGCCCAAGAATAAATCCCATTAATCAGCAATCTAGCAACTAAGCTCTTCCTTCAGCTCCATCCTATATTTTACAGGAAAAAAAAACAATTAATGATAACTAAAATGGTATTAAAAAACTACCAGTCTGGGATTTGATTAAGTTTTATTCTACATTTTCTGAATCATGAGTCAATAAAAATATATTTTAGTACAAGAATTTTACATTAGGGAGAATGGCTGAAGTATACTTTAAGGGAAAGCTTTTGAAATTAAAGAAAAGTTGGCAAAATGTTCAGTGGATCAGGACTAGCCAAGTTTACATTATATAATCTTAAAATGTAATATTTATTTCCAAATTATATTTGTAAATAGAACACTCTATGTCAAGTAACATACCAGCTGGCCTCATTAGTTCTCCACCTAAACCTCTGGAAAAGAAAGAAAAAAAATACCAATTTAAGAAACAACATCACTGTCAGTATTTTGCACTGACATGACAGAAAAAGGAAAAGAAAATTGATATATGAATCTAAACCTGCCTCTTTTGCCAAGATTCAATACATTAAAGCTTAATATGAAGAATATGCATACATGGCAAGTACCTCAAACACTTCTCCAGTAACTTTATTCCTTTCTTTGCATGAGTAGTAAAACAAGTCAGAATTTGAATCTTCACTTGTTGCTTCCTATTAACTGCAATCTGTGGTTAAAAGTTTGCAAATATGTCAGATTTAGGAGTTAGTTTTCAAACTCAAATCTTAATTCAGATGTATCCCGAACTAAGTTTATATGTGAATTTCAGAAAGAGGAGAAGCTAACCAAGCTGCATGGAATGGGAATAGTTCTGCAAACCATAATTTATTAAGCTAGAATTTGTATTCACAAAAAGTTATGTAATGTCAAATGCAGCTTTAGAATTATCCAACAGTCAAATCCAATTCTACCCTCATGTCATTACATGTTTATAAAAAGTCCTTTTAAAGTCAGCTTTCTGGCAACTCTTTTGGACATTATGGAAAGCATTAGATGAAAACTGCGGTATTAAGTTGATCCCATGAGACTGCTGTTGTATTATTTTCGAAAGTATCTTTTACTTCCTTAACAAATTCAATTTTCAATTTGAATTTTTTTTGTTCATATGTGAACTACCCAAATTTTTAAGTACAGTACTGTATTTCAACAACTACAAACCACGCCATTGCCAAAAGGGCCTTATTGCATTTGCATTCTCCTTTTCTTTTTACTAATGTACATTCGTGTGTGTGTGTGTGTGTGTGTGCCTGCGTGCTTGTCAAAGGGTTAGAGAAATAAAACATGATAAACTAGAACACCACATTAATGTGTTCAGGTGAAGATAGAAAATTTTAAAACTGCCCAGAATCACTTTGTACAGTGAGATGGACAGCATATAAATATAATAAAAGAAAAATAAAGTAAAATAACAACAACAACAAATCGCTGGATCAATGCTGGCAGAAAGTGGGCATTACTATCTTTCTTAACAGTCTTGACAAATTACTGGAGAAGAAATTGGAGGAGATCCAAGTATTTGAAGCCAAAGGTACATCATTTCAAGATTTCTATTTCTGTATAATTGATAAAAAGGTTCTAGCCAGGAATTTGTGCTCCGTACTTTAGAATTCTGTGTTATGCTATCATTTAAATGTGCCCATTTTTTCTTTATAAATATAAGAATTATGTGCAGTTTTCACTCCCATGTCAAGCTTACTTATGAAGCTATACAAACATATTTCTGTAAAAGCTTCCAGGGATAATAATTTGATAATCTTTCCAGTGCAACATTTTCTGCCGGAAACCTCATTATTTTTAGCAGACCAGCTTCCACCCCCTTGAGGTTCACCAGATCAAGAATCAAACTCTATTAGATTACTTGAACTATTGAGATATGCTAATGTAACAGCATCCTGCAGGCTCAAACCTCTAGTCAGGTGTCTTTATGCCACACAGCTAGGAGGATACAGTAATTAAGTTATTTTCTTTTTCTTTTCTTAATATTTTGATTCTCTGAATTGACAATAAGATAAGCATAAGGTGTGACAGACCTACACTCCCAACCCTATGATTAGGAGGAAAGATACAGTAGAGTGAGGTGCCCTCTGGGAGTTAGTTGGTGGCAGCAGGAATTACCAAGCAGAAGATGGAATGCTAGTGTGAACACACAGAGGGCTTCTGGAACAGGAAGTGGGGAGACCTTCCATAGGCTTTCACACTACAAGTGTAACTGAGCCCCCTGGACACTTAAACGTTTTTCTTCAAAAAAATAATTATCATTTACTAATCCATTTGTCTCCTTCCCTCCTTCCTTCCATGCATTCCATCCATAAGGAAATGTTTATGTTTGTTCTAGTCTCTGTCTGTGACATAATGTAAGCTGTATAAACATAGTGGTTCAATAATAGCTAGTAAGAACTTCAAGAATGACTGATTTTAACCTGAGTTTTTCTTTTTGTATATCTTACATTTTTTTTTTATCACTGGTTCTGAAATACCACTGCTTAAGGTCCTTTCCCATACTTGTGGTAGTATATAAAGCCAATGTAAAGCTACTAAAAGCATGTATGAGACTAACTAAAAGCTAGCATCATTATAATTGTATTTTTTTTCTCTTTTTAAATTCAAAATTATGTGATGGAATTACTACCAGGAATTCCACTAGTAACCAATCTAAATCAAGCAAAGTACACTTGCTGAAATAGCATTTATACATTTTGAAATTCTGGAATTCACTGCCTCAAGATGTAGATTTTTAAACTGCTTTAAAAGAGATTAAACAAATTTATAGAGAATAAGGTATCAATAACTATTAGTCATGGTGAATAAATGTATCTCCAGAATCAGAGATAGCATGATTCTCAATACCAGTTACAAGAGAGCAACAATGGAAAAAGGCTGTTGCTAGCTGGCTTTACATATACGCGTGCAGGATTTGCATAAATACCTGGTTGGCCAATATAAGAAACATAATACTAGCATAGATAGATCTTTAATCTAATTCAGAGGGCTTCTCTTGCATTTTAAATTCAACAAAACAGCAAATATTAACGGAAAACAGAACATAGAAAGATTAAGCGGAGATTGTAACATTTGTAATAGATGAAAAGTAAACAGAATCATGGAAAAAAGAAAGTTACTCTTTAAAATCTTTATGTCTCATGACATTATATCTGGGAGTACACTAACTACCTTCGTTCAATTTGGTAGCCCATTCTGGACTGTGAAAATGGTGTGACCAAGTTTAAGATGTTTTGAGGCTACTAGCAGATCTGAAATACAATTTGCAAAACTACTCTGTTCTCTCATAGGGAAAAAACAAATATACAACTTTGTTCTTCAGCAAAGTGGGATAAATATTGTAAGTAAATAGGAAACTATGCATAGGTGCAGCATGTCAGATTCAATAGACATCTATGTGCTGTGTCTATATATTGTGCATCTGATTTTAAAAGGAGAAGTAGTATAGTATTGCAAAGTAGTTGTTCTGATAGTCTTCTTCACTTCTTTTTCTATCACAGGTACAGTATTTCAAAGCTATTGCACTTCGCAGCATATTAGATCTATATGGGATTGCAACTTTGTGGGGTTCCCAATTTAAAACACAGAAGACTCCTGACTGTTTTACTTTGCGGAAACTGAATATAGCCTGAAATACACCATTCTGCATTGGCAGCAGGATTTTATTAAACCCAATGCATACATTTACATTAATTCAACTAGTCAGCCAAGTTCACTATTACTGGACTTTATTAAATATTACTTCAATTTATCTCACAAATCATGTAATGGTTTTGTACTCCACACTTTCCAAGGATAATGCTTTTCCTTTATGATATACAGCATTGCCAGAGTCACTTATTAACATAGCAAACAGAAATCAAGCACAGGCTAATGCAATTATTTGCTCCTCTGGGAAAGCATTCCTTATTTCTGAAATAGAAATTCTCATTCCAGAAATCAGTAAGTGCAGCCATAAAAATAGGATTGCTGATATCGTCTGACAAATGGTTATAGTATTATTTTGTTAAAATTCCAAGAAAATGTTTCTCAGATGGGAATCTTCATGGCACTGTACCTTTATTATATTCCATAAAACTGGTTTAACTTGTTTAGTAGTGCTGTTCTATTAAATGCAAAGGAGCTGCTTGTTATAAAATGATGAAAAGACTAATCTTTTATATATTATTCAAATGTATAAATGTATATTTATAGCTTGGAAATGTGTAAAATATCTGAAAGTCAATAATTCTGGAATCACATTATTTTGAAGAGCACATTATTATTGTTAAAGGATTCAATACCAGTCACCTTATGAACCAATAAATGTAATCCTGCAAAACTATAATACAAATTTAAATGATCTGTAGAAATACGGAACAACTAATAAGTCTCATGTTACATATAATTCATATTTAAAATAGTTATTGCTCTCAGAAAAAGGAGAAACATTTATACTTCTCCAAGCACGTAATATTATACAGGATGGCAAACCTACAAGGACATTTTTAAACATATATACAATATATTCTTTCTTTTCCCATTGGAGAATAGTAGCAACAAATGTGGCAGTGTTTGGAACTGGACAGTTCAAGATCTCAAACTGGGCAAGCTAGTAAGTCTCATCCAAGGCCAGCCCAATAATGTTGAAAAATGGTAACATTCTACCTGCTACTTTTGTAATTCTACCAGACATTTCTTTTTTTCTTTTTCCTGGATACATGCAACATGTATTTGGAGGCAACTACTTTTAAAGGAGACATGTTCTGTATTTTCCACACCAAGTAATGTGTTGCTGCCCAGAAAAGCACATTTCCATACAGGATGATTTCTTAGTAGCAAGCAAATAAGATATAAGAAGCAGCAAGCTAGTAGATCAGATGGAGAAGAGAAAAAAAAAGAGCTGTTTAGTCTTATGTATTTGGGCAGCAAGCAGAATTCAGTGTGTACATTGTATATTCATACAATCTATCTTCTGTGCTGTGTAATACTAGTTAAAAGGAAGAATGTTCTCCTGCTGAAGCAAGTACTGGAAGCAAACTGTGCCAACATGTTGCAGACTGAGATCATAAGTTTAATTTCCCAACTCTAAAACATCTTGGTAATTTCATGAATCAATGTTATGTGTTTCAGTGAATGCTGATAGTGTTGATTACATGTTATTTTTTTTTCTTGTCTAGGGTGACAAAATGTCTTGACTGGATAGCTGTCTACTTTTTAAACAGCTCATACTATAAAGTCTATGCATATCCTTATAACACTTTTCCACACACTTCACAGGATAGGTATGCAACATGGATGGACTTCTAAGAGGAACCTGCTTGATTCCAGACAAAGAAATCTTCTCTATTGTGTTCATGTAGAGTCAACATCAAAGTAGGAATCATTTTTTTTACATTTAAACACAACTATGCATTCTTGCACAAAAGGGATTACACATTTCAGAAGCATGCTTATTTATTCCTCGTGAGTTCATTCTCAAAAATGCAACAGTTTAGTTGACACTAATTATCTTACCTATACAACTGACGATGATGAAGCTGTAAAAGAATGGATTTTACATTAAGAATTTTCATTTTTTCCAGTGTTTTTCAAACTGTGGTTCATGTGTTGATTTGGAGAAGAGGATAAAAAAATTGTATTCCTGGATAAATTTAATAACTCTTTCCTTCCACCTAAGAATCTTTTCTCTTTCTTTAGGCCATGGCAAAAGAAAACAGATAAATTATCATTTCAATAATGATAGTATAATAAATGTAGCTTGGCTTCCAATTAAGTCCTGGCTTCCAATGCTTTAGACATTGCTTTTATTATTTAAATAAACAGAAAGGTTCTTTTTTCTATTTAAAAGATACAACTGCAAAAATAACTTTTCAGTAGATATAATATATACGAACCTCTACATGAATCTGCTTAAGTCCTTCCAAAGTTTTTTCATCCAAATAAAATGAAATAAGTCTGCAAGGTTTAAAAGCATTTAAAATCAATACAGTATTATTTGACATTAGTTATATTTGATTCTTAATTAAATGTAAACATTGTGAAAATTCTGTGGCTGTTACTATTATCAATATCCTTTTTCACCCCTAAAACATTAGATTTTTTCCTCCATTATTTTTAATTTTAATTGCTATGACAAAAGCAATTTTTGGTAGGTTCTGTTAATTTATTCTAACATTATTGCTTGATAGTTTCATGTTTGATACCTTTCTAACACCTGCTTTTAATAATATATAAGACAAGTGCTTACATCAGGGGGAGGGGGGGCAGGCAGGCAAAATCCCCAAAAAACATTTTAAGAGAACAGAAAAAACATTACATAGATAGATTTTGAAAATCTGAATATAAAATCTTTGCAATGACAAGTGTGAATAAATAATCAAAATGTAAAGCCAAAGATTTTTTGTTTTTTATATGTTTTTGGGAATCAATCTTCATTTCCAGTGACTGGAGTACTGTAGTCCCTGAAGTTTTCTTGGCAAGCTTTTTGGAAGTGATTTTCTCTTGCTTTCTCCCTAAGGCTGACAGGGAGTAAATGGCCCATGGTTACCCAGCTGGCTTCATTCCTAAAGTGGGAATTGAACTCGTAGTCTCCTTGAATGTAGCCTGGTGTCCTTAATCACTGCTCAAAACTAGTTATCTAGTAATTTTACACCCTATATAATGCAAATAACCCACCATATTTCTCAATGGAATATGGGGGGGAAGCCCATCTTCATTAAATATAGAATAAAGAGTGGGAGAGCAACAGATTAAACTAAATGAAGTATGATTTCAAGCAAATTGCTGCGCCTTTCAAAAAATCTCTTTCTATTCTGAAATAAGAATTCCTTCCACCTACCCTCATAATGTCTTTCAAGGCAATAAAATATCTACCTAGCTTTACATAGATAAAAAAATAATGTGTGTTATTCTGCAGCAATCCATAATTCTAATCCTTTAAGTTTAAAATAATACAAAAAACCTCCAGGAAAAAATATTTCACAAATGATTAAATTCTAGTTTTCTAGTAACTACTATAAAGTAGAGGAAGATGCAGATAACAGTTTGCAGCCTATATCCATCAACGTATTGAAATATATAAGTCTTGGTCCCTTTATAATGACTGATAAGAAGAAATCTCCATAGCTTTTTACTATGACAGTGGTTCTCAACCTTTCTAATGCCGCGACCCCATAATACAGTTCCCCATGTTGTGGTGACCCCCAACCACTTATACATCACCCGGTGCCAGGGGCCTGGCCAAAGAAAAGGGGGGAAAATGACGGACAGCCTTGCTTGGCGACCCCCGTGAAATGGTCGTTCGACCCCAAATGGGGTCCTGATCCACAGGTTGAGAACCACTGTACTATGAGTAGAAGTCAGAAGTAAAGAAAAAGAATTGAACTATGCTAGCATATACTCACAGTCAAAGTATAACTAAGCATATACTTCTAATTAATCATACTTTTTTATTCTCTGATGAATGTAGACTCTTATATAGGAGATCACATTTAGTAACAGGATATGAGAAAAAAATAATTCAAAATAACTTTAAAAAATCAAGTGCACTCATGAGGTGTTATACTGTACCTAATGGAGGAAAAAATAATAAGATAATTTAAACGTTATATGACAATTTTAGTGACCCCTTTTCTGATCTACAGAGGCAAACTACAAAAAACAAATGGATGATACCAACAGTAAAAGAAATTCCTGATAATAGTAAGTAATAAACAATAATTAAGCAACCATAATGAGCTATGGTTGAGCTATAGCTTTAAAAAAAATTTTATCTAGGAACAAGGGAAATATGAATTATTATATGATACCTTGAAAACTGTACTCTATGAAATTATCGTTAAGATTTTTACATGGTGAAATGATGAAAAAGGTTAAGGATAAAAAGACATCTAAATCAATAATATTGTTCTCGTTACCTGTTATTTTCTTCTGCTAAAAGACTCAAAGCATGGGTGATCTCAGCACATGCTAGAATTGCTCCATGTCGGGTATGGAGATCTATACCAACTGCTAAAGGCAGCAGCTTTGGTACAACTGTAAGACACATAACACGAAAAGTGATAAGTTAAATTACACAACAATCTCTTCTATACAGAGATTTTCTAGAGAGAACATACCAGTATTTTCTTATGGTAGTTTAGAAAATAGAAGATTAATGGGTTTTTCAAAGGGCAAATAAGCCTCAGAGACCACAAAAAATAAGAACGTACGTTCCAAAGGTGCTTTTTTCAAAAGGCAACTGGACTTTGTTTTTCCTTGAAGATGTTTTGCTTCTCATCCGAGAAGCTTCTTCAGCCCACCATTCAGTCAGAACTGTACCTGAACTGAATGGTTCCAAAAAGCATCCGGGACAACCATGACCCGGATGACTGAGAATCTCCATAGACATAAGAATGTAAGACTAGGGAAGGGTCTATTTTAGCATTTTGTGCATTTAGGAAACTTGCAACAATGAACAAGGTGGCAAGAGCCCTCTCCCACCAATACAGCAACATCAAGACTAGTATTGTTTGATTGCCTGAATTTGTCAGTCTGCTTTTAAACCACCTAAGTTGGTAACCATCATCATATCTGATGGCATCATATTCCACAATATTTCTTGTTATTGCACTAAGCTTCAATGGATGACTCCAAATTCCAACACAGTAAATGGAAAGGGGTAATTCAAACTTCTCTACCCATCTTTATTTTAAGCTACAAAAAAATCCCAAGTACCATAGTCTTTGCTTCAGTTCTTATACTCATTTTGATTATTATTTTCTAAACCATTTCCTATATTACATTATCCTCTTTTAAGCTCAGTGACCAGAACTGTTTACAGTGTTCCAGCTGTGGCACCATCACAAATTTATAAAACGTGCTACAATATTAGCAGCTTTTAAAATAATCTTTCTAATAATTCCTCACCTGGGACTAATTGTTTTTATAGCAGCCGTTATGTGGGCTGTCATTTTTAATAAGCAATCTAATTGCTAATGGCAAAGTTAGGGCAAAATGATCCATGTCCGCTTTGAACTTGCTCCATGAAACTTATATTTATGTGCAAGGTACAAAAACCTGTTAAAAATAATAGTCATCACATTCTTTGTTGTTGACTTCTATTCATAACTGTCAATTAATTTAAAATGCATAGGAAGGCGTTATAGAAAATAATAAGCATAATAGAGATGACCAGAAAGTCTCAAAAGTTAAGCAAAAGGAGCATTAAACAATTCTCAGCACTTACACAGTATAACAATATCTCTAATATAGGTTGGAATAAAGCATAGAAATTTTATTTTTAAAACTATGGCTTTATACATTTATAATTTTTTATCAATAATAAGCTTTTGAGATTTGGAATTACTCTATGAACCAGACAGGATGCAATCTTATATCTTATAACTGGACCAAGGCCTGTTGAATGCAATGCAATTTATTTATGCATAGATACACATATAAATATATACTGCTAAGTAAATATTTTGATCAAGGTGCTTATATAGTTTGTAAGTGTGCAATCTAAGATTAAGTGTTGATTTCTTCTTGAGCTCATTCTAGGCACTTTTGAATGCAAGAGTGTTTGTACTCACCTTCCCTGGTCATATATTCAGGAGCCAATGGAGTGAGATTATGCAGAGCTTTGGATGAAAGCTCCCGAATAACACTAAAAATTCAGGAAGAAAGATGAGAACCAATATATATGTAATTTATTTTGCATATTTCTATGTAAATCACTCAGGCACAAGTACTTAAAAATAGAAATGTGGAAACACATTTGTGGAAACTATTAGTTAGAAAAAAAACCCTCATTAAATACAACTACTATTAGACTTCCAAAGTCTCTTATCAATGAATCTGAAGCTGTTCAAGTAGAAGCCATACTCTGTAACTTTGCTACTCACTCTCTTTTCTGGAATAGTCACTTCCAGAAACCCAAAAACCTCAGAATGTCCAGTTCACTGTGTTCCAGGAAAAAAGCAGAATGAACCAGGAGTTCATTTTTAGAGTGGTGAGCAGATTTGAAATGCTGACTTTATAAGTATTTTCATAATACTGTTGCCATTGATTTATCAGAGAGTAAGCTAGTATTCACTTTGTACTGTCCTTTCTATTTCTTTCTCCTCTAGTTGTCTGACTGGAAGTTAGAAGACTGCCTGAGGCCCAAAACCCCAACTGGGTGACTCTTTGTCGAGCCTAGGAAGGAGGCACTGGCAAACATTTCCAAAAATCCTTGCCAAGAAGACTGCAGACATTACTTCAAGCTACCACCAAGAATCAATAAGGATGTGAAGGAACAAAAATAAAAACAAAATAATAGTGAGCATATCAGCTAAGGATTCACCATTATTAATTCAATTATTATTAATTAAATTCAATTAATTCAATCTCAAAAAGGAAAATATTGGCATTAATTCATTCCGTTATCGAACCTGATTTGAATGATGTCATAACCTTCAGAAATGAGTGAACTAGTGTTAGCAATGTGTAGAAATGTGAATTTCCAGATCAAAAAAGAAGAAAAAAAATACATTACTAACACATTTTAGAAAAGAATCGTTTTTATGATCAAATTATTACAAATCAGCACAATGAAACATACCAATCCCAGTGGTTGATCTTCATGTTAATCAGATGATCAATCATTGGCTGTGTATATTCAGGAAACCCAGCAACATATACACTGAGGAAATTGAATAAATACATAAAAATCACAGAAAGATTGCTCAAAACTTGTTCCACGTACTATTGGGGCAATATTGCTATCTACAGCAAAGAAACTGTTTTTCTAACAGTTCTGTCAAAGATTTCTATGTCATTAATTTTAAAAGAAATCATTTTTTTCTACATTTTTCCACTAGAATATAAAAAGGCGATATGGTGCTACATTTGCTTCATACACTGAACTGGGGAAACTCACAAGCATGGATCTGGAAGGTAATAACCATCGATTGTGCTTTCAATATTTAAGGAGAACTTGTGATTCATACGAGAATATACTGCTATCGTGGTAAGACATAAATTCATCTGTATAATTAAATGAATTATATTTACCAGGTCAAATAGTCAGATTAGACATCCATATTTTTCACAAGAGTGTCCTCTCTAAGCAATTTTGTTGAATTCTACCATAGATTATAACAATCTTTTCAGAATAATAGAAAACAGAACATTTTATAATCAAGTATTGCAGATTACAAACTCATATTTTCTTAAAATCTAGAGATGTATTTCAACTGCAATTTGATTAGGTAAATGCCATGTAGCAGCAGGTCTAAAAATAAAACTGGATAAATTTTCTGCTATTGACAAAATCCCAGAAGCAGCTTCAGGAACTTACAGGGTTTTAAACTATAGGATGTTAAGGTATGCAACATTAGTTGTATAAAATATTTAGAAGCAATTATTATGAACAATCAAATATAATTCAAAATGCATAATTGTGAGGATGTATATTATTCCAATATATTTTTCTTATGGTTATTCATTAGAATTACAGCAGTTAAAACAAACTTGCTTCTAAAATCCTTAAAACAGACGCTTTGGAAAATCAGAATGCAAAGATCCCACATTTCTCTATTCCTTTCAAAGGACTGAATTGAGAAGGGCTGGGAGAAAAGCCAAGACATTCCTCAATAAAAAAAACCTACCACTGAGTTAGATCCTTTCATTTATCTGCATAATTTAAAAAGCAATTCTAAAATAATTGGTCATTCCTACAGAAAGCCAAGCTTATAAGTCAATATTCCCTAAGAATCATGAGGGTTACCATCAAATCTTTGATCATCACCTTTCGCAGAGAATGGAACTTTCATATTTCAGGT
Organism: Crotalus tigris; assembly: GCF_016545835.1. Classification (NCBI taxonomy): domain Eukaryota; kingdom Metazoa; phylum Chordata; class Lepidosauria; order Squamata; family Viperidae; genus Crotalus; species Crotalus tigris. Next base: position 849,461 of record NW_024096549.1, read on the forward strand.
CATAAAAGACCCATAATTACCATCATTCTTAATCAGCTGTTTAAGAAAAACTGGAAAGAACTGTCTCCACCCTACTGGCATTGTCTTGTTATTCTTGAGCCATGGAAAGAGGAGTTGAGAAACTGGCTGTGTGTAGGAAGAAGGTGTAGGAAAGAAGGGTGGAGTATCATGGAGATGGATTAATCTTTACAGATTAAAGGATCACAAATATTAGGACCTATGTAGTAACAGAAATAAGAAAGCACACTTCAACCTTTTAATATATGAAAATACTTTCTTCCTAAAGCAGGAATTCATATTCTGCCCCACAAAGCCAGGAGGTCAGACTACATTTATGAAGAATGTGTCATTTAGCCAGAACAGAGATTTTCTTTCCTGAAGGCCTCCTTTCTTGGACATAGGCTCTCCCATCAAACAGATGCTTGTAAATCTTCAACCAGTACCTTTCATATTCCCATTACCGTATTTTTCCATGTATAAGACACTATTTTTTCCTGCAAACACCCTGTTCAAAAATCAGGTGCGTCTTATACACGAAAAAATAATGGTAGCCTCTGCAGCCCAAGGCATGCCTGTGTGGGTTCTTTACATGCCATTGCCATGCCGCCTGGTGCAGGTGTCAAGCCCCTGTGGGCTTGCCACTAGCGGGAGGGGGGAGGGGGCAAGATCGTCAGATGGCGGCATCCAGAGGCAGCGGATGGGACAAACAGCATGGATGGCAGCAACAGCCCTTTCCCTCCCTCACACCTGTATGTTGGCCGGGGACCCTGTGGAATGCAGCTGCAAGGCCGTCCTGCTTGATAATAGTGGCCAGCCAAACTTCCGGATTTGCTGGCTCAGTTATTCAGCGCTCCACCAAACAGCTGATCGGCAAAGAGAAATGGCGGGGAGTTTAAAACCTGCCTTTGCTTCTCTTCCCTTGCTGTCATGCTGGTGCTTACGCCAGTTTGTTTACCAGGGTCGGAAGGCTGTTGCTGTGAACTGACTATGCATGCTCATCGTGCCGGATGCTAGTTACGTGGGGTGGGGGTGGGCCAGTCGGGAGGTGTCTAATTTAGAGCGCTGGGAGGCGGTTGCTCCCAGCGCTGACTTTGTTTGCTGTAAACTTGGAACTCGCATGCCAGAGCATCTTATAAACAGAAAAATACGGTAGTTCACTCATATGAACTAGTGGCTACGTAGATTCTGCTTCACAGGTTTGAGAATTCAAACCAGTGGTGGGATTCAGCTGGTTCGCACCAATTCGGCATAACTGGTAGCTAATTTTTGTGGACTTCCGGAAGCGGCATCAACACAGAGAACTGGTTGTTCACGTATTTGAATCCCACCACTGATTCAAACTGATGATCAGGGTACATTTTGGTTTTGGACTGATATATATTTGCACAGACTGAAATGGTAAGAGTATGGCTAAATCATTTTAGAATTTGATATTGTAGTTTTGAATGTCTTCCCCAAGTCAGAAAAATTACATGTAATACTGTAACTTTTTTCCAGAAAAGAAGTCGATTAACCAAACTATGGCAGTCAAAACTAAGAGCTGCATTCTATATTAACCCAGTAAAAAAAAGTGAAGAAAGCTAGATAAGACCAGATACTCATAATAAATATTACAGGCAGATCTGAGCTCTGTCAGAATGCCTTAAGAACTTTAAGGGCAAGAATATGTAATATTGGAAAGCTGATCTGTGAAGTGCCATCTAAACTACAGCTTAAAGTCTTCACACGCTGCATCTCCTTAGAAATGCAGACAGATATTCCAAGTGTTTCTGCATGACACCCTAGTATGTAGGTACATGTGCACAAATAACACTTCTATTATTAATACCGCCAAAACAAAGTGTTTTGTTGAGCAATGAGTTTTAAAGGACATTTTGGTGTCTAAGACCCAATGGATCCTGAGCCTTTGGTTATGACAAACTTCTATGCTAACAAAGATAACTCACTACCTTATCATCTTACTACCATGAAATCCTGACTCTTAGTCTTTGTTCTAAATCAAATTCTGTGGTCTCTGAAATTTCTTGTAATTAGATTGTTCTAAGAAAAATAAAATGCCAGCATGTTCATTCAATCAAGAATATTATAGAACCATGCTGATCTTCTCTCAGTTATATGAATATAATTACAGATAGAAGTATGAAAATAAATTTTAAAGAAAAACAGTGTCATGTTTCTTCTTTGTTTTAAATTAATAGTATTCTTACCTTATATTGAGAAAACAATTAGCCCTGTTACCAACAGCAAAATAATCAGCTGTAGTCACAATGTCAATTCCATGCGGAAAAGTCCCCTATGAAAGTTAGGACACAAAAATAGAAATCACACATAATTCCAAATTTTTACTTTGAAAAGTTGCTAGCACGTTATTAGAATAACTTTCCTCTCAGGGGAAAAATATATTCTGCTTTATAAATTCAACCACAAAATGAAACTGTTGATGGTCGTTATTGCGACTTAATTTCCAAAAAATACTGATTGATAAAAGACAAGTATTAAAATTGCTAAGACAAAATTCTGAAGCATATTCAGTATTCTTCAACTGCTTACATACGAATAATAGAGCAACCAAAATGACAGTTGTAAAATAGGAGAATGAAAATAGGTGTAGGCATAATCTAGCTCAGTTTTCAGTAATTCTTATTAAAGTCAAAATAAATTAGAAGGCTACAGATGCATTTTAATGAATATGTAAAAGCTAAACTTAAACAGAATATAGGATGACTCTGTGTCAAACCTCCCCCTATCCCACCTTCTCCTACATTTCCCTGAGCTCGTTTTGAGCAAAAAATAAATTGATATTCATATTTGTGTTTACCCAAACTATAATACAGCCTTCTACACTTCCAGACCAGATAAAGTGAGCAGTTGCATTCAGTGAAAAGAAGTTTCCTTAAAATCTCATAACAAGACCAGGGAAAGGACGGGGTAAAAACAGCAGTAAAATGTATGGATGCAGGGAAAAAGGACTGGCTAGACACCCTTATTGATTATACTTAGAATATAGGAATACTTGAGAACAATTGTGAACTTTTTATAAATCTCTGCAGTCCATGAAGAGCTCTGTCTAAAAAGATATTGCTGATATTTAGATGGTCTTCCAAAGTAGATATTCTGTATGATCAGTTTACTTATTAGAATGCTTACAAACTGTTCCAATTAAAGTAATCTGAGTGGCATATAATTCATCACCTCTATAAATTCATATTAAAAGCAAAATTATACAGATCAATATAAATATTAACCATAATACAAATGAATATAGAAAAAATGTAAAGTACATAAAAACCAGAACTATCCAGGAAGGTAAATCAGTACATCCCTCATGAACAAAAATATACTTTTAGGTACACATTTTAAGAACACCATGGCCAAGAAATAAAATTAGAATTTTATAGTATGAAACAAATATAGAAAGAAAACACATTCTATCAAACAAACTATTCTACCAAACAAACTATCCAGGTATTAACTTGGTAAACAAACAATGCCAATGTCAGCACTAAGAGAAAACGTTTTCCCAAACCAAGAACAATTGAGATGGCATACTTAATTTTATATGCTTCTCCTTCTTACAAATTATACATTGTCTCTAGAATGCAGGTAGTCCTCGACTTATTTTGAGCCCAAAATTTCTGTTGTTAAGTGAGTTTTGCCCCATTTTAACGACCTTTCTTGTCACAGTTAAGTGAATCACTGCAGTTGTTAAAAGTTAGTCACATGACTTCCCCATTGACTTTGCTTGTCAGAAGGTCGCAAAAGGGGATCACATGAGCCTGGGAATCTGAAACCGCCATAAACATGAACCAGTCGTCAAGCATCTGAAGTTCGATCACATGATCATAGGGTTGCTGCAAAGGTTGTAACTGGTCATAAGTTATTTTTTTCAGTGCTGTTGTAACTTTGAATGGTCAGTAAACAAACTGTTGTAAGTCGAGGACTACCTGTGTTTGGAATTGCATTTATTCCTTACGTTAATTCTGACATCTCATTAATGTCCATATGACCAAAAGTTGCTTTCAGTTTTATTGATAAATACATTTGCTATAAATGTGTTAATGATAGAATGTGTATTATTATACAATAGTTATTACATATATGGCCCACGCATGGCCTGAGTATAAAACGTATTTATGACGACTGTGTCTCAAATAAATCCTTCAGAGCAAAACAGACATTTTGGATTCTGAAACATTGCAAAACAGCACCCACTCCTTTCCATTGTGAATTACTGCCGTGTCGTTTTTGACTCACAGTCAGTCAGCATACGTAAATCTTTAGGATAGAAACAAATTTAGATTTTGCTGTATCTGGTAATGAAATGGAAAAAGACCAAACCAGCCAAAATTGTAGAATGAGGGATGTGCCTAGCATTCCATAGACAGAGTATGGATCTGTATGGATCAGACTCTGCTGAGACCAAATCATAGACTGCATGTTTTTGCACGGCGTTGGAGCATGCATGTTAGTTTTTGAGGAAAAGCAAGACAGGGGTATGTGGCAGTGGAGAGGTAGGGCTGGTGGAAGGGCTACTGCAGGCAGGACAGCAGCAGCAGATAAAGAAAAGGCATGAAAGGCTGAATGGACCTGGGTGGACATAGCAAATATGCTACGCTTGAATTCAAGACTGACAATGGCTAAGGAGAGATTAAGAGGAAAGAATATATTAGGAAGTAGATGAGAAAAAGGGAGAGAGGGACAAGACATATCAGCCTTTCCATAATTTGCCCCCATAACTCTCCAGATTTGTCTTGGTCAAATATCAGATGAACCTAAATGATTTTGGTTTGGATTCTGACCTGTCCAATGCTCTGGTTGTTTTTCCGAGCCACAAGGTGTTAGTCTTGACACAGAACAAAGGATTTTTTGTTTGTTTGTTTCACGTTGCACATAATTATCAATGAGATAGATTATAATAATCATAATATTTTATGCTCAAATCCAGCCACTCTTTATTTGTACTTCACCTTTACAAATAACTCAAGATGGCAAACATACCCAAACACCCTCCTTCTCCTATTTTCCTTAGAACAATAACCTTGTGAGATGAGTGAGAGAGTGACTGGCCCAAAGTTACCTACTCAGCCTTCATGCCTACGGTCAGACTTGAACTCACACTCTCCTGCTTTCTAACCTGGTGCCTTAACCAAAAATGTCTTCCTCTTGTCTAAAGTTTTTATAGCCAAAATAAGGCTATTCTCCCTTGATATTTTAACAGATTTCTCCTTGATATTTTAATGGATGAATTAATTCTTTTTATAAGACTCCTTGCAGACGAAATAGAAACCATATGTTGATCCATTTAATTAAAAATGGAGGAAATCTATATACAACCAAAGCATACTTCAATTGAAGCATGATCACTTATGTGCCGTAGAGTCATAAATATGGATGTTCATAAAGATAAGGTATCTTGATAGTAATAATATTCTAACATTTGGGTATAAAATTATGACTTATTCTTGGATTTTCCCACGATCATTAATGGACCTCCAATATAAAACCAATTCCAAAATAAAATGTTCCTTCCATTATTGTATCAAGTTACCCAGATTTTTTCCAACACATCTCATTTATCCTTAGGATATCAATTTGTAATCTCTTCATCTTCTTGGCAGAGCTCTTCTATTTTGCATAAAATGTTAATGTTTTAGTCTGCAATCATCACCACTGATCTGGAGATTCTTCAAAACCTTTTATGTTTTTTTTTCTCAGTGTCTCAAGTATCTGCAGTAATATATACATTAAGAAATACTTCTGCTAAGGAAAGTCACTTCAATTTGGAAACATGAGTAAAAATGCAAGTATACAATGGGGGATACTTTTCTTGATAATAAACAACTAAAGTTCAAAAGTTCTCAAGCAACAGCTAGGCTTCATATGGCACCAAACATAAGTAGCAGGTAAGCCTCTATGGAGGCGGTAGTCCATAGAATGATCACTGTGAAAAAGCCTTATTAGAAGACCATGAAGAAGTGCCTTAGAATGATACCACAGTTCTGGAAGTAAATAAAGAAATAATCATTCTTTTTAGGCAGAGTTTTGTCTCTAAGTTTGCTGCTTAGCTTCCAGATGGTTCCCAGGAGCCAAGCAACAAGCATGGAGGACAGACCTCTGCTTAAATCTACAACCCGAGCTACAAATATTCTCTACAGTCTCTAAATAATCATTCTTTCAGATATCCCACTGAGGACTTTACAGACTATGAACTGCACTTTGAACCGGATCTGGAAACAGACCAGTTGGTCTGCCAATGCAGATAGCAAACTACTGTTACGATGTGATTATTCTATTATCCTGATTTGAATTAGCTGAAATGTACACATTTTTCAAAGGACGTGACCATGTACTTAAATTACCTGAATGACAATTGTCCACAGTGCAGTTCCCTAGATGCTATAAACAGCATGTTTGGTAAGGAATCTTATTATACACCAAGGTAAAAGCACCTTTAACAATTGACTACCCACCACCCACTGCATTTGATAATTTGAAATAGACTTTTCTGATTAAAATCCTGAAGGACAATGGATTTTGGAATTTTTTTAAATTAACAAATAACGTCTGTATATACTTCAAAAAAAGAGGCACAAATTATAGCTAATGGGGAACTAATAAAACCTTGTAATATACAGAAAGGGACATGGCAAGGATGTCCGCTGTTATTATTCATTCTAATTCTTGAAGTTTTAAATAGAGATGTAAGATACAACAAAAGAATTGCTGGAATGAAAGTTAAAAACTCTATAAAATTTCCAGATGGTTTGGTTTTAATTTTGGGAAATCCTATGGAAGGAATAGAGATGTTAATGGTGTTGATGGAAAAGTTAAAAAAAATGGGGTATTAGCTATTTTTATAATTAACTGTCAAAAAGGTGTTAAGAAAAATATGAAGATGGAAGATCAAAAAGAAATTATTGTAAACACTGGTTTTTAGATTGAGAAAAAGTAAAATACCAAGATTAATATGAATTAATCAAAATAATTATGCTTAATTTGAGGAGGGGGCTGGACTAGAAGGTCCCTTTCAATCCTGTTATTCTTTGAATTATGTTAAGGCATGGTATGGAATAAAATTGTTAAGGTGGAAAAGTAACAATTATCACCTGTTGGCGAGAATTTCAATGGTAAAAATGAAAGTAGAGTCAGCTTGGTCTAGTGGTCAAGGCATCAGGCTAGAAAGCAGGGGACCTTAGTCTACGCCTGCCTTACCCATGAAAGCAAGTCTGGCGACCTTGGGGAACCAAGTCACTCTCCTCAGGCCAAATTCACCTCACAGGGTGTGTGTGTGTGTGTGTGTGTGTATAAATATATTACTTAGAATTATCTTTACTTCAAACAATACTTGTTTTTACAAATGATACATTTGTAAGCAATGGCAAAGGGATACATCCAGATTTATACAGAAAAGACAAAAACCAAGAGTTAAATATAAAATTCCTCAGGATTCAAAAGACTTTTTCCTGCCAAAGCTGTTTTTTGAAGGGGAATCTAGGAAGATCCAAGGATGTGAATGCAATTCTCAGTAAGGAGCAATCAGAAGGGTTGGGTCTCTTGCCATCTTTTCCCTTCAGTTGTTATTTTTTCTTAAATATGCCTAGGTTTTAATTACACTTTTTGAAGCTTTACTATCTCTTGATTTACAATTAGTTAACTTCTGACCTATTTTATAACCTCTTGCTGGACTTTTACATTTTTTGTTCACTTATTTCACTGTTTACTACTAAATTCCAAACCATTTTCATTTTAGCTGTAAGGTTTGAGGTGAAAATATATTTTCTGGCAGTGAAAGTCATCCAACTGGACTTACATTTTACACAGAATTATATTGCAAATTTTGCTCTTTCTAGCTCTTTAAAAAAAGCTCTGATATTTATTTCTTAACTTTCAATGCTAAAATTCTCCTTTCTTTAACCATTTTTTGATTCTATAGAAAAATCTTTATCAACCTTTGTTTGTAGATGCTGGTTACAACTTATCTGCTTCTCTTGTCCTTGGAAAGAAAGAATAGTGTGTCTCTAAAAAGAAATGAAATTTTCTGGGAAGCATTTGAAAAAGGAATCCTTGCCAACTTACAGGTTTTATTTGAAAATATAAACAAAAAAATTAATGGGTCAACAATGGTCAACAATGATACCCAAAAGCAGGAAATAACAGTTGGACTTGATTTGCAATTTGATGAATTAGAATCTGATCTATTGCTTTTGAAAAATATAGATCAGCCAGCAAAGATTGAAAGGAATATAAATACAAGCAATTCTGAGATAGTGGAATTAAAGAAGGATGGATTCTACTTTCTTGGCAAGAGAAATGCTGTATTTTTAAGGAGAGTTTTTCAACAATGGATGCTGCAGAGAGATTTACAAGACTTAAGAACTTTGGAAATGAGATGCAATTGTTGGGAAAGTTCCCAGTTAAAAATCTAAGGAAAAGTTTCATTATTAAGAACCAAACAAAGGTGGATCCTGGACAGATCAGAGATAATAACTGTGGTGATTTATGGTAAATAAGAAACTATTGTAGACTTTGAGTAACTTATAATAACAGAGGACCTGAAATTTTAAGTTTGCTGTTGTTTAACCTCTTAACTATTTTTTATTTCATATATGTAATGTACGGCAGGTCAATTGGGCTGCAAATAGATGTAGAAGCTTACAAATTTTGAACCTGTTTTGCGGGGGGGGGGGAAGCTATTATTGTTGCAATAGATTTGTCAGTAGGGCGAATAGTATGTGTTTTGTTTTGATCTGATTTTTGTCCTTTTTAATTCACATTTTTTAAAAATGATCTTGTTGGTTTTGTCTCAATTTTTTTCTTTTGGATTAATCTTTTGAATAAATTTTAAAAAATTAAGAAAAATGATAAAATGAGGAAGAATTTTGGTTTTATTACACAGATGGAAGCAACAATGGAAAAAGGCTTTGCCCGATAATCTAGACTTATGCGCTTTTCAAATCCATCCAGTTGGACACTTTCTAATCCAGAATATTGAATTAGATGGACGTACAGTCTGATCCAGGAGGTATATTATGCTTTTATATTCTTATAATTATTATGTACTTTATTTTGAAATAGAATAATCATATAAATTTGTAGCAGCTCTTAAGGATTTGGACATAGACTCTAATAAATTGAAATTACATCACCTATGTCAACACTGCAGGTTGAGAAGTTGAAAACACCACCCACTTGAAAAAAGATGAAGTCAGTGTAGGGTGTTTACTCATACCATTACTTGATAATAAGACAGGTAATTTTGCCATTATAAAAACTGTTGGAATGACAACATTCAGAACTGAACATCCTACACGTTTGCCACACTACTATTTGGGACACACCACAGTCTATAATCTACTCCCTCTTGGATTTAAAACTCCCCTTTACTTTCTTTGAAAAAACTATCTAACTTTTTGTTGTTATTGAGGTTCAAGACATATGTGCTGAGTATCAACATTTGAGCAAGATAAAAGGTAGGTACCAGGATCATAAGCTGGCATTCCAAGCAAAGGTTGGTAATTTATAAAAGGCAATCTGGCTAGGGGAAAAGCCCTTACATTCAATTGTAATCAAACCATAAGACAGATCTCCAAACAACAGCCAAATAATTAGAACTAAAATATTCAGAAAATTGTACTGATAAAAGAAAGTACTAAGCTAAACTGCCCTTTTAAGTATCTCTCTCTCTAGCACTATCATACTCACCAGATGAACCAGACTATTTTGCTGTCTCAGTGAGAAATAGTCAATGGAGGGTGTGGTAACAGCCACCTCAGGGTGCAGAGACATCGAAAGGAGTGGCTTGAATTTCAGAACAGGTAGGAGTCAGGACTAACATTAAATACAAAAGTTGGCAAATCCCTAAGGCAGCAAAGATTGAATATACCAAGCTTGAACATGTACTGGGTATCAAAAAACAAAAAGAAAACTAAATGTGGCTACAAGCAACCCAGATTTCTAAACTCATTGCCATGGAAACTTCAGTGAGGATGCAATTAAAGTCTCCATCCTCCTTGATTTTTTTAAAGGAAGACGGTAAAGTACAAAGATTCTAACATTAACTCTAACAGAATGCTTTTTGAGTCATGCTTTTTGAGTCATGTCCCATTGTTAAATAAAAATGGTAGTTACACTCCAGTGCTTCATTCTGAAGGTCACTAATCAGCCCGAAGCTACCCAGAAAAAAATATATTAAAGGACTATAGAAAATATCATGGACTCTCTTGAGAAGGGGTTATTTCACCTATGTTGTGTCTATATCTTTTTTTTCTTTTGGTGTATTTTCACACTGAATATTAATTATGAGAGTTAGTCTAAATTATGTTAAACTACAGGTTGAAGCATTTATGGTTTCAATTATAAACTGTTGCTTCAGGATAGTATAATCAGAGACTAAGCCGGAGTTAGACAGGAAAAAGCTTAAACTTTTTTTTTTTTACTGCTGTAGATACAACATAATAATTCTTTCAATGTGTCATCTTCATTGCAAATAAAGGCTTTGTTAGCTCTTTTTTGCACTGATAAGGAAAAGGAAGGAATATAATTTTCTTGCAGCCTATAAGATTTGTGATTTTGATCCAGAGGCAGAGCCGACAATATTTAAAATGGAAGAAGTGTGTGTGATATTACATTACATGGAATATACACGGTATATTCTGTTTTGTTTAAATAATGCTTTTAGCTTTATGGTGTGAAGGGAAGCATATTTAATTATTTATTTATAATATTTGTAGACTGGCAAATTAAGACACTGTGCAGTGAACAATAAAACAAGTATAAAACAGAAAACAGCAATTTAAAAGGAATCAATCTTCCCTTTGAGGGAAGAATTTGGGTGTATTTTTAATTAGAATAACTCTAGGCAATTCACTACATATGCTGAAAGAGTAAAACTATATTAAATGAATGATTCATCAAGGAGCAGGTGCCCAAAATAAGATGGCAGTGCATTTAAACCAGCATAATACATAATGCAATGGGGCATTCCAATAAAGGATTTATTCAACAAATTGCATTTTTAGGATTTATAATATAACCAGATGCTAATGGAACAAAACTAGACTCTTCTTTAATCTAATCATCTAAAAAAATTCCACATGTAGCTCTAGAAGATTAAAATCTATACATATGTTTTATATACAAATTCAATGAAAGAACACTACTCTGTTTTTATTCCTTTCTGAAAATTTGTAAAAGATTCAACTGTGGATGCATTCTGAACCAAAAGGGTTTATTTTGTTTTCTTCAAGAATCCAGAGAGGTGCAAAATATTAACTCAAAAGATAAAGAATAGTTAAACAAGATCCCCTGGGATTTTTTTTCAGACAAATGATAAAGAATACAACAAATTTCTTCTATTTCAACTCTTTTTGTAACAGTCCTAGCCTTATTATTGTTCCCTCTTCCCAATCATCTTACAAGGGTAGTCTTCTGCTTAATATTATACAAACTATATTACTATGAATATCGGCAAATCAATGGCAACTTATCATCCAGCAATGTAATGGAGTATCTCAGTTAAATTCTACTTAATTATTTATGTTTTTCACTGATAAAAAGGGACATTTTCTTCAAGGAAGGATAACAATAATTTCTCTAACTATAAGTTGAATGACTTCAGACTGGTTGCTCTGACAACTGTAGTATATTCACCCATGTTGTATGGCTGTAGTATTATTATTATCCTTCTCATCCTCTCTACTACCCCCTCTTATCAGTATCATTATTATGATTATGATTATTTGTTGCTTTGCATGTACACTGAGAGTTTCTGCACCAGAGACAAATTCCTTGTGTGTCTAATCACACTCAGCCAAATAAAGTATTCTATTCAAAGCAGAATCTATAGACCAGCAGAATGCTGAGGAAAGGTTAGATATGAAGATTTCCTAAAGAACAGCACTTTTAACATTCATATAGCTATGTGTGCATAAGAGTCCAATTCTATTAATTGGAGCCTCAAATCTGAGTCCTATGGAAGTTTAGTTGGAACTAAATGGATCAAATACCCAAGTGGCTGCCATTATAGACATTTAGAACTCTCTAAGGAGGAGAAATTCAGGAATTGCTTCAGTAATCATCAAAAAGCTCTTATATTCCCCTGCAGCCAAAAAGACCAACAAGATAAACTCAGAGAAGCAGAGATAATTTAGAAATTAATTAAGATTTTAACTCTGATATTCTAAAGGTTAAAAAGAAGGAAGAAAGAAATATGGATTTAGAGGGTTTCTACATTAAGGAAGCCTGTGGTTTGATGATAAGATTTCTAAGTAAGGAATCAGCAAACTATTTGATATCAAAATTTAGCAATGCAACTTGCTGCTGAAGTCTAGAAATAAAGTGTAATGCAGAATGTCATCAATAAATTGCTTGGAAGCAGACTTAAGAATCTAGGACCCGTGAAATGGCAGTAAAAATTAAAACTTATGATTTTACAGTTTGATCCAGACAAGTAACATTTAAAATTCCTGAATTATTGTCAATGCTGTTATCTGTTTAGGATTATTTTAAGCCTACAGTATTTCTGATAAACAGCTAAGTATATTATCAATGTAGGTGTCATATATTTAAAAGAACTCTGAATAGACTTAGAATATCCATATTCACAAATCAATGGTTTAAAGGTTTCAAAGACTAAAAAGTATGTTTCACATGACTTTAAAATGAGATTAATGCAATCACATTTGTTTCCTTTCATGTTTTATTGGACACATTTGAGAATGTTTAAAAAGAATTGGCTACAACCTTATTATAAAATGCTGAAGGGACATTTACTCCTACAATATGGATTTTCCCATTGTATCTGTATGATATTACCATGATCAATAAAGTTTAACCATGGATATAATTTTTAACAAAATATTATCAATTTGGGATTTATAATTATATAAAGAACTACGGATTTATCAGCCATGGGGCTCAACAAAAAAGACTATTCTTCAAGTTTGCAAAGATTACATGTTCACAGAATTACAATTTTGACTTAAAAATGTGTGTTGCTTCTGTCTAAACTGGATCTCGATTGGTAAAATGAAAAGGCCAAATCATATTATTCCATGCGATCCTGAAATGACATGTTTAAAATTTGAGCTAAGTGATTTATATAAATAAGGAGTTTCTTATCGTTTGATAAATGCTTCTTAGGAGTGAGGAGGGGAGTACATTAAAGCAACAGAACATTAAAAATAAGGAATTTAGGAAAAAGAATTTGACAAACAGAACATGTTAAGGATGATATATATTTAAGACATATTAAACCAGTGATGGCAAACCTTTTAGAGACCAAGTGCCCAAACTGAAACCCAAAACCCACTTATGTATCGTCGGGTGCCGGGTGGGCGTGGCCAATTGGCTGGGTGTGGCCAATTGAGTGGGCATGGCTGCGGTGGTAACGGTAGACTGGGTGAGACTAAAAAGTTCAATCAATCAATTCCAACTTTGCAAGATCTTTTTTTCCCGTGAGAAGTTGAAATTGATTGATTGAGTGAACCTTTTTTTTCCCCACATGGCGGTGGAAGCCTAAAGCGAAAAGATTTTATAAAACCCAGCTGAAGGCCTAGGACTGGGGCGACAGCACACGTGCCCATAGAGAGGGCTCTGAGTGCCGCCTCTGGCACCTGTGCCATAGGTTCGCCACCACTGTATTACACTATACTGTATGTAGAAAGACATGGATACATGGATAGTTTGGAATAGCTTGATTTCAATACAAAATATTAAGATATAGTGGCAATTTCTTTTTTAAAAAGTATGCATCTTATGTCCTGCTGAATATTTCTAAAACATTTTACGGATTAATAGTTTTTGAATGCAACCTTTAATATACCACACAAGACTCATTGTGCTTCTCAGTGAATGCTTGGCTGTTTTCTTCTGCTTAAAAACATGGTGCTTCTGGTTGCCAAAGTACCAAGAGATAACATTTTCAGAACAGGTACAATAAATACAATTTTATAGATAGTAGATGCTATTGTATAATTGCAATATACATGTTGGTTCTTTTTATACTTTCCAGAATGCTTCAAGTATATATAGGAAGACTTACGTTAGTTCTTACTGAACAAAAAAGTACCTTAAACTCAGAGGAAAATAGTACCATACTTGAAAGTTCTGTAAACACATTTCCTGTTGGTTCTATTTTTTTTAGAAAAAAATTAAAATTACTTGAGTTTGTTCAATTGAAATAAAATGGAAAGAATCTGAAACTTAGGACCAGCTCCTACTTCTTGTTTTTACACCAGGAATACAAGAGGAGGTGTATCTGCTTGTTTATGCTGGGTGCAAACTACAAACCAAATTTGGCCAAAGGCATGATTTTTAAAAATAATAATAATAAAATGATTTTCTACAGCAAACAGTGCTTATATAACTCTTTTCTCATCAACTAAAAAAATCCCATATATCATTCTTAATAGAACAACAGATAGGATTGTTGGACAAAGAATAAGAAACTGTATTTGGACATGCTGATTTCTGAAAAGCTTCAATCCAATACAGATCCAATACAGAAAAATATTCTGAAATCATAATTTCTGAAACATCATAATATCATTTTTAAGACTGGAAGGTAGTTTAGATTTATCCAAATTTACCAAACCTCTTATTCACTGCTAGGAGTGACAAAACACCTACACTTAATTTTATGCTTTGGTGGATTTACAAGAAATTAAATGAAAGGGTTTGTGTTTTTTCCCCCCTAAGTTACCTTACCTGTCTACCAACATTCTCCTGGAAGGCAGCCTAAGAACAGAGAGAGCAAACATAAAAAAATGAGTCAGGTTTGCTTGCAGATAAACACCAGATCATGAATTCAAAACAAATACGCAGCAATATAAATGACCCATGGGCTTTATTTTAAAATGAAAAGTCAACTTTGTTAGCTGAATATGCCCTTAGGCAGTTGTTACGTGCTAATGCTCTTTTAAATTTATATGCTGTGTGCGAACAGTTTAGGAATGGGTGTTTATTAAAATCAGGCACACCCAGAACAGTGGCCTTCATTGCTGATACAATGCTTCCCGTAGAAATGAAAAGACAATGCCCTTAGAATACAGCTATTGAGAGAGAGAGATTTTCCAGCTACTTCCGTAAAGTTATAAATGACCTGTGTGCTGTAAAATTAACATTTTCATATATCTAAACTCTTCCTCCTCCTCCTTTTATAAATTATATGAGATGACAGATAGCATTAACTTGCTTGGAGTTATAAATAACTCCATTTATAGACTTCATAAATACGTTTTGAAATGCAAAATATTCAGATTTAAACATTGGATCAATTATTATTTTTGTATTTTTTGTATAAAACTCAAGTATTACATTTCAATACTGCATGAGAGGGAAAAAGGAGATAAACCAACATGACTGATAAAACCAAATTATGGTAAGATTCAAGTATTTGGCAGAATGAAAAGTAGAACTCTGCTTATCAGAGCTCAAAATACACATTTAATTGGCAAAGATGGTTGCTTAAACCTTTTTGCACATATGATATTGTACAAATTTAACATGGCAATATTAACATAGAACTTCCCTTCAATTTAACCAGCTGATACAATTTTGCCAATTGACATTGGTCATGGAACTTTTTGACTGTGAGCCCAAACAGATGATAATTATACTGCATTTTATTATGCTAGAAATTCAATCAATGCATTTGAGAAGGACTTAAGAACCTAAGATACAACAGCTTCAATGAAATTTAGAAGAACTTTTCTGTTCCACTAAACCTCTGGACTTCTCCTTGATTTCTTTGGTAATTCCAATGCAACCCACATAATAATAAAAGGATGAAAGAATTAAATTTTCTAGCTTAAATGGTTAGTCAGTTTTCAAGAAAGCACTTTTCTGAATCAATAAGTTACATCCTGAATTTTTTAAAAAATGCTCCAAAGTAAATATGGTTTCATATATTATAAACTGAAACACAAGTAAATTCCATCTTTCTGCTATTGTTTCTTCCAAATAAAAAGTGTGTACTTTTATAGATGTATGTATTTGTTTATACGCCATATCTGTCATCAAAAATTAAAATTCTAGGTGGTTATTGTATACATAAGAAGGAAAGGAGAAGGATGCAATATGGTAGAATTCACACTGAAGGTAAATCATGGTAACAATAATGGTCCAAATGGCCCAAAATGCTTCCATAGAGCAATTTCAGTCTTCCTTTCTCCATAAACAAAAGCATTTTTTTTCCTTTTTAGGGGTTATATTCTGTTTATAACTCTTCTGTCCAATCATTTATAGAACAGAGCTATATAGGATTAAAACAATTTCAAGGCACCTACTCAAATTTAACAAAGCCTTGCTATCTATTTACTTCATGCAATTCTACATTCAATTTCTTGGGCAAATATATTTAAATATACTAAATCAAATACTCTGTTTATTATAGAACCAATTTATTTATGAATAAGCCAGTTGATTTCAATGAGTTTCCTATGCTCATGAAAACGTGTTCACATATACATATACGTAGAGATTCTCTATATTCACACATATGCACAAACACACACACACACACACACACACACAAATACAAACATTGGATATTCAATATACAGTTAATAGTTAAACATGAAATATTTTTGCATATACTTTTGAAATATCAAATAATAAAATATTTCTCATTTTCTCTGACGGAGTGGGATATTTTTTTTTAAAAAAAGATAGATGTTTATAGAGAGTTTAATCCATGCTTGTCTATCTTAGATCAATAGAATAGTATAAGTGATAGACAACTAGTTAGACATCTAATATAAATAAATTTCAGTAATTAGCAGGAACTGCCTTCAGATAAGCTTCTTTTTCCACCATTACAATGTATTGCAAAGATGACAACTCACCCTATTTCTAAAATTACACATAATTCCCACAGACATCAAAAGAGAATTTAGTACATAACTTGGAGTAGTTTAGAATATTTTTAATTTCACAATATAGGTTGTCTATCTATTCAAATTAACAAGTTTTAAATTATGTAAATTATACTCATCAATCTGCTTTTTTTCCTCTGAAACCAATAATTTGAAGAAAAACGAACTCAGTGAAGATATAAAACCATATGCAGACTAAATTTGAATGAAACTATGATTTCATAGTTTGGAAGAGTGAGAGAAGCAACTAGTTAATTATATATTTTTTGGGGGTGTTGAGTCATATTACATCTGTCTAAGCTTGAATTGTTGGTAAATATCCAAAATGCAATTGGCTACTTATTTCTGCCTCTATCTTTTGTTATGTCATGGGAAAACACAATTTTCATTCTAATAAACTGAAATTATAGCAATCTTTTAAATTACTAATTCCTGATTTAACTCACAATCAGTATTGTAGATTTTTATAAGAATATTTAATTTGTATTTAACATTTATATTAAATAGTTAAACATGTATTGGAATATGATCATATGACATCTATAGAGTGACATTTGTTTCAAATTATACAAATAATTACTATGAAATTGCTTCAGATTATGAAAAACCTGAGAAAAATGGATATAAAAGAGGATACAAACGTAATTCATATCTCAATGTTTCACAATAAATATTATTACTCAAGAGGACATAAATATATTATAATATAATTTATTTCTTAAACAAATTTATACGAAAGGTAAAGTGCTAACTGATAATAGGAAAATGCTATATCAAGCTTTTTTTTTTTAAGCCAAGAAAGAATTGACATAAAAAATGAGAAAAATAGAAGGATTTCTAATGTCCACGAACAATGAAGTGACCACAACAGAAACTGGTCAATTAACTAAAATTATACAAAAAAGACAGATATGAAATAACCAAGACTGATAAACTGCCTAGCTTCACAGATTTTTAGAGTTTACATTTGGTAATATAATGTATAACAGAAATGTGTTTGTGTTAATATGAAGATAAGGAGCAGAAGATCTGACAGTAGTATCTATAGAAGACTTGATCCTTTTCTTTAATGGTTGGTTCCAGATCCAGGACTGAATTGAGCCTGTTGATTTTTTCAGAAAGCAGAGCAAAGCCTGAAGAAAGGGAAATTTCTCCCAGCAGAATATGTGGGAGAAAAGAAATGAAGTTTTTCTTTCACCCTGCCTTCTCACCCTATCCTATCCAGTCAAGTTTGTTAATAATGGTTACTACAATCTGTTGATCTTTATGTTTGCTGTAGTCCCACCAACAGATTGAAAATAAACAAGATACCTGCAAGATCATTTAAAGATCCTTTTCTATATATATTAAAAACTTGAACTGAAATCAAAACCACCCAGTAGCGACATAATAGAAAGATCACTCTGTTTTTTCAGTCTTGGCTGTTCCTTTATACAACTGGCATATTGACTTGTTATAAAAACAATCAAACAAAGACAATACACTTTGCACATGAAGAATGAGACATGAGATATAATTTTCTGTATTTATGTAAACCTAGGAAGTAAAATATTTGAAATAGCTACCGCACAACATAATGTACTACCGAGAAAAATCATCTCAATACTTTACTGTTGTCCTATAGATGATAATTAAACTTACTGAGGCTGCTCTTCTGCAGTTAATATCACGGTCAAATATAGCAGCTATAATCAGGGCACTGAAAAGAGAAAGGAAAAGGAAAACAAATTGATAAAATTTGTCTTTTGAAGAATAAAAAAAAAAGAACTATCACTTTTGTCTAAGGACTATACTAGCTGCATTCACTATTGGCTAAAATTGGTAAATTTCAAACTCTGTATTTGGTTTATAGTATATTATAGTTATACTGTGGCAAAGCATTTAAATTGTTTTTCAAGATTATACCAACATATGCATATTATTTCTGTTCTTGACTTGCATTGTTTTTTTAAAAAAATACCTGTATGATCTTAATTTATAAGACAGGATACCCTATCTCTCAATACTGATCATTCAATGGTGGCTAATTGCAACATAGGTTTAAAAGAGAGAACTTTAACAATTGTAAGAGGAAACCATGTCAGTCTTTAGCAAAAAT
This sequence comes from Crotalus tigris, assembly GCF_016545835.1. Taxonomy (NCBI): domain Eukaryota; kingdom Metazoa; phylum Chordata; class Lepidosauria; order Squamata; family Viperidae; genus Crotalus; species Crotalus tigris. The sequence continues at coordinate 868,433 of NW_024096549.1, forward strand.
CAGGCATCTGGTAGCACCTTTACAGACTAACACATTTTATTAAAAGACATGAGCTTTTGTGAGCTATAGCTGAACAACTATAATCCATCATAAAAAGAAAAGAAGATCTGTAAGAGAGTTCATTTGTATGTGAGTGTTTAGTCCTTCAAGTTGTGTATTAGAAAAGGAGCTTACCAGACTTCTAATGTGAGGATAAAGGTTTAAAAGTTTAAAGATTTCCTCTGTCTAGTCGTGACTGACTCAAGGGGGCGGTGCTTAATGCCGATTCTCAGATGAGAATTGTCTAAGATGTTTCTATCATCATGTGGCCAACATGGAAATACAGAAAGCTGTAACCTTCCTGCCAAAATGGCACCTATTTATTTGCTCGCTTTCAAACTGCTAGGTTTGCAGAAGCTGGGGCAAATAATGGGAGCTCACCCCGTCAGGCAGCACTCAGGTCTCAAACCCGGGCTCTTGGCTTTCCAGATGACAAACTCCAGTATCTTAACCACTGAGAAATTGTACCGCCCAAAGTAGAATAGGAGTTTGCTTTCCTTACAGCAAAGCCAGTATGAAAATATGAAGTAATCATCATGCTGTTTTCATTTTATAATAAACTAGTGTAGTATAACTGTAGATAAGAGCATGAAAAATTGAATTGCAGCAGTGAATGCTGTGGATTGGTCTATAGAAGGCCTAGTGATCCACTGAAGATATATGCCCATTTATGGAATCTAGGATATTCCTATTATTTAATTTTACTACAATCCACCAGGATTCTTCCACATAAATGAGAACAGAATTCCTTTTATCAGCAGCAAAAATATTTGTAATTAACTTATTTATTTTATTACACATTAATTCTATAGTGGAGATGTAATATACTGTACCTGATTTTTAGGAAACAATATAAATTTATGTAGTGTTTTGAAATATATTAAATATTTTATTACAATACTACATATTTATCACTGTTTCAGATATATAGAAATATAATTAAAGACAAGATCAGCAATAACTGTGTCATGGGAATAAATATCAAAAGACTAATACAATATTTTAATGTATCTGTACTCTTATGACTATGGAGATAAAACTGAAAAAATGATTTTAAGAATTTCAAATCTTTTTATTAAAAGTCATTCTGAACTATAAGGGACTAATACCAAGATTCTGATTTAGAGATTAGTAATCATATGGATTTTTGAAAACCTAATAATTGGAATAATTTATCCAGAGAGACAATGCCTTTGGATTTTCTAAAGTTGATCTGGCAAAAAAGAATATCCACAAACTCTGCTCCTAACTGTCTCCATACCACACATGTATATACCTAGAACTAGGACATTCAAACTATGGTTGTTATTCTGACACAATTAGCAATGGCCTTGATGCTCTGGAACACTTTGCTCTCAGAGCTGAATGTGGCCCACACAGTACTTGCCTTCTGCAAGGAAGGGAAAACAAACACATTCCAAAGGTGATATAACTGATTCAAGTTAAAACACTGTAAACTAGCCTGCTTTTAAAGTCCCCAATGGCTTAGGTCTTAATTAACCCAGGAGACAATAGTTCCCAATTTGAAGACAGCATCTCCAGAAAAGGCTTGCTGAAGATGCCTCTGTATTTGATACACAGGAAAAATTCTTCATCTGCATCATTCCTTGATTTATACCATGGACTACTTGGGCAGCTGTATGTACTCACTAGAAACTCCTTAAAAACACATCTTTGTCATTAGATTTTAAACTGTTCATTACATTTAGTATCAATATGAGTTTCATTTTCTGTATTCTGTACTTTATTTTTGTTAGCTTTTCTGTACTTCATTTTTATTAGTTTGAACAATGGCAAATCTTAAATCATATTAAAACTCAGAGTAAACTTTCTTACCATTATAAAATGAGATACACACTTAAAATGAAACTATTTCAATTGGTAAATCATACTGGCTTACTATTAGCCATACATTACCACAACTCTTCTCATCAGCTTCTTTAATTACCATGAAAACCTAACAAATATAAATACATTCCTCTGTGTTTTATTTAGCATATTGAAAAATGAGAATCTGAACAGGTCCAAGATAATAAAGAATAAACTTTAACTACTGTTACTTTCTTTGAATTCTTCCTTTCAGAACAAACCAGATTCTCTGATCCACAAATAATAAATGGAGTGTCTCCATATAAGCAAAGATGAACAACCCTGAAACTGATTAGGTTTGTGGACTGTTGTTAAACAGGTAGTTCTAGACTTAAAATCATTTGTTTAGTGACCATTCAAAGTTACAACGGCACTGAAAAAATTACTTATGACCATTTTTCATACTTACGACCTTTGCAACATCCCCATGGTCATATGATCAAAATTTGAATGCTTGGCAACTGATTCCATATTTATGATGGTTGCAATGTCCTAGAATTACCTTTTGCAACCTTTTGCCCAAGCAAAGTCAATGGGGAAACTAGATTTGCTTAACAACTGTGTGCAGTGATTTAACAACTATGACAAGATAGGTCGTAAAATGGGGCAAAACTCACTTAATAAATGTCTTGCTTAGCAACAGAAATTTTGGGCTCAATTGCGGCTGTACGTTGAGGACTACCTGTACACATGAATATGAACACATATTTATTTATATACATTCACATACACTATAGTATCCTTGCTGGACTCTCTAAAGGGGCAGCGGGAGCCTCAATCTCCTCCTCCTTCTAAACTTCCTGGTAAGACTTTACTGGTAGAGAGAATGACGAGATTTCCTATCTCCTCCAGGATCCTGAGTAAACTCCTCAGAAGGAAGCTATCCTGTGGTTTGCTTTCTGATCAGTCCCTGTTCAGATGTTCAACATTCTTCTGGAGACTGCTTATTTGATCGAGGGAAGATCTGGTCCCCTGCACCACAGTGCTTCCCACCAGACCACTGAGAATTTTCCTGCAGGCTGCTAAAAGGCACATCTTATTGCACTAAATATGGACTAAAAGGGTACAAGTAGAGAAAGTCAGAAATGAACTAATGGGACAGAACCAATGCCAGAGCCATTGTCAGACTTTAGAAAAAGCCTGTATTTTGAAAGACGTTCATTGGTCTATTTTGAAAATATCTTTAATCACAAAATATGAACATGCTAATGTGGAAAATGGAGATACAGGTGTCCTTGACTTACAACCATTTGTTTAGTGACCGTTCAAAGTTATAATGGCCCTGAAAAAATGACTTATGACCAGTTGTGGTCATTCAACGATTTTAATAAGATTCCAGAAGGCAGCGTTTTCAATATTAAGCAAAATTCAAGAACACGGAGGGCACAAGTTCAAAAGTAATGTTAGAAAGTATTACTTCACAGAAAGAGTAGTGGAAGCTTGGAATCAACAGAAATGGTGGGTCAATCATCAGTAACTGAGTTTAAATATGTATGGGATAAACCATCATCCAACAAAAATTAAAAAAAAAACTTCAAAGGGCAGACTCAATGGACCACTAGGTCTTTTTTTTTTACCATCGGGTTTCTATGTTTCTAGTTTTCACACTTAACGACTTTGCAGCATCCCCACGGTCACATGATCAAAATTTGGGCGCTTGGCAAATGGCATGTATTTATGATAGCTATCCTGTCCCAGGGTCATATGATTGCCATTTGTAACCTTCCCAGCTGGCTTCCTACAAGCAAAGTCAATGGGGGAGGCCAGATTTGCTTAATGACTTCATGATTCACTTAACTGCCGTGATTTGCTTAACAACTGTGGCAAAAAAAAAAAGTCTAAATGGGGCAAAATTCACTTAAAATCTGCCTTGCTTAGCAACAGAAATTTTGAACTCAACTGTGATTAGTAAATTGATGACTACCTGTATGGAGTGCAAATTTACTTAATATGTAACAGAAATTGCTCTTGAGAATGAACTCGTCAGGCAACAAACTTATTTGTGTAAAGTTATTCTCAGCATTTCATCACAGTACAAGATGTAGCTCTGAGCAATATTCATATTTCCTGATTCTGCAGGCTAATCTTGTCCTCGGGCCAAGTGGCTCCATTTACATGAGAGCCACACCTCTCTTTTCTTCTCACCATGCAGTACTCCAGGGAAGACTAAATTGCCTGCACTCCCACACTTTGACCAAATCTTTCTGACTTGAAATATAGTTCAATTCTGAAGCACAGATAAAGGAGGAGTTTTCCCATCTTCTCAAGAGTAAACTCCAGTTCTAATTATTTTTATCTGTCAGTTCTCTAACCACTGCCAAAGCAACAAAATTATCCAGCAATTAAACTAAATAGAACTTTTAAGTAAATATCTTAAGTCTTTTTAATAATTATAGAAACTCAGCATTATACTGTAACCTCCCACAAAGAAGCTTTTCAATACATCATAAAAATATTATAATATTGGCAGGGTTTTTTTCTTCTTCTATTCAATTATACCCAATTTTTTAAGATTGCCTGGACAAGTCCCTGAAATTTTTCTGGTAAGGTTTTTCAGAAGTGGTTTGCCATTGCTTACTTCCTAGGGCTGAGAGAAAGTGACTGACTCAAGGTCACCCAGCTGGCTTTGTGCATAAAGCAGACTAGAACTCAGTGTCATCCAGTTTTGAAACTGATGCCTTACCCATTATACCAAACTGGCTCTCATTTGGCAGTTACCTATATATTATTTTTTAAAAAATATTTTATTACATTCCAAAGTAGCTGTAATAGTCACACGATCTGCACTCTCTCATGATTTTTCTGATAGCCTTCTTATTCACACTCACTAATAACAATCCATTCAGTTCTGCTTTCATGGCTTTTTATATCACAATTAGGTAATGTTATGCACTGGAATTTACTTCAAAATATTATCCAAGTTTTGTGTTATTTTTTTCTGATATATACAATGTGTCCATACAATATCTAGGTCAAAGGGACTGATCATCATGCCATGCAAACAGTTAAAGCCAATCAGTGTATGCATATGTTATAGGCCAGTGGTGGCGAACCTATGGCATGGGTGCCAGAGGCGGCACTCAGAGCCCTCTCTGTGGGCACGCGCGCCGTCGCCCCAATCCTAGGCCTTCAGCTAGGTTTTATAAAACCTTTTCGCTTTAGGCCTCTGCTGCTGTGTGCAAAAAAAAAAAAAAAAAAAGGTTCAGTCAATTTCAACTTCTCATGGAAAAAAAAATCTTGCGAAGTTGGAATTGATTGATTGAACTTTTTAGTCCCACCAAGTCTGTCATTACCACCGCAGCCACGCCCACCCAATGGGCCACACTCAGCCAATGGGCCACACCCACCCGGCACCCAATGATGCATAAGTGGGTTTTGGGGTACAGTTTGGGCATTCGGTCTTTAAAAGGTTCGCCATCACTGTTATAGGCATTAGAAGAGATTACTTTAGGCCAAACTAATGGAGCTACATAGTGAGTGAAATGGATTGGAGGAGATAAAGTTCCCCAAATTCCCACCTTTTCAGCCATCCTTATGACAGCTAACACTGCATTACTAATTGTTCAACATTTGAGTAGGGTAGTTAAAATAATTACAAATATCTAAAATAATATCATTATCTGAGATCACTTGGCTAAACTTTCTTTGGAAATATTTGTTCAAAGAGTGAACTGGTATTCTGTAAAAAGATAGCAACAATTTGTTTGTGGCTAAATAGATGGCTCTTCTCAGACAGAAGAGAAGACACACCTAAGGCTAGAACTAAGAGACAAGAAAGAAAAGATATGTGATTACTGTTATTGGCTGTAAACCAAAGTATACTAATACAGGTGAAACTATGCGTCATGCTCCCAAAAGTTCCTGATTCTCAACATACAGTTTATTGCTGAGCTCCCACATTAAACTATTAGAACTGGAAAAGCAAACAAAACAAAACAAGAAACAAAAAAAACACCCCAAACTTTTCTCACCTATACAATCACTTTAGTAGAATAACTTTTATCATAGGTAACAGAACCCACAGGCACAGTTCCATTTAGTTTCATGAGTACATAATGAAACTTGTTAGCTATAAATATATATGTATGTAAAACAATGTTTTGCATACAACATATAGAGATATATAGTTTGTATATATACTGTACATACATATATGTATACATACTTACAATATATACTTATATACATAATTATCATACATACAGTATATATAATTGATGCCGAAATGTAGTCAAAATAGTATCATGAACTACTCCAGGCCAACAAGAACCTAAAGTTAAAGCAAGTGCTTCAGCTGTAACTATGATGGCATTTGTTTTATCTCCAGAAAATGTTTTCAAATAAGAATGCACTGAATGTGGCACAATCAAGAGGTTCTCCAGAAGTTGGACAGATATACATTGGATACATTCTCTTATATATCCTGAATCCAAGTATTTTAAATATTTTAAATAAGATCTTATAATAGCTCTACATTTAGCCTTTCAAGAGCATTAATATGAAATGTTCTTTCATTATTCATTTCTTGAAAAAATATTTCACGTAAAGAAATTGGGATATTTGTATTTCATAACAAATACAAACTTACCTTGCAATCTGGTTAACAAAAGGTCTCAGTTCTAAAGGGTCATAGGCGCGAGCAAAAGCCCAACATACGTAGCAAGCAGAATCTCGTACATTGGAGCCAACACTGCAAGCTCCCCGTTTTTCATCGAAAGTTAGTCCTTTCAAAATCACAGGAACAACTGGAAGTTTTAAAAGAAGTATTAAGAAACAGTCACAGAACCTGATTTTGTGAAAATACACACTGTGTTGAACTCTTTTTTACCAACTATTCAATTTTGGATGTAAATAAAGATTTTATGTTTTAAAGATCCAATGGTGTGACTTCAGGATCGCGATTCCTTTGCACTGTGAGCCTTTCTATTCACAGGATATCAGTGACTACTAAATCCTTATGCTACATATATATTTTATATCAACCAAACATAGTTTAGATATACAGCAGCTGCTACAGAATAATAGAACACGTAAATGACTGCCAATTTTCTGAATACCATTGGTTAAATATCATGTGATGCAAAAGATTGTCTCAAATATCTCTTGGCACAAATCAACTGAGGTGCTTGTTTTTATGCACCCCCACCAATCTATATTGTCCTCAATCCTCTAGAGCAGAGTTTTGAAGGAACAGACTACAAGTTTAAGACAAATCCTTTTTGTTATGCTGATAAGATTAAACAAAGAAGCAGTTTTTTTGTTTTGGTTGATAACATTTTTGTGTTGTAGGCCACAATGGAACTGAGTAAGCACATGGAGGATGTTATGGAGGCCTGCTTCCTTATTTATGATGTAGCTTTTACGATTAATATAATGAATCACCAAACACCATTATCCAGAAAACAAAGGGATGAGGTTGTTTCCTAGTAGTCCAAGATATTCAAGCATCTTCATCTTTCTATGACAGATCCACATGTTTCCCAATAAAATTCTGAGACGTAATTATCTATATTTTTTATTTTCTAAGAATTGCAGTTGATCCCATTACATAAAATAATACATAAGTTCCTGGTGAGCTGTTCTTAACAAATAGGGCAGATACAAAATGTCCTGAGCTTGAAATTGTTTTTATAATTTCAACTTTAGAACAAAACACCCTGTAATCTTCGGCAAAACACTATGAGAGGCACTTTTTCCAAACTGTTTTATAATGCCCACCAATGGTTGATAGTTTTGTATTGGTTCTAACCCAAATCAGTCTGTCTGCACACCAGCAAAATAACTTCTGAAAACTGAACAGAATAGGACCAAAAACTGAGGGTGGGGAAGGAGACAAGGATGGATGGATGGATGGATGGATAAATAAATAAATAAATGTTGAAGCTGTTTATAAACAGAATCTCCCCCTCCAAAAAAATTGCCAATATAGTTGTGGCAAATAAAACACAGTACTATGGGACAGCTGTTTAGACTATTGATAACTGCTTCCTTCTAAGCTCCTCCCCCTTCCCTATTTCAGAGCTGAGTGTATTGAAGCCATTGTAGATAATCACTTTAGATAATGCTGTTATGCTAACTTTCAGGATGTTAAATGAAAAAAATGTCCCCTTTGTTCTTTTTTCATAGGCTTATAAATGTGAAAACTGTATACAGTACACATGAATTAGGAAGAAGCCTCCAGCTGTCAGTCAGAGATAGTATATTTGCTGTTGTTTATGAGATGTATTTCACTGGATCTATTCTTGCTTCCTAGCTGTATTTATTTCTATGACTGTAGGCAAGCTAAAAATATGTTGAATTGCTGTTTCTACAAATTTTGATTATAAATATTATATAAAAACATTTTTAAGGCTAATTTCTAACTAAACAATCAATCCTTCAGCAGGCTGCGTTGTATGAAACATCAAACAGAGATTTCCATTTCACCTATTTTGGTTGTCTTAAGATGAAAAATGAGGAAATAAGGAACTTAATATGAACTTAATTCCTATGGCAGAACAATGACGTTATTTTGACTTTTATTCTCCTGGATCACAAAAAGCTTAAAGAGGATTCCACAGAACAGAGGAGTGGAAATGTTTTGTTCCAAGCTCAGAAGACAAATTCTATTTCTTTCATGAGCATCCTTCTTAACTAGGGCCTGTTCTTTGGAACTCTCTTATCATTTTGCATAATCACAACCAATATTTCAAATGGTAGCCCAAGAAAATAAGGATCCCACAGATAAAGGTAGTTGCTTATTCGATGAGTCAAATGATTCTTAAAAATAACAACTGAAAATAAAGTGGGAGCATATTTTAGTTTCAAAATCTATAATGAGCAACAAATAAATATATTCTCCAAAATTAAAAACCTTTCCATTATATTAGGGAAAAATTTTTTTAACAATTCATTAGCCATCTTGCAGCTTCTTTTTTTCTTCTTCTTTTCAGCTGAAGACATTTGCGATTTAAATCTTTCACACAGTTCTAATGGTATACTGCCAAAGTCTACAAATACACGTTTCTCTAAAAGGCTTCCTCTTGACATCTTCCAGTGGGGTCATATAGTTTAAACACTATGCTTATTGAACTGCAATTTAAACAACTGCTGTTCCTGTAGAAACAACAATCTGAAGGGGAAAGAGTCCCTTAATTTTTGCATATTCCTCACTTGGCCATAATTTGCCATCCAAATCTCACTGGATGAGTAAATACAGGAGGGCAGAGCTGGGGAGGGCAGAGATATATGCATTTCACATAGCACATGTTTAGAAACAAATACAGCCCTGAAAAGAGTTCCACTCTCTCTGTTTTCATTAGAACAGACATGTCAAACAAAAGGCCCAAGGGCCGGATGCGGCCCGTGAAGTAGTTTCATGTGATCCGCGAAGCCATCCTGGAAATAGTGAGGGAACGGCCCTCGCTGCCTTGGCTCTGGCCCAGGCGGCCGGGAGCCAATGTACAATTTTGTGTTGGCCATCTATGCTGAAACGCATTCAGTCTTAGCTCCACAAGGCCGCCTGGAAACAGCGAGAAATTAGCCCCTGCTGTGTTGGCCCCGCCCCCTGGGTGCATGCTGGGGAGGTATCACCCTTTGTGAGGAATGAAGAAATGGACCATGCCTTGGTGCTTGCCCCAGTCCCACCCCCTTCTGCCAGAGACCCTCAGATCTGTCCCACTCCTGCCCAGGCCCCCACAAGCACCCTTGAGGCAAACGATGTAGAGCTGGCTACGCCCACCCAGTAGACCACACCCACTCCATCCATGCCCACCCAGCAGGCCACACCCACCCTGGCCACACCCACCCAGCCCCCCGAGGGCAACTACAATGCTGATGCGGCCCTCAATGAAATTGAGTTTGATACCCCTGCATTAGAAATTCTGTGGTTTAACAATTAAAAGACTGAAGACTTGCATTCTTTTAATTTCAATACTTGAAACAAAGGAGATAATACATGCAAAGCACCTTAACAGGTAAAATAATTTTATGAATTATTACTATTATTATTAATCTTTCTGCTTTAATAATTCTATCTTATCAAGCCCTAGCATTCTTGTGGTGGTTCCTATTATATCTGTAGCAGTGTTTAGAATATTTTGTAACATAAATTATGAGAAAATTATTTATAAAGATACTTTGAAGTCTAAAGGGAAAACAAAATTGAAATAAGAGTTGGGAAAACAGGGTATTGGCTTAATAAGGTGACTTCAATTGAAAATAAAACTGAGACATGAACTGGATGAAAAGATGTTGTAATCTAGAACTATTGTTAGTAGATATACTATTAGAAAAATATGATGGAGAACTATATATTTAATATTGTATGTGTATTATATGTATTAATAGCAGAAAGAATTGCATTTGTTTAGTGTTTGAAAAGTGAAGAGTACCATTTGAAGAAGGGATTAAGAAAATACCAGAATGTGTAGAAATTGACAGAGCGATATTGAAGAACAAAAAAGAAGACACAGAATAATTTTAAAATGTATTATTAACTAAAAAAAATGAACCCAGACAATACATTGTTTACTAAGCACCTATGATTTGTAAAAATAGAAAATCAATAAAACTTTATAAATAAAAAAAGAATATGTTGTAACATGCAACAACTTTCAAATCTGAAATAAGGAATGTTTATTTCTTAACTGTTGTGAAAACATAGCCTGTAATACTAATAAACCTATTTTAAATGCTGAAACATTTAAACACAAATAGGAAAAAAATATTTTAGAGTATTATACTAAATTAAAAAATACAAACATAAATATTACAAAATTAAAGAATCAACAGAACCTCAACATCAATAAGCATTTTTAAAAAGGCCTTTAAATTATGTTATAAACAAAATAACAACATCAACATCAAAAACATTGTTTAAAGTATTCTTCCTTGCCCATTTCTCTAAAACAGGAAGTTTTAGATAAATAGCACTCATTAGCAACCTCTTGTTTCCAATCAAGTGTAGATCTCTCCTTCCAGTGTTTTTAACTATCCAACAGAGGATTGTTGCAATCAATCTCTGCTGAACATTCTCTGAGGGATCAAAGAGATGCCAAGCACTTTTATTGTTGCCTTAGCCTCTTTTTAAGGCCACAAGGATTTAATTTTACTATGTTAAACACAAGGGTGTCAAACTTACAATCCTCCATACACTTCCCTTCAGGTCATTCTGTATAGCTTATTACCATACAAACACACCCAGCATATGAGCAACAGCTAAAACAGGTGACAGCTTGTGAATTTCATGGAGGTACTAAATAAGTTTTGTACGGAACTCATCACATCAGCCTGTCCCACTTGTTCAGGCAGGGAAGATATGCTACAGACCCTGTCAATCAAAGAATTTTAACTGGCAGGTATAGGAAAAGGGCCTTCTCTGCCACTGCCCCTACACTGTGGAACATCTTGCCCTCACAGGTGAGAAAATTCCCCAATCTCTTGGCCTTCTACAAAGGGCACAAAATGTGGCTGTGTAGCCTTGTAGGGGGGACCCAGAGGCCCATACAATGATGGGACTAACTGCCCCTCCATGGGAACCTTACCCCCTGCCTATATTAACAACTGCTAATCCCATTGTGGAAATTCTGAAATTTTTATAATGTTGTTTTTATAATTTTAAAACTTCTAATCCTAAATTGTTCTGATTTTAATGTTTGATTTTATTTAGTAATATGAAATATAAATAAATAAGAAGACACATCTCTGGACTTAAGCAGATAAGCTGAGGGGCTGTTACCCGCCTAGCTAAATTACTAGATTACTGTCTCATATTAGTGCCAGTTGGCTTGCCACTGGAGCAAGGAGCTGTGGCAGTGGCAATTGCAGGAGAAACAGGCATCCCCACTTGCCTTCCTGCCACAGCTTTCTAAATCTTCCCTCTGTCAACTGGAGCCAGTGTCCTTCAAGGCTTCTTTGGGTTCCATGCTCATGAGTCAGGTATAAGTGAATGGCAACTTTGGGAAAGGTGGACAGAAGCAGGAAGTAGCAAAGACAGCATTCCTTAGCTATCCAGATTAACCTGACTGAGAGGGTAGTCTATCTTTTGATGGGAAGGAGGGTGGAAAGTCAATCCTACCCAACTGGCAGGAAAAAGGATGCACTTCTGGCTATACTCTGCCACTTGGGAAAAGAAGATGCTGAACTCTTCATTGGGCTGTCCCTCCAGGGATCTTCCTTGTCCATTGCTCAAGGCCTGCACCTAAATGGAAGGCCCTAGCACATCACTGGCCTATTTGCTTTCTCAAATTAATTTTACTTCTCTTCCCATATGTCCCAAAAGGGTGGTCTAGTGCTGGCCACCTTCACTTGCAACAACCTCAAATTTTAAATGTGATTTGAAGCCCCAAATCTCCATTCTTCTTCTTTATTAACAAATGCAAAACGTAAGATGTATGGCACTGTATTTATTTGTTTTAATGAATTTTAATTATTTTTAGCTAACAATCCATTAAAAATTATCTGTATAGGACATTCAAACTTATTAATCCAAACAATACATAAATATGAATTTAACAAACTTCCTTATATTGTCTCCAAAACCTCTAAATGGAGTGATGTTCATTTTATTGAAGAACAAATGGTCTCTCCCAATCTTTCTCACCAACAGCAAATTCAACAGTAACTGAAGGAAAATGAATGGACAGACCAAATGTCCTGGTTTGCTATTGATTGCTCCTCTGGATAAGGATAGAATGGTCATTACAATACAATAAATTATCTTAAAAGATCCATCTTTTGCACTAGGAAAAATATGCAGTATTACCACAAAATAGAGAAAAAAAGAGATCCAGCAAAAAAAGAAATGGGGATAAAAGTAAACTTTTTTTAGTCATCGGAAATTACCCATTAACACTAGAATTAAAGAAATGCATAAAGAAAAAAAGAAAAAGAAAAATCCACCCACGCAGATTTCTGTTCATGGGAAAGCCACACAGCAGAACTAATAGTTTGGTATTCTCTTCTACATTTTGTGCAAAAAAGAAATAACAGCCGTAGCACTGTCCTGAAAAATGTAGTTTAACTGGTTCTCCAGCATGTTGAATAAATTGGTAAAAAAAAAATGAATTTAACTGGTTGTGCAGGAACATGGAAAAAGTTCCCGGAGGCTGTTTTTGAGAAGTACCATATTACCTCTTGTGAGGATTAAACATTCCTAGTACCGATATTAGTACTTATGCAGTAGCAATTACAAATTAAAATGAAAACTTGTTCTTTATGATAGTGCAGCTTAATTCACTGTACTGGCCAATGCTCAAGAAAGAAAATATTTTATAATATCAATATGACCAGAAGTATTAAATTGTTTGTTTATTTATTTATTTATTTATGCCATTCATCACACTGTCAGGGAAATGAACTGTTCTCTAATGAAATTAAAGGAAGATGGGAAAGCTGTATTGAAACTATTGAAAAACCTTGTAGAATATTTGTAGAGGGACGATATATTTAAGAACTATAAAGTTATCAAAAAAGAGTAAAGTTAGTCCTCGACTTAACGACTGCAATTGGAATAAGAATTTCCATTATTAAGCAAGGCAGTTGTTCAATGAGTCATGCCCAATTTCACAACTTTTGTCATGGTTGTTAAACAATCACTGCAGTTGTTAAGTGAATCATATGGTCATTAAGCAAAGCTGGCTTCCCGCATTGACTTTGCTTATGGGAAGATGGCTGGGAAGAGAACATATAGCAATTACAAAACCCTGGGACGCTGCAACTACTGTAAATACATGCCACTTGCCAAGCACCTAAATTCTGATCACATGACTGTGGGGATGTTGCAACAGTGATAAATGTGAGGATCAGTTGTAAAATCCTCTTTCAACGGTGTTGTAACTTCGAATGGTCGCTAAAAAAATGTAAGTTGAGGACTAGCTGTAGATGCAGATGAAATGTTCACTGAATTATTTAAATCAGCAGGACTAGAAAAAGTTAAAATCTTAACTGCTCTATATCAACAAATACGATTTACACTTTGGAATTATTACTGTAATATTCTTTTAATAAAGAAAGGAAATGGAACCCATTTCATACTAGTATTATCTGTTCTATTTTCACTTCCAAAAATGACAAGAAAAGAACAAGAAAAGGAAAAAAAATGATGGATCTTATACAATTTTGATCAGGGTATTTTTCTAATAGCTTTAACCATTCAGTTGTGTCCGACTCTTGGCAACTTTATAGGCAAGTTCTCTTCATACTACCCTGTCAAGTACAGCTATGATGAAGGAGTATTTTGTTGTTTGGTTAAAAGGAGAGCAAAGGATTAATTGGCTACTTTCTTTTAAGGAAGGAAATAATAAAAACTAAGATATCTGAAAAAGTTGGTATTTGTTTCCAGTAAAGCACATAGAACATCACCTGTTAAATTATGTTCAGCAGTAGATTAACACTGACAGCATGAATCCTTAAATATATACAGAAGTGATCCAGAATATAATAATTCTTATTTTTCTATGAATCACAAGTTTAAGACATTACACATTAAACTGCTGTATTTTTGCCCCCAAAATTGCCAAACTTGCTCAGACTTGTAACATCCCACCAAAGTAGGAGATTAGAAGACATTAAGGAGGACAAAAGAGTGCTTCAAAAGGTGTTACACGTAAGTCATTGATTGTGCAAGCGGAACTGGAAAAACACACAGGAAGGGACTGTGTAAAATCTTCACAACTTTGGAGTTTAGCTAGTCTTCAAATAGCTTTTGCTGTTTATTGGAACGTTAAAAGGTAAAGTCTCTTTCAATTAAATGTCAATGACTTCATGAAATGTAATTTAAAATGAGATATGCAAGGGGAGATGTGTATAAACAATAATTAAAAATATGTAAAACTTTGGTACATTATCTAAAAGAGAGCAATAATATTGACTTTATTTAAAATTTAGAGACTGTTTGACTCCCTATGATTCTGAATAGCTAACAATTAAAAACAAAAAGAAATAGAAATCTTGAGCAGCCTGAAACATATGCCTCTGCCTATGGAAGGACTATAACTCAGTTTCTTGGTTTCTAGCCTAGTACCTTAACCAATATATCACACACACACAAAAATCAGCTGGGGCACAACTATCACCCAGCCCAAAGTCTGGGAGAATAACCAGGTAGTTTCTTGAATATCATGAAGATGGAGTCATTTGGATTTCTGAGGAGATAGCATTCCAGAAACTACAAAAGAGAAGATCTATTTCTTGGACTGCTTAATTTATGGGACCCAAAGCACACCCACTCTGCTCAATCTCACTTATTTCTTTTCTATTAGGAATGATATAATTATACTGTATATTTATAAATCTCTATAATTTGTTAGTAATGAAAAAACTTTTCCGACAAATAGGAATTTCACAGACAACTCTAAATATGGGAGCAATAATTATTAAACCTTGATCAATGTTTTTTCCCCCCTAAAATGTATTGAATGTCAGAAGCTATAGCCTGCTTTAAGAGATGCAGACCCTTTAGTATATTATGAAATCTATGCCGCGTTTTTTTTTTAAATGATATGCCAAGACACACTGGCATTATTTCGTACCAATTGCATTGTACAAAATGTTGTTAACAATGATAACAATCAACACTGCATAAAACCTAGAATTACATCGCCTCCAATATGATTATTGCAGTCATCCTCTTTTGAAGGGTGTCACCTATCAGGTGATAGGTCCATATAAATGTAATAATTATACAATGCTGGATGAAAGTACAATTAGTTCACCTCAACATTGGAAAAGAGCTACCAGCTTTTCTAGGTCAATTTTCTAGGACCAGTTATATCCATTAATGAAGAAAACAAGAAGCATCCTGTCTCTGAGGCTGTGCTCCCTGAACTTGCATATCCAGGTACTTTATTCTATTGCCTCCAGTTTAATACAATACCTACTGCACCTGCAGATTTTGCTCTACTTCAGCTACAGCCCAGTTGAGCAGGTCTGCCCAGAAGCTACCACTTCCAGGGAGTGGCTGGCTTTTAATAAGCTCTTAGATGCACTGGGATCATGCCCAGGGGCCAGCATCACTTCCCCAGCTTTCTTCAGATTGACAAACATAAAAAATAAACAGATTAACTTTCTTAAAGAAACCTTAGCTAGTCCTTTGCGACCCTCCAGAATCTATTGATTTCCAAGTAGTGATACATTGGTCTCTTTACCAGTCTGCTTCAAATTAATAACATTTGAAAAGTAAAGATCCATTTCCCAGGGTATTTTCTGTCTTTCTGTCTGACATACCTTGCCTTTCTGTCATGTGTCTTAAGCGCCAGTACAACCAGATGTCGGGATTTCTCCCACATTGTTTTGAAAAACCACCCCACTGATTCCGTCTCAAAAGGAAACCAAAGTAGAGTATTTTCAGTCTTTCTAAGACATCCTTAATTATGACCTTGCTGACCAGGAGTATTTATTTTAAAATGATGGAATCTAGGACAAATGGCTTCTACAGGGCTCATACAATTAAATATATCATCCGGTGTGGAATTTGTTTTTCATAATCAGCAAAGCTGTCAATCAGTCACACGGCATACTTCATGTCTATGGAGATTCTCAGTCATCCAGGTCATGGTTGTCCCTTGGGAGGAAAATGACTGACTAAAGAAGCTTCTTGGGTTAGAAGCGAAACATCTTCAAGGAAAAACAAAGAAAATCCAGTTGCCTCTTGAAAAAGCACCTTTGGGACATGGCATACTTCATTTCTCCACTCTGTCACCACATGGCTGTTTCCTTCTCGTGCACCACCCAGACAATTGATTCAATATTGCAATAGTTTTCCTACATCCTAACATCCTGAGAGCTATATTTTATACCAACTGCATTTCCAGGTTGCCTTAAGAGATAGTTTAAGTATACATCATAAACAGATAATAGAACCCGCTCTTTACCTTTCATCTGCTTCTAGTTCCTTCAATCTTCTATGTATGCCTTGAAACTCAACTTTTTACCTATGTTTTCACATTTGCATTTATCTTTGCATTCTCATCTGTCTGATCTAGTGCTTGATCTCAAGCTTCTCTGTAATCTTTTTTCCATCACCATCCACCTATCTGAAGAAAGATTTGACATTCAAAAAATACCTTAAAATAAAATTATCTAGTCTGAAACACAGGTTCCTTTTTTCAGTCATGATAAATAATAAATTGAAAATGTCACATATTTCAGGGGCAACCTCAGAATCTACAAGGCTTCTAAGATCTAAGTCCAAATACCTAAGTTTTTGAAAAAGGATCTGTAGCAGTAAGAAAAAGCCCAAGCCCTCGAACCATTTGTTAGAGAATAATAAGACAGGACTAAGAATCTCTCTTAAAACAAGATATCATTAAATTACAACACAAAACTGAGATCTTTTTCTATTTGGTTCTTTCATATAATTGTAATATTAACTGAACAAAAACAAGGTTATAGCAGGACAGGTTTTAATAGTTAAAACTGAGCAGAGAGAGTTTGTCTTTCTCTGCCAGGAGAAAAGCATGTGTTTCTCTGAAGAAGATTTTTTTTTAAAAAAAAAGTATGTTTCCAATGAACTATCATGTTTGATCAGGATGTATCTTTACTGCTTACTGTAGGTATAATAGATACCAGATTTCATTTTGAATACAGTTTTAACTTTTAATTCTTCTGCAGAGAAACACAAGCTTCCCTTGTCAAAAAAGACAATATTATTCTTTTTAAAGCCATGCTTTAAAACTAACATTTGTAGTGATTGCTTCCATTCCAGGTAGACACAACAATCACAGAGAGAGAACAAAGTCCATCACCATGAGAATCCTTACAGAAGTTACATCTTAATATCCGTGTTAACTTGATCACCTAAATCAGATATGTCAAACGTGACATCACGTGACATCATGTGACATATCTGAGTATTTTCCCCATTGCCAGCAATGGAGTGGGTGCGGTTTCTTCATGACGCGTCCGGCCTACAGGCCAGCAGTTTGATGCCCCTGACCTAAATGTTGTTCAGTCTCAAATAATATCCACTTCCCACTGCTTTCCATCATCAAGCAATGGCAGGAAGCCCAAGTGGCAGAGTAGCACCTTTCACTGCAGTGTCTACAACAGCCATCATTGTTCATAAGACCCAGCTTTACCTTTCCTCCAATGTTTACCTGTCAAATCCATTCAGGTTGTGCTGTTTTAGTTATGATTACAGCAAGAAGAATGGGCACAAGAGACTGGCAACAGCAGGGGATTGTTCTGCCACACATAATACATAGGGAGAGATTCAGGGAGACCTAAAGCAGACAGCCCCTTAAATCTGCCCTTCAAGTTTATTTTTACAGTAAATATAACTCTAAATGTAGATAATCATAACAGGACTGAAGTAATTTTAGAAACTGCCAGGCGTTTTTTATTTAAATATGTAATTCCAGTAAATATTTTGCTAAATTGTCTTTCACTACTCTGAATATAATTTCTGACCATAATCCCATTAGTGAGTCTAATTGTTCTCCTCCATCCTCCTCTGTGTCCTACAGTGAGCCCATGTCATGAGAGTATACTTAAGATATCCTGTTCATTCCTTTGTAAATACAACAGAAAAAAATGAGTAAGGGTCATTAGAATCAACATCATAAACAAAAGTTTGTTTTCTTTAAAGTACACATACCAAATTCCAGCACATTGCTGAGATGATTATAGATTTGAAAGCTGTAGGCTAGATATGGTGTAATCTGTAAGGGTTGTAGGCTGAAGCTGATACATCTGAATCATATATCATTATTTCTACTATTAATTACTGAATTCATATCCCTCCTTTAAAAAAGAATAGCACATCACATAACTATTAATAAATAAAATACAGCATTCCATATAATTAAAGCTTGAGCATATAATAGTTGCAAATATAAATCAAAATATTAATCAAAATGTTCTTAAGTTAAAACTCTGAATTTTAAGCGTTCATCTTGACACACTTTCTCAAAGCAGAGGCAGCAAAGGAAGTACATTTCAACCTTGGCACTGACAAAGGAGAAGACTCCTTTCCACTAGTATAACATTTGGATCTCTGCAAACATGTGCTTCTTTAGAAGGGCTACTCCTGTAGGCTGTAATAGCCTGGCAGGTTGATGATGAGGTGACACCGAAGTCACTCCAAAGTCATTAACAGCACTACAGATCTTTCAGTATAGAACTGATGTGATCACAGTACTGTGTACAGATAATCTAGCTACTGCATTGAGTAGCAACTGATTTTTTTTTTTAGATTTTGTTAAAGACAGCCCCATATTGCACATATTGCAATAGCATAGATCCCAATATGCTATTGCAGTTTGATACTATGAATATGATTGTGTAAACATGTCAGCACTGCCACCTGGAACCACCACCACCCTAAAGTAACGCCAGATCAAGGAACACTCCTAGGTGGCAATCTGACAAGAGAAGTGCAAGCCCTTCAGAACAGGCTGAATCTTAATCTCCAAGCCTGATTTTCTACTGATTAACAATGCCTCTGTTCTACCTGCATTTAATTTGATTATGCTCACTCAAATACAGCAGACAATACCAGTTACTTTTTTGGTGTTAGATGATGAAGATCAACAGACCCTAGCAGTGATGCCTTTCTATGTTTGCATGAATTTGCTTATATTATATAAGACTAAAGAAGTATTTTTACTTCTTTAAATTATAGGGATTTAAATTATAGAACATGCACTGTGTGGGTTTCATCTGTAAGACAGCACAAGGAAATACTAAGTTGAGGCAAGGCTTGAATATGCGTCTCGCAGGTCCTCAACAGATTTCTCCACATAAATAATTTAAAGAAAGAAATGGCCTGCAGCACTTTTCTTACTGTTTATGTATCAATCTGAAAAACAAACTAGATTTATCACTATTTGTAGATCTCTTCTTCGAAAAGCATGTACAAAACACAGCTATCAATGCATAGACCTGGTGGCTCTCTCCTCATCCCCAGATGTTGGTCTGCAAGCAATCTCATAGCCTTTATAATTTTCTGTAATTATTTATGGTCAAGAGAAGCCAGAGCAGGTATCTAGATTCCTGTAAGTTTCTTTATTATTTCCATTTTAGTCTTCTGAAGAATAGTAGTCATCACTCTAGGATTGAATGATATATTCATTAGAAAACAAACCAAGGACAATTTGAGGTAAATTGCTACTGGGTGCGTATAAAGCTAAATTGTGGTTAGTGGCACCTATGTCTGAAAGCAACCCCTATGTAAATAAGGAAAAATTATTCAACCTATTTTGTCTTCACTTCAAAATGGAAGGAGTAAAAGGAGTCTGTTCCATTGGCAAGGCTTTCAAGATATCATTTCTTAGTTTAGCATACTGCATTAATAATTTCATAGATCATGAAAGTTATGAGGCCAGACAGACAATTAATTAAATTGCCCAATAAACAATATTATTTTCAATTGGAGGGGCATAAAAGTTACTGTCATATTATTGAGCCATAGTCAGGAAGGATTGGCACAATTGCTTAAGCACATCCATTTTTCTAAAGCACAATCAGAAGAGTTCTTTTCATGTCAAAGGATTATGTGGGGATTGTAAAAAATACTGTTAAGAATTATACTTTTTGAAAATATGGAGCAGATTCCTTTTTACATTTAAAAGCATACATTTCCTGGACCACACCCTGGTCACTTCCCATTTGGGTTAAGGTTAAGGTTTGGATTACTGCAATACACTCTATATGGGGCTGCCCTTGAAGAACATCTAGAAACTTCAGTTGGCTCAAAATGCAGCAACCTGCATGTGCAAGTCCATATTTGTACATGTACCATCTCTCTTGAGGGAGCTGAATTAGTTGCCAATTTGCTTCTGGGTGCAAAAGGTGCTGGTTATCAGCTGTAAAGCACTACATGGGGGTTATCTGATGGACCACCTCTTCCTAATTACATCTACTTGGCCCACCAGAACAGAAAGACAGGGCAAGTTGCAGGTCATAACTATCAAGAAAGTACATCTGGTAAAACCTAGGAAAAAGTCCTTCTCTGTGGTGGTTCCCTCCCTTGGGAACATCATTCCCCCAGACAGAAGATTACCCCCATCTTGTTTTTCTGTTTATCAGCGGTGACCCTATTTGAAGCTGATCAAATGGCTGTTTGATTTTGTTGCTGCCACCGTGTACAGGGGAAAGTTTAAATTGTGAATTTTTAACTGGATTTTTAATGTTGTACACGACCTGGAATTACTGTGAGTTGCCCAGCTACACAATTTTGTATGTATAAATAAATATCTTTTCAAATTTAATATTCACTTTGGCTCTAGCCTAGCCTTTCCCATAATGTTCCAGATATAATGGACTACAAAACCAATAATTACCAGACAGGATATCATATACCAGTGCTTATGAGGGATGATGGGAATCAAAGAGTCCATTCTATCTAGAAGTCATTATTATGGACAACACTATCACAGAACATTCAGAAAACAAACCATAGAACAGGGGTGTCAAACTGCCAGCCCGCAGGCTGCACGCATCCTAGAGAAACCATGCCCGCTCCATTGCCAGCAATGGCAAAAAAGTCGCGATACATCACGTGATGTTGCGAGTTTGACACCCCTGCCATAAAAAAAATCTTTCCATTTCATGCTTACACTATCAGTTTTGTCAAATAATAATTATCCCCTGAAAAAAAGAAAAAGCATAGTCATATCATTAATTCAATAGAAACAACACTTTGCACATATATTTGAAAATAAAAACCCTTCCTTCCTTCCTTCCTCCCTCCCTCCCTCCCTCCCTTTCTTTGATAGGTTCAATGATAGCCTGCCATTAATTAGAAAAAAGACAAAAAGAATTCTCCCTGAAGTTACACCTGCTGCTCTGCTTAATAGAATTGTATTATTAATCTTTGCACTCAAGCAGCATCCTGGCACTAACTCCTAGCCCTAAGAATCAAACTATATTATGCAACTATTTCATCTTTGTCTCCTTAATGAATTGTTGTATTAAGAAAAGTGCCAGGAATACCCAGTGTGATTAAAAAATTGTGACAACAAATGGCCCTCCTATAAAACTGATTTTTTCCCTTTTTGCCAGGCTAAATATTGGTTTATTCACATATACAATAACACACAGTAATAGTACAATTGTCACACAATATGCTTAGCAACCATTAAAGAAAAAAATTAACTTAATCAATGTCCTACTGAAATGATTTGGTTCCACTTACAACCTTATAGCTGCTAACTGCTGACAAGCTTTGGCAGGTTTCTACAGCACACAGTCTTGCCGTTTCTGGACAGAAGTTATCATAAGGACAAACGTAGGGGGGAGGTGGAAGCCAAGTATACAGAATACAATTATTCTCGCTGAAAAGACCACGATAAGAACATGCAAACAGAGTCATGTCTTGGGTTGCAGCCTGCAGTGATCATTTGGTCTTAGTTATGAACTCCCTGTTACTCAGAAATGATTTCAAAGATTTTAAACTGAGAAACATGCCTGTGTCATGTTCTATTCCCCTTGACAGGAGGTTATTCACTCAAGAGTATAACACAAATACTGCTTGTTGAAGGCAACAGACATGACAAAAGTTCTGCTCGATAGCTCAAATGCTGAAGTAATATCAAATGAAAGCAATAGATGGAAACACATGAACTGTAGCTTCAGGCTGAAGTAATATCAGGTGCATCTCTACACCCTCAGGGCTTAACTCCTACACTTTTAAGTCCCTCCCATTGAAACAGCCTCCTTCAGTTTCACTTAATCAGGCAGTGAACAGGTACTTCTCTCTCAACACTGACAGCAACAGTTTAATAGTTCAGAACAACTTGGATCCGAGTTCCCAAACTCACAGGTAAGTTAGCTTTCAATCATTGAACGATTTACAAAATGATTTAAAAGAAAAGACAAGCAGCTAAGTAAAGCATGTTAGTTAAGTGGTATTCCTTAGCAGGTTCTGCCTTTCTGGCAAGACACGGTTTTTCCAGTACAGGTGCATTATTTTTAAAAGCAGACTTATGATACAATATGTAATTTGTTATTTAAGTCTGTACAAAACATTGTCTATTTACTATATTATTTTGTCCAAGCTAAGGTGCTATTAGTTATTTTTAAGCTGAATTCATTAATTTTCAGTGTAAAATAACTTTTAAAATTCCCTCATTTAACACATTCAAGTGAATTATTCCAACCTGCTTGAATATTTAAATTAAGAAGCCAGGTTTTCTGATGTACTCAGATGAGTATAGTATCAGTTGCTCTGACAGTCATAATTAAGACTTTGTTAAGAAAAGTGTGTGTGTAAAATATGTGAGAGAAGAGTATATTGCATTGCTAATCTATCTTGGAAAATAAATAAATGAATGAATACCTATTGTGATTAGTATAAAATGGGCTTAAATTGCTTTAAAAATGGAGAACCAAATAATTCCTGTGCTTGGAATGTATAAATGTAAAATCCTTTTTCATTATAGTTCATACTGACTTCTACAGAATTTATCATTTTGCTCATTTTATATCCATCATCAAGGATGCAATTTTTTATTTTTATTTTTTTTATAAAATCACTCATTTTAACATTAGCAATCCAGAAGGGTGGAGTAATTAATCACTGGAAAATCTGGACTGGAATAAAAGAAATCTCATTCTTGCAAAATGCTGGATAGGTGACAGTGGCATGATTTTAAGTTATGCAATAATGCCACATCACAATATTTTAATCATAGCATGCCCTTCTAAATGCTCCACCTCAACAAAGACTCGTCACCTAGATCAATATCACAAAAAAGAATGCTGCAACAGCAGCAGACCATATGCATAATGTTCCTTAAAAATGGTTGCTTAGCCAGCTGTAGCTATGATATATTAAGCAAGATCATTACACCAATGTGCTATAAAGAATATTTTGAAACAACACTTTTGAATATTTAAAAAAATGAAATATTGTATATTGGGAAAGTGTTATTATTTTTCAGTGCTGAATTCAAAATATTTACATAGGCAATAATAAAGGCTAACAGAAATTAATATAGTTTTTGTCTTTTTAAAAGATGTATATACTGCCAAATAAAACTTCAATTTTTCTCCTAAATCTATAAAGGCTTATCCTTTCACAAGCATGACCACTGCCAGTTTAATCTGAAAAAGAGTGCTGGAATCAGAAAATATATGTCTACATATATCTAACTGGCACTATCACTATTTCAGTTCAGATAGATTTGTTTCACAAAAATAGCAGTATGTATTTCATTTTAACTCAATTCTTCCATCTTCAAGTAATATTCCTTTTTTTAAAGCTAGGAATGGTAATTAATGATTTTATATACCAAGCATAATTCAGATTTATTACTAGCCCGTTCCTATTTTTACTTCACTATACTTAAGTCATCCGTGTTCATTCCAAATATATAATGGAATCCTTAAGACTACAATTCTATATTTATTCACAGGAGAATAAATTCAATAGAATACATATTATTATTATTTACATAGATTTTTGCTGTAAAGATTATTTTGCACCCAATGTTTGCATTTCTCTATTTGAAAGAATAACTAAAGAGGCTGATTATTTCAAGAGTTTTATTATTAAGTTATCTGTTATTGGAAAGATATATCTCTAATAAATATGCAAGTTCCCATACACATGATAATTAAATATAGAAATTCCAAGTTTGCTTTAAGTGTGCAATAAATAGAAATTTAGTTTTAGCAAGGAAACACACACTGCTTATTTTTATTTCCTTTTTTGTTCTTCAAGAACTAATGATGCATACTGAGCAATCTTTTACTGTATTTCAGTATATTCTTAATTCAGAATACAAATTCAAACTGCTATTGGCTTTGTAAATCTTGGGAGACAGTTTGTTGTGGCAACAGTAATTTGAAGTATTATTTGCACAGAGGCTTATAAATTAGTACAAAGGTTAGAAAGAATCTGGTAGCATCTTTTCAGACTAACAAATTTTATTGAAAGGAATAAGTTTTTGTGAACTGAAATATCACATCATCAGATATTAATTATTTAATTAATAAAATATGTTAGTCTGAAAATTTGTTATCAGACTCCTGACTTCGCTACAATAGACTAAACATAGCTTTCTTCACACAAAGCTAGCACAAAGAGGTACATTAGGTATAAGTTGAATTTATCAAATCTTTCACTTTGGTTATTATCTAAATTTAAAATTGCATTGTTTAAGCATATTTTGCCACTTTATGATGGATATTTATTTTCTGTTAATATTGTCCAAATAAATTAGCGTGCATGTAGAAATTAATTCAAACAACTATGTCAGAAAGCTAATATAATAACATTCACTTGCTATTTTAATTATTTTCCAAACTGCAAAACTATTTTATATAGTTTCTGTAGCTGGGATCCAAAAAGTCCCATAGTAGGGCTTACAATTTTCAAATAGCCCCTATATTTAATAGCTCTTGCTTGAAGCCTTCTAAATTTTGAAATAGCAGCTGAAAAAAAGCCCCACCAAATTCTTCTTAAGCATCCTTTACATTCTAACTTGTATCAGAAGAAAATAAAAATCCTTTTTCATCTTTTATGGAAAAGTGTTTCTAGAAATATCAATAATAAACCAGTAAATACTGAACTAAAGGGAAGCAAAATTCATTTAGAATACACTTTTATATTGTAAATTGATATATACCTTTATATTGTAATTAATAGAAAAACAGCAAGTTCAAAAGTAATAGGAGAGAATCAAGTGAGATTGTAAAAATTAAAAATTAAAAAAAGTATGGCATGAATGTTCATTCACAGGTATCCAGGAAGACCCACATAAAATGTTATTGTCATATATTTGTTTTTAAGGAATGACAAATTTTATAGTTTAATTTGTAATCACATTTATAATATTTTTACATTGAAAATATTAGATACTCTGCATTTACTTTAATTTGTAGTTTAAACATTAATAGGAAAAAAGTTTTGAAGAAATTGTAAAGCCATCACTTCCCTGTATTACTGTAGTTTCGGGTAACAGATACAGTATGTGGTTTTGCAACAGTCATCATTTTGATAATAGTGCTTACAGTTCATGATGAAATCATCATTTTTTAGATCTCTGCCATAACACATCTATAAAATCATGAGAACATGACTCTGAGAGATTCTCACGCCTTCAGAATCAGCACACATAATGGAACAAGTTAATACAAGCCCGTCTGACTTATCTGCAGAGCAAATCACCAGCCTGTATTAAAAGTATCCATTTGTTTTATTTCTAAGAGAAAGCAAGCAGTAGATTATGTCTCTATAAATCAATGGATGCTGGACTCTTATTTTTTGTACCTTAGGAGACCAGCCATGTTACACAACAGTGAATTCATTAGTAACATAATTAGAAACCAAGAAAGAAACTGCAACAAGATGTCATTCAATAACTTAACATCAGACTCGCTGTGGGATGTTGCAAAGTATGCATACTAGCCAGTCCTTAAATATTTGCTTAGGCTGCTTAAAAAGCTCGTTTGCTCTCTAGTAGAGCTGGGTCAGCTCTCCAGGATGGAGTCAATCCCACTCCACCCTACTTCTCCCTAGCATGGAATCTCTTCCTCTTTCCCTAACTGGCTCAACTGGATTATGCTTAAGCTTCTACTTTTGTACCAGGACCTGCCTTCTCTTCACATAGTCTCATCCACCTACAGTTCCCTCTCCCTCTGCTTTCATCTTTTCTCTGTCACATCCTGAGTGGATAGTCTTCCCGTGCTGCTTGTAAGAGTTTTCTTTAATTAATTCAACCAGAATTTCAGGTAGGAGACACCCCTGAACCTCAGGTCAGTTAATTAGGGTGCTACTCCAGACTTAGGTGCTTCCCCTTAGGGCAATCTTGTTTATAAAACCTAAGATTCTTCTAAATTAGCTTCACTTTTCTCATACTTGTAATTCATTTCAAATCAAGGGCAAACTCATACAGTTAAGTTTGAGTATGGCACCAAGTTATTTAGGATGGTGAGAGCCACAGCAAATGATGAAGAACTCTTTACAGTAAGGAATATGTGGCAAAAAGGTCAAAGAGATTCGGTATTCACACTAAAGGGCAGAATTATCACTTCACATATAAATGTCCATATCTTCTCTTATAGAGCTATATCTTGCCCAGGAAAGATATTTTAGAACTTTGGTGATAACTCACTAAAATATAAATGCAAGATATATCAGAAAGGGGAAATAAAGAATCAATTCTACATTGTAGAACATTGGCCTCCAACCTTTTGGGCACCAGGGTTTTTCCGTGGACCGGAGGGGACGTGCTTTCATGTACTGTCTGCATCCCGTGGATAGGGCTTCACTTGTTTACGCAGCCCAGTTTCTGGCATACTGTGTGGAGAAGTGTCTGGCATGCTACATGGATGGGGGTTTGGGGACCCCTGCTTTACAATATTGGAATAAGTTATAAAAATTATAAGCTATTTCTGAAATATCGTTACATAAATCTACAGGATAATTTTTGAAATACCTTATAAAAACAAATGTGGTCTTAGATACAGTAAAGCAGCTACAATTTTCTAAGGAATAATGTACCCTCTCTACAAAGAAAAAATTAAAATATTTGGAATTATAAATTTAGAAAAAACAAGTTTAAAAAGGAACATAATAGACTTGCATGTGATTGAGAAAAAATAGGTTTTTTTTTCATAATACCAGCAGCTTAGTCATACAATGAAACTAATAAATACTATAGTCAGAAACAACAAAATGCAATGTTTAGAATTTATTAATTTTATAGCTTAGCTTACCATGTCACATCAGAAAAAGATGGCTAATAATAAAATATAAAACAATTAATTATATATTTTTTCTTTTATTTGTTAGTATATATGTAGGTCTTTGGTTATTCGGGTTTTCTCCCGCGTAAAATTGGAAGTGTCTTGGCGACGTTTCGACAAAGTCGTCACCAAGACACTTCCAATTTTACGTGGGAGAAAACCCGAATAACCAAAGACCTACATACAAACACCCGCAAAAACCTGTGTGTGTGTGTGTGTGTGTTTTCTGAGGTGTGTGTATATATATATATATATATATATATATATATATATATATATATATATATATATATATATATATATATATATATATATATATATATATATATATATATATATATATGTAGGTCTTTGGTTATTCGGGTATATATATATGTAGGTCTTTGGTTATTGCTCCTAGAAGCACGAAGCCGAAAACACCAGCCTGAAGATGACGAATGGACGCGGGGGAAAACCCGAATAACCAAAGATCTACATACAAACAGCCGCAAAAACCTCAGAATATGAATATATATATATATATATATATATATATATATATATATATATATGAATAAAAGAATAAAATACGATCACCGGGAGGGTTAAAATAAGAATACTTTACTAAAAATATACTTATACTAAAAAGTTGTCAAGCTTTCGCTGGGGGAACTCCCCAGCATCGTCAGGGCTAAAAGGCCATTACAATAAAG
The DNA here is from genome assembly GCF_016545835.1 of Crotalus tigris. Classification (NCBI taxonomy): domain Eukaryota; kingdom Metazoa; phylum Chordata; class Lepidosauria; order Squamata; family Viperidae; genus Crotalus; species Crotalus tigris. The sequence goes on from NW_024096549.1 coordinate 896,707, forward strand.
GTGGTTTAAGTAGGTTCAAGTAACGTTTGCGCACGGCTCCTAGACCGTGTTACTGGCCCTGATACTGGGCCAACTAAAGGACCAAAAGCATACATCCTTTTCACATTCCCACCACAGATATTTGTGATGATGATGATGATGTTGATGATAATGATATAAAAAAAGTCTTAAGCTTTTAAAAAATACAGGTAGACCTTTATAATGAATTTGGTTTCTTACACCAAATGATTACAGATTATACCCAAAATTTTAAATTATGCTTGAAAATCTTAAATCTATTTTAATATTTATATTGTATGCTACTTGTAACCAGAGGAATAGAGTCTTTTGAGAAGGGTATAAGTAGGTCATTAGGATGAAGATTATTCCCAGTATACTATCTTTGAGTGGAATGACATTTACATGTCTTGTTTAATAGCCATTTACTGAACTTTTCCTGAATGTGTCTATTTGCTTTTCAAAAGGCACATTAGTGATATATAATCTGTGTAGTGTGGAGTAGTATATCTAGTCAATAAACTAACTGCAGTATTTTGGAGATGAAGTTTTCACTTTTCCAAGCCACCAGGAAAGAGTACAATGTGATTGAAATAGAATTAGATTTAACATTTTTTGAGGAAATAGATGGTTGACCTTATTTGTATCAATATAACTTCTAGCAATGAACAACAGGGAACAAAGGTTTGGAGATGAACCCTAGAGTATTAAATTGTAGACCTCTGTTTTCTAAGAGTGTAGCACCACAGTGATGGGCTGATTCATTGTGTTTTACCACCTTTGTCTTATGTGCATAAGTTTTCATTTGTTTTCCTTTTGCCATTTCTTTCTCTGCATTGAGGATAAAAAGAAATAAAGAGTTGAGAAATACTAGAAAAATGGTGATATATTACTCCATACTACACAGATTATATGTCACTAATGTGCCTTTTGAAAAGCAAATAGACACATTCAGGAAAAGTTCAGTAAATGGCTATTAAACAAGACATGTAAATGTCATTCCACTCAAAGATAGTATACTGGGAATAATCTTCATCCTAATGACCTACTTATACCCTTCTCAAAAGACTCTATTTTCCCACAGGGTTGTTCAGTTTTGTTCAGTTTCAGCTGTTTTCCTGAATATTTTCATTTTTATCCCAGAACATTTGGCCATAGCATAAATACCATGTCATTTTCAAGATGTAAATCTTCTAGAACAGAAAACGATCCATAGTATTCAGGTATATTTCAGAGAACAATGGAAAATTCAGAGCCAGGATAATGTAGAAACAGATAGATTCAAGTTCAAGCCCACTCTCAGCCATAGAAACTCAATGAGTGACTTTGAGCTACTCACTTTCTCCCAGCTCAAACTAACCAATAGTTGTTGCTGTGAAGAAAAAAAAAGTGGAAATGCTATGTATTCAGCTTCGGCTCAGGAGAAAGGTGGAATAGTTACATAATGAATATATTCTAAATAAATAAATGACAGAATGTCTCAGGCCCAGAAGACAGAGATGTGCATATCCTTGATCCTTATAAAAAGGACACTAATATTTCTAACCCTAATTTTTGTATTACAGTTTCCTGTTTGCAAGCGCTGTTATTTCCTGACACTTCCAAAACTGGCTTCATATCAAATCTTTTGGGAAGCTCTTTTTTGAGCTGGAAGAAACAGTAAAAAGCACAAATTAATTTTAAACGAACTAAAGCTCTGTTAACTAATTGTCACAAGGACAATCCTAAACATAACATCAGAATAGAAGATGAGCCTCCTCAAAGAGCGTAAACCAAAAAAACCTCATTATATCCCCAGACCCCCAGGAAAACCATTTAAATACAAGTGCTTTCAGTGCCCCTTTACCTGCAATGAGAAATCACATCTTTTTAACCATATGAAGTATGGGCTGTGCAAAAACTCCATTACACTGGTGACAGAACAAGATCGTGTTATCAAATGTTCAAAGTCAAATTCTTTGGAGATTAAGCAGATCACTCAGGCAGACTCTGCAGCCAAACCAACTTCTTCCAAGGCCCTCTCAAATTTTGATTCTAAACCTCAATATGAATTTGCCAAAGATGACTCCAAAGAAAATATGGAAATTCAAAACCAAGTGACAAATATATCAATGAATGGATCAAAATCACCTACTGAAAAGGAACTAACTCTTATTTGTAATGAAGAAGAAAGTACAATCAATATGCAGTCTGCTCTTGAAGGCATTGTAAGGCCTTCTGCATTTGTTCCAGTGGGAGAGCATCGGCACAATAAGGACAATAATGATATGTCTCAATTAAGTTCTCTTTCCGATTCCAATAAAAGCCCTTCTTTTCCAACAAAGTCAGCCTTTCATGCTCCAAACAATCTATGGAAAACAGGTGGTACAATTATTACTCCAGAATTTACTCATAAAATTACACCTGCAAAAGGCTTCACTTCCATTCCATCTTATGTACAACCCATGATTCCAGAATATTCACCTTCATTGTATGAACATGGATTAGCTATCTATGCACCTTACTTCCTATCAGGAAACTCTCATGAATGTGAAAGTTCAGTGCTGTCTGTCTACAGCTCTCAAGATCAAAGACATTTTCTTCCTCATCCAGGACCACTTCCTAAACCCATCAATCCAGCAACATATGAACACTACCGCTTATTCCAGCCATATCGCCCAAATCTTTCAGTGCCATATGGATTTTGTAGACCATCAGAATCAGCATTTTACAGGTTACCACATGTTGCAGATATTAACAGAGACACAAATTCTCATTTAATGGAGGAAACAACCTTGCTATATCCTCATTCTTCAAGTCCAGCCAGGTTATCATCACAAAATTCTCATAAAAAAACAGATGACCATGAAAAGGAAATTCCTATGCTGCATAACAAAGGTCATTCTAAAGAAGATCAAAATGAAAGAGAAAATGCCAAAATGAGTCCTCGTGCTGGAAGTGCGGCAACTGGATCCCCAGGAAGACCCAGCCCAACAAATTTCACTCAAACTAGCCATGGTTGCGAAGGCCTATTTGATCTTTCTAATAAGTCATCTTCAGTTATTAACAAATGTGACCAAGCTGAAGAAAGTTTTACAGCATTTAGACCTGTGAGGAAAAGTACAGACCAATCTCCTCCACCTATATCAAAGGAAGACAAAGGAAATACTCCTAAAAGGTAAAATGTCTTTTAAAGCCTTTTTTTCTGCTAAACTCTATGGTGAAAGCAAACATGCCCTCAAGATACATTACATAGGGCCTCCTAAGACATATTTCATTACTTGTCAGATTGGAAAACACAGGGCATGTAGGAAATACATGGGCTGCAACTATATATAGTTAGGTGGGAAAGTTTATTTTAAAAGGGGGAGGGAATATTCTAGCAAGGGTTACATACCGGCTATCCTAATTCAAACTTTTTTCCTCTTAAGTTCATCACTACCTCTTTTTTGGTAGGCTCTGGTCTAATGACTTGCTGTTCTGAGTGCTGAATGAGGAAAAAGACATTTCTCTTCTCCCTATCCAATGAAGAAACAGACTGAGGATAGCAGAGGTTTTGGAGGGAGAATGGGGAGGAATGCAGTCAATGGACTTTTACTGTTGCCTTTCAAAGAAATGTCTCACTACAATTTATTTCTATATTATGTTTTGTTATTGTGCTATTATCCTAAATTAAATTAAATATCAAGGGAATGAGATATGCATGGCAAATAACAGGGTAACACATGAAAGATAGTAGGAATTATAGTAAATAATCTTACTTTTATTTTATTCTTTGTTTACAGCCTAGCCTTATGCATATTTACACAGATATAAGCACTATATAGTGAATCAAATGTTTAAGCATGCACAGGATTGCTAACTTAAATGCTGCTATTTGTACAGTTATTTATACATACAATGCCATTTACTATATTTATGCTATAGTTATTCACCATTTTTTTACCGTTGGCAGTGTGTGAGAACAAAATTATATAAAGATAGTAATATGATGCAAACCCAGGCAATATAAACAAACACCAGAAGAACTTACGGAATAACATAACATTTTGATTAAACATACCAATAAAATTAGGATTAAGCATTAAATATTTTGTTTCATGAAAGCAGATTGTAGACCAGCCTTGCTCAAGCTTTTTATTCCAGAGAAACACTTGAAATTACTTTTAGGTCTCAGGGGAACCCCTGCATAAAAATTCACAAAAAATACAAAAGCTTCCCAATTCAATTCACTTTTAATCTACACAATCCATATCTATATAACATTTATGGCAGCAAACCAGCAGGTTGGCAAGCAACTCATGGTGCATAAAAATTCTTACCACTCTGAGAACTAATACTGTATGCCATGCAAATTATGAGGGAGAGGGAGGGAGGGGAGGGAGGAGAGAGAGAGAGAGAGAGAGAGAGAGAGAGAGAGAGAGAGAGAGAGAGAGAGAGAGAGATATTTACAACAGGTGGTATATAACAATTCATAATTTTCTTTTATGTAATTATCTTAATATGAAAATAAACCAAAATGTATGAATTGCTCACAGGTCACCTGAGATTTAAAACTATGTCTTCCACATGTAAAAATATTAACGAGATAAACAAATGCATTTGCAATGGTATGGGTGTCTCTGTGTAACAATGATAGAATTTTTCTAATTGGTTGTATATACAACCAATTTGTTTCATTTCTAATTCAAAATATCTACCCCATTTAGGTATTTTGCCTAATTACACAACAAAATTTTCCATTTTTCCTCTCAGTAGTGACATCGCTAATGAAAAGGAAAATGTACAGCATGGAAATGACAGTAATGAAGATCCTTTGTCCAGTTCCGAAGACGATTCAGGGGTAACACCGCTTAATCTTTCCAAGAAACCAGATGCAAACTTAGTTGATACACATACGTATTCAAGCACTGTCCAAATAGAAAATCAGAACTGCATGGAACTGCAGGAAATGCCTTTGAACCTTTCAGTGAAGGACAACTGTCATGTAAATGTATGTCTCCAGAATTCATATGAAGCTAAAGATCATAACCTTCAAAAGGCTGAAACTAAAGATTTGGGGATAGAAATATGTAGCCCTAAAAATCAAACAGACAAAAGTTTCTTCAATAAGTCTCTTACTGTGATGCCTATAAAAGAAGAGCAGGAACCAAGGACAATTGAGAGTTGTGATGAGCAGAAACAAACTGCTGCCGTTGCTCTCTGTCAATTAGCTTCCTACAGTCCAAGTACAATTCCAAAAGAGAGCACAGAGAAAAATAAGCAAGAGAACAATTCTCAGTATGCGGATTCCATTGCTGAACCATCAGAAACCCAGAATAATCATTGTAAAAAAACAAAAGGACAAAAAAGGACCAATCACAGAGAAGCAATAAAAGTGCAAGGAACCAAAAGAGTAAGAACAAATGAATGTAGTCGAGTGTTCACTTTGAGAAAGAGAACAAGGATAACATAATATTGTTCCACCAAATACGCAGTATAGTTCATATGTACACTATCCAACAGTACCAATTTTGTTCAGTACCAATTTTTATTTTTACTTTGCAGATTCTTTATTCTATTCAATTGAACTGTGTAAATATTAAAATGTCTTGTATATACATTTTAAAGTAACTAAAATGTCTCATAGTTATATCTTTTTTAAGTGAACATTTAAATGTAAAACTGAAGCTAAATGATAATTTCTTAAATGCACTATTGTAGAAACATGTTTCTTAAATGCACTATTGGGAAAACAATTTATTCCAAAAATAGAGCTTCTAGAAGCACATTCTGGATATAAGAGTGTTCTATTGTGTCTCTGACTAATTTCATTTTCAAATCTTTTTGTTTTATGTTTTTTGTTGTCCAATGTATTTTTGCTGTTTTAGCAACATTCTAAGAATGAAAATTTCCAGTTGCTTAAGCTTAGTGTTATTGACTTCTCATTGATAATATATTAGAGCACTCATATTAAACATTTTTAAATTACAGTTTTGGTATTGTGTTTTTCCCAAGTCGAATTGTCCAAAATAAAAATGTTTTGGTCCAAATTTTAAATCCTAAATCAAATTAATTAAACTTTAGTACTTATACAAAGTAGAGGTCCTACACAAATAGCTTACATGTTTGATAAACTGCAACTTCAGGTCCCAAGTACTAAGAGAAATGCAAATCAAGAAATTATTTATTTCAATCCATATTAGAAGGAATCCCGTGTTGTGAATTCTGTATTTTTCATCCATCAGTTTGTAGTACTAAAGAAATTGTATATTATAGGTATTAATAAACGTTTCATAGTCTTGTTAGTAATGATTTTCCATTTCACATGTTAATTTTTCCTCTTTTTACAATAAAATTGTGTATATTGTAGCAAAAAATAGCTTGCAAAGAAGCAAACCATAAAGGCTACAGATAAATCTTAAGTATCATTATGTATATTCCTCATAAAGTTACAATTTAATGTATCTTTGTTAAGTATCAGTTGTAACAATGTTTAGCTGGGGAGAAATACAGATCACTCTATTTCTGATTCATGCCAATGTTGCATTTGTTTGATATTTATTCCATTTCTGGTGTAAAACATTTTTTAAAAATGCACAAAAATCAAATATGTATCCTAAAATCTGTATTTAAATGTTATTTATGTACATATACTGAATATTTTCCAGCAAAATATACCTTTCTAAGTGTAATTTACTGAAGTATATGCATTTTTAGTATATTTCATCCTAAATATATATCTTTCTTTCTTATTATATTTTTAACATCAAAATTGCAAAATTCAAAGAAGTCTTTGGAAGTGTAAATCATAACAGTTCATTTGTCCTTTGATCAGAAATGAAGAAAAGTCACATTGTCAAGAATCCCTGTACTTATATAGGGTACAAATGGAATGTATAAATAGTATGACCATTATCCAGAGGTATTAAAATGTCAAGCCTTTAGAGAACTGGCCATGTATGATAAGTGATTAATGAACATTGTATAGGTAGTTCTTATTTAATGATGGTATTTGGGACTGATGACTCCTTTATTAAGTGATGTAGTCATAAAGCACAATGTCACATGACCAGACCAACCAGTTGAAGTTGTGAAGTGAATCTCACACAGTCCTTAAACGTGACATCTTCTGATCACCTTCTGAAACCTTCTGCTAGCTTCCCTATTAACTATGCTGCTTGTAAGCCAGCAGTGAACATTGCAAATAACGATCACAGATAACAGGACACCCTGATATCCTAATTGCTAAGCACCCAAATCACGGTCACTTGACTGCACAGAGACTTCAATGGTCATAATTTCAAGGACCGGGTGTAAGTCTTCTTATTCAGTGCCATCACAATCTTGAACAGTCGTTAACTAAGGCCTACCTGTAACAGGAATAACTCTGAGGAAATCAAGGCAGTTTGACTGAAATGAATTGTCAGCAACCAAGATTGTGCTAGACAGGCTATGGGAAAATGTGGATTCAAATCCTTTTGGGGGGACTTCTTTGGTTATGAGGACTGGCATTTGTACAAATCCACCTTCAGATCTTGAATCCAATTCTTAAGTTAACAAAAGACATAGATGGAATAATTGGAGATTATTCAAAAATAGTAAGTGCTAGCAAAATAATATTTTAGGAGAAACTGGAGGATGTATCCTCCAGTTTCATGCAAAATCAACTTTGAGGATACATTTTTGCCAGATCATTCAGTTACTTACAGCATGGTTTTCAATATGAAACTGAAAGCACAGTTAATTCACATTTTATAAATATTTCCCAATTTTCCCAAATATTAAGATCCCTGTCAGGTATATTATTTATAAGAGGAACACCACAGTGAACAGAAAGAAAGCAACCCATGTGTGTGCGCACACACCATCATGCTAGCGCTGTCATGTGGGTGCTAGCGGCCCCGTTTATGCAAGCACAGGTGCTAGCACCCCGCTTGCACAGGTGCACAAATGTCAGCACCGCCAGTGCAAGCGGCTTGCTTGCGCATGCACGGGGGTGCTAGCACAATCATGCATGTGCCTGTTTACGCATGCGTGCATACACATTTCCCTTCTCCTCCCTTTCCCTCCAGGCCACCAACCCAGAAAGGTTGGGGAGCTCTGCACTAGACCAAACTGGCTCTCTTATATATAAGACATAGTCAAACTCTTGGCATCCCACTTCAACAGAAAGCAAGATTCTCTCAAAGTTTCTGAAGAGACCAGAATAATATTACAAAAATCTACCGAAGTCTTTTACTAAGAGAGACAGCTAGTGCTGTCATTATCTTAAATAATAAAGAACATCCAGGTGGCCAGGATATACATTTTTTCAGGCTCTGAAAATACAAACAGCTATTAATTATTAACATATAATTCTTTCAAATCAAATCCAATTTTATTTTGAGGGGTTTTATTTTTGGTTCAGCTCAGTTTAGAAAACACTTACCATGTGATAGTCGGGAAGGTAGTAACAATCCTCTTCTTCCCAATTCAGCCAGTGCCAAACATCCACCATGCCACGCATTATCAGTTTCCTGAAAACTGCAGTTTTAGAAAACAGGATTTTAGGATGATTTTTCTTAATTCTGATTTTAAAGTGTGTGCCAAAGAAGTATCTTACATGGTGCTGTATAATTGTGCAGCAAAACATAAAATCAAATAAAATTTCTTTTAAACATGTCACTATGAATCAATCAGACTATAATCCCAAAGTGACATTGCATTTTTCCCCTTTTTGCACGTTGCATTGATATACATTAGTTTTTTTTAAAAAACTAATATTTAAACAATGTAAACAATAGTTTTTTTAAAAAAAGTATTTAAACAATTTCTATGCTAAATAGCAGAGGTTCCCAAACTTTGACACTTCATGGTGCTGTTAATATTTTTATAATTCTTTTCCCAACCCTAGGTCTAAACCATGAACTCTCTCAAGATAGTAATCTGCAATCCTGCGACATCCATGTGATTTTCTTAAGGTGCCCAAAGTTTAAGAACTAAGTCTCTACAGAAAACTGACACTATAAGAGTCCGAATCCTCTTGGTCCTCAAAAACACAGATTGAGATTGTGAACTGAAACATTATTTTAATGGGGAAAAATAAGATTCAAACATACAGTTTTAGAATAAACCAAGATATTAAACCAACATGTATATATGATTTAACATTTTGGTGTGTTCAGAACATCAACCTGCTTCTCAGTCAAGAAAAAACAGGTTACCTATCAAGAATTATGGATTTCCAGGTAGAGAGAATGGTGAAAAGAATTACATCTCATTTCTAGCAATGAATTGTTGGTCTGTACTGTTTGTCAAAAAACAAAAACAAAACACCATTTAGATTGTGATAAAGGGGAAATGAAGATTTCAAGCATCAAATGCACAGCATTTTGGAGAATCTATTTTGGAATCTAACTTCTATGTTTCTTCTTGATAAATGTTTTGTGGATAAAATTTCATTTCTGAAAAAAAAAACTGAATGCAAAGTATTACCTGAAGCAGTCTAATACAGACCCAACAACATCATCAGCTAACTCTTTTGGCAGCCTTCCAGTTAACCTGCCAATCCTGAAAAAAGCAACAGCACTTCATTAAGATTTTCAACAGTCTATGTTTGCCATGTTAATCATAAAAATACCAACGCTCTTGAAATCTGAGATTTGTAATTCTGAAACTCAAATCTATAAATTCTGTAATATATATTGATCCAACTAATCTAATTTCAACTGAAGATTAAATAGTTGATTAAATGTATCTGCATTCTCTACAGTATCTGCCAAAGCAGAAAATTTGTAACATTTAATTCTCCCATCACCAGATCAAACTCCTATAAATAAATTTCTGGTATGTTCCTATGCTACGGTCTCTGATGCATTTAGAACAGTGGTTCTCAACCTGTGGGTCGGGACCCATTTGGGGTCGAACGACTATTTCACGGGGGTCGCCAAACAACGCAGTCCGCCATTTTTTCCCCTTTTCCTTAGCTGTGCTACTCTCTTTTATTCTATTGGCTTTTGAAAGCCAATAGAATAGACTCTCTTGAATAGAGTCTAATTCTATTGGCTTTCAAAAGCCAATAGGAATTGTCCAGGCTGTCTCTGCCCTGCTGAGCCCGCCAAAAGTCCCATTCTGCAAACGGTGCTGCACCAGTTGAGTAGTCCTCAACTTACGACCGGTTGGGGGTCGCAGCATTAAAAAGGTTGAGAACCACTGATTTAGAAGAAGGCAAGACACACATCGGGCTCCAGTAAGTCCTTATATTATTTACTGTAATAATGTTCTTATTTTATTTATGGATTCTGGATTCAGAAATATAAAGAAATAGATATACATTTTTACTGCTTTGGAAATCCTTGCCACAAAATGAATACAATCCATTTTCATTTAAATATATAGAGAGATTGTTATTCAACACTAAACAAATGCTCATAATAATTTATTAAACTTATAAATCATCCAATTCTCAAACACAATTCTCAATTACATTGAGATGCACAAGAATGTGCATCTCAATGTAATTGCTTCCCAGTGTTTAAGAGTAGCTTTTCAAAGGTTTCAGAAAACTGTGGTGGAGATAACATGAGCACTGAATTTATTTAGTTATTTGTTTGTTTATTTGTTTGTTTGTATTTTTATAACTAATGAAATTGGCTATAATTAATGAAACATAACTACTGAAAATGGTTTCAGTATTTTTAAAATAGGAAATGGTATATACATACTCAACTACTAAATAAATAAAGCATATGAAAAGACACTATAATTTAGAATATAATTCAGACATGAAAAAAGTAAATATTGTTAACAAAGATCAAATGAATCCATAAGCAAGGCCATGTGTTTTGCTATATTAAACAGGACATTTAATAGTACTGTGTGCCATATCTTTCTAGTTACCAATATTTGCAGATTAAGCTGTGTAAATCAATTTAACTCAAGAACACATACCCTTTTGCTGCAGACCATCTGACGATAGTATCTTTGTCTTTTAAGCCAATCAACAACTGCTCTGTGAAAACATGTTTTTTAAAATCATAACACGAATTAAAAGCCACCAAACACTGTCTTTCTCTTGGCCCTTCATCAATTTTAGCTTCATTAGGATACATCTCCAAATCTTACTGGAGTGATGAGGATAGTGAATGGTTCCTAAACACGATTTTGTAAAGAAAAATCATGTTCGTTTGTTGGTTCATTTATTTTACTGGATCTGGCACAAAAGTCTAAATAGGTTTTTAAAAAGAAAGAAGATTCAATTAATTATGTGGGAAAAGTCAGAACGGGGCGTAAAAGGGAGGGACTCATAATTCAAAACAATGTCTAGAACAATAACCAAAAAGCACAAATAACACCAGTACAATAACCTGCACAAAATATTGTTAGCTAGCTTTAATTAAGATAAGCATCAAATTAATAATAACAGCTTCAATAACAAAGAGCCAGTGTGGTCTGGTGGTTAAGGTACCAGATGGAAAGCGGGAGACGGTGAGTTCTAGTCCCGCCTTAGCCAGGAAAGCTAAGAGGAAGAATCAAAAGTATGATGCCCAGACATAAATAATATTTTTTAAACTATGAAACAAAAGTAACATAACACTATTTACATTATTTCCTATCAGATAACATAAGGGATTGTACATAAATCAATAAACCATATTCATAAACCACATTGGTCAGGATGTCAGATCTTACGTTGCTTTTGATCCAACATACCTATAACATTTTCAACCTCTCCTGGAATATCATATTCCTCTTCTTCCTCCTCCTCCTCTCCTGCTATATTTTCTGTTTTCTGCGGAATGAGACCTCCAGTGGAAAACTGTAGATTTGCAGCTAAAGATCGGAATCCCCGTTGATACCTGGAAAGGCAGTTTCACTTATGGTTATATTTTGGGCAGAGAGCAAGCGCATTATCTACAAAATACCCATGAAGTAGACTTTAAAAATGAAAGTAAAATATTCTGTCACTGGTGAAATAACTGAGCTGAAATTTTGCTATTCAAATCTTACATGGCATTATCTAGAAGTAATTTCACCAATAAAATACCCATAAATTATCATTTATTAAATAGAATGTAAATATTTATATTTAAATGTGAATATGTTTAAACATATAACGTGTGCAATCTAAGCTCAAGCTTTGGGAACATTGTTTATAACTTAAGAAATAGGTTTTTTTTTTCATTATTCCTCAAGCAAACTATCTAACGTTTAATATACTTTAATAATTAGTTCAAAATACTTGTTCATTCTTTCAGCCAGGGGTCAAAAAACACTGACTATTCTTGTATGGCCTCAAAGAATTTACAGGTAAGGACCAGATCCCCAGGACCAAGCTGAGCTCCCAGCGCTGAGGGGTGGAGCCAAAGGGCAGAGTATCCTGGATAATGGTGTCAGACCAACACCGTCCTTCCTGGCTGCTGCATTTCTTTACTTGCAGACCTGTCAGCTACACCCACACCTACATGCCCTTTATTCTTACTATTCCTAGTAATGCAATGTATATTTTAGTGGGAAGAAATTTTTAACAGCCTAATTTATGTTTTTCAGTACTGGTACTTTCGTTCAAGGAGGCACAAAGGGAAGAGACATCACAGCTTTATGTAAACTTTTTAAAATAATATCCCACCTAGGATTTGTTTTTCTCCATTAATTCTAAATTTAACTTTGAAAGGACCATTTAGCTATTAATGTGAATTAATAATGTAATTAAATTTATAGAGGAAAAAGAAGCTTATACCTACAGAATGCCAAAGTTCCTACAAAACATGGCTAAACCAGAACTTCTTGTCATCAAATGACAAAAAGTATTATCTACTATTAATGATAGATCTTACAACTCAGATTAGTCTAATAAAAGGAAAGAAGGCAAGTAAAAACATGATTATGAAAAGAACAAACCTCCATTTTGCCACCTTTGGCTTAAGAAACGTCAGACCAAGTCGCTGAACAAGTTTCACTCCCAGCTTGCGAAGAATTGTTTGGTTACTTTCAAAGAGCTTGCAGTTGTCAAGACATTCAAGCACAGTAGAAGCTATAATGAATAAATTTCTATATCAATAAATATATCCAGTTTTGTCCACTATATAATACATTTGAAACACATATTAATTTTCAGCAGAAGACTATGAAACATACACTCAGCTTTTAATTCCAACATAATCAATAAGTTATGAAAAAAAAGTTCTGACACGTAAGACAGTTACACTGCACTGAAGTTAAGTATTTGGTCTCAATGCTATAGTCCCCCACTAAGAATAACTTGATTTATTAGGAAAAAGTATCAGCGCACATTATAAAATAAAACATTTAGGCAACATTTCAATTGAGTCCACATTTTATAGCAGATATAAACATAACCTACTGGACTCACACTTTCCTTTTTATTGATAAACTTATGACTATAATCTAACATTATAGTACACTTCAGGATGTCCACAGCTTGGGGGTACACCAGTGAGCTCAAAAGATTTCCTGCCCACCTTATTTTTTTATTAACTATTAATCTTTCAAAAAGAGGAAGTTAGCATACTGACAATGACAATGACATCCCCCCCCCAAAAAAATCTGGTAAATGGATGCATTCCAACTGATTATATTGCTCAGCTATTTTGTTAATGAGCATCCCACAAGGCCCTCTACAGCAGCATTCAGAATATGTGCACAAAAGGCCAAAAGATTTGGGAATGCTTGCCTAACTGTATAGTGTGTGTGTGTGTGTGTGTGTGTGTGTGTGTGTGTGTGAGAGAGAGAGAGAGAGAGAGAGGGGGGGGGAGGGAGAGAGATTAATATACAAATTACTTACTGTAGGAAAACACCTTAGGTTTTAGACTATGTTTTATTCTAAAAACTGTATATATATTATAAACTGACAGGAAAAAAGGAAAAAATAATTATTTTTTATATATGAATATAAAGGACCTGGTATTCTTAAGCATAATGAGTTCCTTTGTAAATTCCAATATAAATTGACCAGTACTGCTGAGCTCTGTTCAAGTCCCTCATTCCTATTGAAAGGGGCACCACAATCTGCAGCATGGGCCACTCAGGCATTCATCAAAGAGATTTGCAGGGCTGCGACATGGTCATCGCCTTCCCTTTTTATACGTCATTATAGAATTGACCGCTTTGCTTCAGTGGACACCTCCTTTGCTCAGAGGGTCCTCCAGCAAGTGGTCTCCGGGGACGTAGATTCAGCCTTATCTGTTTCCCACCCATCAGGACAGTGAGGCTTTGGTATGTCCCATTGGTGGATTCTCCATCTCCTGTACTGGAGAAGGGGCGTTGTCTTACCTGAACGCCTTTTCTCAGTACGGAGATGGAGAATCCACACCCACCCTATGGTCAGTTAGGCCGTTATTAGGGACTTGAGAGCCAACGCCTCGTCCTTGCATCAGCCACTTTCGCCCTCATCAAGACTGGATCTCCTAGCAAGAGGGGGTATATCAAGTTTGGCTACTTGGTCTCAAGAGCAGGCAGACAGAGAAAACCCCACCACAATCCCCTTCCATTTAACTGTATCCATCCCAAAGTCAATCTCCAGCCATGGATGCAGGCGAGATTTTTTTTTAATGTCTTCAATAAATAAATAAATAAGTCACTGTACATATAAAACAGAAAACTGTTGAGATACAAGAGCACTTGGCAGGATTTTATCCATAGCTGTCTTTCTAGCAGACTGAATTCTCAAACTTGATCTTCAAATGAGGAGTAGTAGTAGTAATATAATAATAATAATAATAATAATAATAATAATAATAATAATAATAATAATAAGAAGAAGAAGAAGAAGAAGAAGAAGAAGAAGAAGAAGAAGAAGAAGAAGAAGAAGAAGAAGAAGAAAACAAAATACAAAGATCTACAAATAGAAATAGAAAGATTGTGGCAAAAGCAAGCAAGGGTAGTACCAATAGTAATAGGCGCCTTGGATGCAATCCCAAAACAACTGGCGCACCACTTGAACACCATTGGCATTGACAAATTCGCCACTAGTCAATTGCAAAAGGCGGCCTTACTAGGAACTGCTTCCATCCTGCGACGATATCTGTAATACCATCAAACATCCACATCTGCCTATCCCAGGTCCTTGTAAGGACTCAATAGGTAGGCAAATGCCAAATCCAGTCTGAACATCTGGCTGACTGTGTGATGATTAATAATAATAATAATAATAATAATAATAATAATAATAATAATAATAATAATAATAAACGAAAATAACATTAAGAGTCTGGATGAGGAAGATTACTACAAATACTTGGGTATCCTTCAAGCTGACAACATCAAGCACACTGAAGTCAAGAAAAAG
The DNA here is from genome assembly GCF_016545835.1 of Crotalus tigris. NCBI lineage: Eukaryota > Metazoa > Chordata > Lepidosauria > Squamata > Viperidae > Crotalus > Crotalus tigris. Next base: position 911,951 of record NW_024096549.1, read on the forward strand.
ATTAGAGGTGAATACATCAAGAGAGTGAAGAAGATCTTAAATTCCAACTCAATGGAGGAAATACCATAAAGGTAATCAACACCTGGGCAATTCCAGTCATTAGTTACACAGCTGGAATAGTGGACTGGACTCAAGCAGAACTAAAAGCAATGGATAGGAAGACCAGAAAAATAATGACAATGAATCATGCCCTTCATCCACGCAGTGACATTGATAGACTTTATCTACCAAGGCAAATAGGTGGGCGTGGAATGCTACAAGTACATCAGATGGTTGAAGAAGAAAAAATGGCTTTGGAAGAATATCTGAAGAACAATGATGAAGATGCACTGAAATTAGTATCTCAGGAAGGCTTACTAACTACTGGAGAGACCAAACTGGCCTACAAGAAAGACCAAATGAAGAACAGAAAAGAGGCATGGGAAGACAAAGCACTACATGGCCAATACATGAAAAAAATAGCTGGGAAAGCAGATAATAATAAAACCTGGCAATGGCTAAGAGCAGGAAAATTGAAGAAAGAGACGAGGGACTAATTCTGGCTGCACAAGACCAAGCCTTAAGGACAAATGCATACAAAGTCAAAATTGAGAAGACAGCAACAGACAGTAAGTGCCGCCTATGCAAAGAAGCTGAGGAAACAGTGGACCACCTGGTAAGCTGTTGCAAGAAGATTGCACAGACTGACTACTAGCAGCGGCATGACAAAGTAGCAACAATGTGCATTGGAAGATCTGCAAAAAATATCATTTGCCTGTAAGCAAAAACTGGTGGGATCATAAAATAGAGAAAGTCATAGAAAATGATAAAAATTAAACTGCTCTGGGACTTCAGAATTCAAACAGACAAGCACCTGCAACATAACACCCCAGACTTAACAATTGTCGATAAGAAAGACAAAAAGTCTGGATAGTGGACGTGGCAGTGCCTGGAGATAGCAGAATAGAAGAGAAAGAACTGGAGAAGATAACAAAATACAAAGACCTACAAATAGAAATAGAAAGACTGTGGCAAAAGCAAGCAAGGGTAGTACCAATAGTAATAGGCGCCTTGGGTGCAATCCCAAAACAACTGGAGCACCACTTGAACACCAATGGCATTGACAAATTCGCTATTAGTCAATTGTAAAAGGTGGCCTTACTAGGAACTGCTTCCATCCTGCGATGATACCTGTAATACCATCAAACATCCACATCTGCCTATCTCAGGTCCTGGGTAAGGACTCGATAGGTAGACAAAATGCCAAATCCAGTCTGAACATCTGGCTGACTGTGCGATGATCCATAATAATAATGATGATGATGTTGGAAAGTACCTTGGAGGTCATCTAGTCCAACCCCCTGCTGAGGCAGGAAACCCTATACCATTTCAGACAAATGGCTGTCCAGTCTCTTCTTAAAAACTTCCAGTGTTGTAGCATTCACCGCTTCTGGGAGCAGGTTGTCTCTGCCTTAGACATCCTGTATTAATATGCAAATTATTTTCAGATGATTGCAGTAACCTTCTAAAAGTTTAGGAAAGGGCACAAATGACTGGTAAAATCAGTTCCTTATTGGCACCCTTGTACAAGACACCTCTACCAAATATTAGTTAACTCCTTTTGGGCTGCATGCCATATTATCACAGATGTTCTACTTTCCACAGAAGGTTTTGAAGATACCGAGAGAAGGGCAAGGTTATTTCTAGCTGTGGTTCTCAGGATCCCACTCACTGATTTTAAACAGGGGAGTAAAGAGAAGTGAAAAATCCACAGGGGAACTGGAGGAAATGATTCCCAGACTGTGAGAATTATTAAATTATATTAAGGGATATTACTATTAAAGGGAGAATTCACCAATGGGTTACCACCTGCTAATCTGCTGAGAGAGCCAACCCCGACGCGTCTTCAAGAGCTTGAGACCAAGTCAGGACTGGATCTCCTAGCAAGAGGGGGCGTGTCAAGTTTGGCTACTTGGTCTCAAGAGCAGGCAGACAGAGAAAACCCAGTGGTGGATTCTCCATCTCCTGTACTGGAGAAGTGAAAAATCCTCACACTACAACCATCAGAAATTTGTATCGTGCTCATGTTTTGCTCATGTATGTTTATGTTACCATGAAGAGTCTTACCATATGGTAAACAATCTTCCCTTTTGCCATGTTTGAAAAGTTGTGCCTAAGAAAAGTAAAAGAAAAATATATTACTGAACAATTGAAAAACAAATATTAACTAAAATTTTGAAATATTAGTATCAAGAAGTAATATTCCAAGATTTTCTCTGGCATATTATATTAATATATATTAAATTTTACCAGAATACATAACTTTAACATGTGTGCATGATCACATTAAGGCTAAATAAAGGGCCAGGCTGATATTTAAAGAAGTTACATCAACCAAGAGTAGTTATACCCTCAAATGCATAGACTTGCACAACACAGAAACAAAAGTTTTTTTGCTTAAAGTTTAAAACTTGAGAGACAGAGCAATGTAATAATGTGCAGTGTACTAGATGTGATTATAGACTGAAATCAGGAACATCTACTGAAATAATAAAATAAAATAAAATGTAAGATGATAAAATGTAGATAACTGTTATAATGGAATGCAACTAAAGAGTTAACTGAACACATCCTTATAGGAAGATTAGAAAACAAAGAGTGGGACAAAAGTAGTTGATGGAGGGGAAGAGAAGGGAGGGGAGAGGAGAGGAGAATCAGCTTGCAGGGAAGGGTACAGTACAATAGGAATAAAATCATTGGTGATCATTAAATTGGAACTAAATAAATTGTAAATAAACATGAAACCAAGAGAAACACTTTGTAAATGGCATTAACAATCTTCCTAGCTTGTTTACTGTTGGTTTATCTCTTCCTCAATAAACCGTAAATCCACCATAGCTGAAACTGAATATTTATTCACATATTATTATCTAGTTTAATGCCTGCCTTAGTATATATTTTAGAATTCTACTAGTTTTGCATGATTTTGCAAAAAGGTAAACAGATAACTAATGTTCAACAGCGGTTAGCAGTAAAGCTACTCTAGTATGCGAGAACAAGAAGTCTCTATGTTCTAATTCATAAAATAAGGAGTAGAATACATTATAGAAAGCCATTCAAAATGGAATGCAAGCTATTTTGCTATAGGATACAAAAGTTCCAAGAAAACAATGAATGGATCTTAACATTCTATACCTTCTTCACAGACTTGGTAGACTTTGATCTTTTGCACACCCATCCACCATCACCAGAGGTTGACATTGTGGATATGGATGGCCCTTTCAGCCTGCATCATAATTACAGTGCTTGCTCTGTTATGGGATTAAGGAGGGACTGTGTGGAACTTTTAGGTGTGATATTTGGACTGCCAAGTACCTTGAGACAAGTGGGTTAGGGATGATTTGAGTTCCTGGTGAACTGGGATGTGTTATAGAATTGTCAGGAGAGAAGATGGATATGCTTGCAAGGTCTGGAAAAGAAACATATTTGAGAGGGTTGGGGTGGTGAAGCTGATGGGAAAAGTAGGGCCTTCTCTACCTTATCTCCCTCTCATGGGCTCAGGGAGATATGGCAGAAATCCGAGGGTACTTCACATGGGGACACTGGGCTGAGTGCTTGAAAGAGAACCCACTATCTGCACCTCAGTTTCTATCCTCAGTGCCTGGCAACTGGATACTTGGTGGTCCTGGACTTCAGCTGTTGCTTATGAATGCCAGGTTTGTGTATAATAAAGCTAATTTCATCTAGGATGATATCCTGGAGGAGGGAGCCAAGCTGGTATGTCTTACCAAGATCTGACTGGGTCAATGGGTGGGGTTGTCCCCACTTGGAAATGTGCCCATCCACCTTTTAAGTTCTGCACTATCCAAGAGCAGAGGGAGGGGAGGAAGTATAGTAGTTGTCAAGAACCCTGATGGCTTCTTTATTGAAGTTTTGGGGAAATTGGCATAGAAGATAGCGACTAGTGATTACATGATCACCGTACATTAGTTGTAAGTGCAAGTGCCCAGATCACAATCACATGACAGCGGACACTGCAGTAGCTGTAACTTTAGGCATGGGACATAAGTCCCAGTACCATTGTAACTTTGAACAGTTGCTGAACAAATGGTCATAAGTTGAGTATTACCTGTAAAGTTCTTCTTAACTGCTTAATTTTGTCAACCTGAAGGATGACTAAGGATTTGTAGTGCTCTTCTTCCTCCACACTCTTGATGTTATTTCCATAGGGCATCTCGATTCCCTCAGTTTTCACTATTTTTACTCCATTAATTATAATGAGGACACATTTATCCACTCTAAACTCCATTACAATAGCTTGGCTATATATTTGTACAGTGTTGTCAAATGATATTTTTTCATACAGTTTCAGATTATCTATTTAAAAGAGGTGGGATAGCCTGGCACAGGTAGTCTGGCATACAGTATGTTTCTGATGTCTGATAGCCATGGATGTCTTGTTCAGTACTGCTGACAGAGGAATCAATGTAATGACTAAGAGTAGTGGTAATACTGAGTTTCTTTGAAAGATTCCCATCTTGAAGTTAACCTCTCCCAGTTTATTACCAATGATTAGCAATTCTCCATTGCATCATTGATCTTTGCACAAAGCTTTTGGTTTTTCTACTGATTCCTATTATTTGTAGGCACTTGATTAGCCAATCATGTGGCAGGGAGTAGAATGCCTTCATGTCATCAATCTAAGTCACATTCAAATTGATCTTCCTTCTCTTGCAGTTTTACAGAATCATCGTGTAAATTAGGATCTGATCTTTTGTTCCTCTACTGTTCGGGCAGTTTCCTTTCTGCTCAGATGGAAACAGCTTGTTTTCAACTAGATGCTGTTGGACTGCATCAACTACCATACCAGTTAGCAATTTGAAAAGTTTGGTAAACAACTAATTAGCTAGTATTTGCCTCATTCCACTTCTTTTGGTGGATCTTATAATTATCAGGTAGGTTTTGCCCGTTGTTAGACAATCTTAAATTTCACCTCCTTGTAGTATGATGTTACACTGCTAGGCAATGAATGGATGCAGACCAGTCAGATATTTCAACCAAAAACCAGGCAGTTCTTATTCACTTGTTGCTGACCAATTCTTTATCTTACTTGCCCTTTTCCCATCTTTTCTGCTGTTGATTACTTCTTTCATTTTAGCTTCTTTTTTATTCTTATCCATCTCCTTCATCCAATTTGCATTTTTGTTGTATTTCTTTGGTTTATCCCATAGCTGCGCCCAGAACTGTATTGTTTCTTTGTCAGGTGTTAATTGATTCATTCTAATCTCTCCATTGATGCATTGGTAGAAATGTTTCTGATTCATCTGAAATTGGAGGTTCAGCCTATGCTGTTTCTTGTTTTATTTTTTACCAGTGCTTCCTTGATCTTTCTTCTCTCTAGGTGACATTTCTTGATCCAAGTACTCTTTGATCTTCTTGTTCTTCAGCTTCTTTTATTTATCTCTTCTAACTAGCTTGCACCTGATCTTAACATGCTGATCTTATTTCCTGATCCTCCATTTTGACGATTCACTGATTGGGATTTTTTAAAATAAATTGTTGATCTTACATCTAAGATCTTCAATAATAACTGTAGCTGTGCTGTACATCAGTTGCCTTATTTCTTGCAGCAAATTAGTGCTTATATTTGATAAACTACAGTATTGGTATCTCTTAAAATGTGCTAGCTATTTTTTGTAACAAGTTTCAGTGCATACAGCCTTATTTTGCTGTTTTTTGTGCTGTTCTAGATGCTCAGTTATTCTTTGTTTAATTCCTCTTGTTCTTTTAGTTAGAGGCCTCTGTCCTTTCTGAGAAGGCAAAAGAGAGAATGCCTAGTTTGGAAATGAAAATAGTTCAGAAATGATGCTGATTTATATACTACCAATTCCACTTAGATTGTCTCTGTTGTTTGAGATTCCTCTGGCAAGACTTTGATTTCTTTGCCCTGGTTAGATCTTTGCAGTTTTTTCCAATTCTACTTTGGTATATACTTTATTTCATATTATAAATCGATGCTGATTGTCTAGCCTTTGTTCTGATTCAAGATGTTGTTCTTTCCAGAACTGGTGCATTCTTTTCAGATATTCTCTTCTCATTGGACTTGATTTATAACAGCAAATCATTTTTTCTTTGCTTTTAGTTTTTGTATATAAGCAACTTTTCTTTCAGTAATCCTGCAGGCTGCTTACACTCTTTGTTTAGCCCATAGTACTGAGTCCTATAGCTCACATGTCACTAGTTGTCCAGGAATTCCAACACCTTGTTCATGGTCCTTATTGATCTGGGCAAGAACGAATCCAATATAGGTTTCTGTAAGTTACGTCTCACCATATTGTTTATGGCAGAGATAATCTTCATTTGGCTCCTCTGACAAGACCTGTCAAGTATGGCTGAATCATTGGCATAGATCTCATCTTCTTCAGAGTACACAGCCCCACAACCACATCAAGGTAATGCCTCAATGGGGGATATTATTAGTATAATTCCTTAGATATTATTTTGTACTCCTAAGGGGCAAGATGCAATCTGAATTCATAACATATTGTACTATTTAAGTTACTTAACAATCTTACCTTATTTTATCTAGTTAAACTATAATTAAATGTAAATCTCATGACTCTGCTATGAAACACCATAACTGATGTCCACCCAAACTTGCACATTTGTAGTTACACCCAAGAGTCTTGCACAATATACATCAACTCAAAATAATTATGGCTACTATTTGCAACCCTGCACTGGTGCAATTTAACATCTGCTTAACCAAATCCAATGAGGACACAGGGCAACTTAAAACCAGCTTCAGAATCTCTGTATTAAAAAAAAACTTATTGATTTATCATCTTTGAAAATATTTCCTAGAGATAAGTCCTTTGAAATAAAAGCCATCATATATATATATATATATATATATATATATATATATATATATATATATATATTGATCTCCATATACTAAACATTCTCTAACTCAGAGAGAAACATAACATGCTTACATGCAGTCATATGCATCCCCTCTTCTAACAAGTAAGAAAAGCATAAGAACATAAGACAAAAAAAAGCCTGCTAAATTGGTTCCAGGGCCATTCCAATATGCCTCTGGGATGCTCACATATCCCACTTGCAGGTTGTTTCCAAATCTGGAGGTAACAAAATAGACCTATTATTAACAACAAATTCAAATATACTTTCTTTGGAGGGATGGGATTTATTATTTGGATGGCATGCGTATTTAATTTATAATAAAAAGGTGGATAGGGTTTTTAAGTCCCATGTTTTAAGAATTGCTTTATTGCGTGTCTGGAAGAAATATTATAGATTAAATTTCAGAATACCGTTGTGGGGAATTCCTGGACACGCAATAGAGGGGATAAAAAAGGAGTGAAAATGGATAGGATTTCTTACAAACAATTGCTTAAGTGGGAAGGGAATAATTGGCAATTAAAATCTATGGAGGAATTAATGCAAGAAAATATTATTTATTCTTGGTTCCAGTATAGGCAATTATTAGAAAGATGGAGTATAGATCAAAAAGTGGGTTTTGCTATGGAAGATGTGAATTTGATGAAACAAATTAAAGATCAAAGTAGAACTCATATAAAAAGAGTTTATAATGCTTTAGTGGAATTGGATCAGAAACAGAATTAGTTAAAGATTGTATGGTTAAATGGGCTCAGAATTTTGAAGATTCGATTTTATTAGATACATGGGAGATAATTTGGGTGAGGAATGTTAAATTTACTCACGCTCAAAATTTACGAGAAAATTTTTATAAAATGTTTTATAGGTGGCACCTTGATCCACAAAAGTTGTCTCGTATGTATCCGAATGTACAGCCCAAATGTTGGAGATGTGGTTGTCTGGACACAACGTATTATCATATTTGGTGGTCATGTAGAAATGTAAAGGCTTTTTGGATTAAGATTTGGTGGAACATTCAGAAGCTTTTTAATAGAAGGATAAAATTTACACCACAATTATTTTTGTTAGGTATTATTGTAGACTGTGATGGTAAAGAGATTACCTTAATGTTAAATTTTATTACGGCGGCAAGGTTGCTGATTGGGCAATATTGGAAGAAGGATTCCTTGCCTACCATAAAAGAATGGTTTCTTAAAGTTTCTTATTTATCAGAAATGGCAAAAATTTCGGCTTATCTGAAAGACCATTCACAAGAGAGATATATCTCGGTGTGGAAAAGATGGGTAAATTTTGTACAGAATGAATATGGGATCAGGAAGTATTATTTAGCTTTTGAATAATCTATAGTTTAAAATGGGTATGGTTGGATTTGTAGTTTCTATGTATTGGAGTTAAAGTACTTTAAATTTTTTGGATGTATGTATAGTGGATTGATGTTCATTTAATTTGTATGGTTTTTTTTTGGTTTTGTTTTTTTAACCCTGTATTCAGCTCTGGGAAGGAGGGGGGAGGGTTATGGGGTGGGAGGGGGGTATTTTATTATAAAAAGTTTATAAAATTTTTAATAAAATAGACCTATTGTCCATGAATTTATCCAATTCCTTTTAAAACCAAGTTAGTGATCATCACCCTAAACTCTAGAAAGGAAACCTTATTAATGATATAACAAGATGGAGATAAGTTAAGAAAAAGAGTAGCTGCATAGGGAAAGGAAGGGATTTAAACCCTAAATTCCAGAGGCAAAAAGATGCTCCTAAGTAAACTTAAGACACTCATGTTTGCAATAATTTGAACCTCCAGCCCATTCCTTTGTTTCAATTAGCAGTCTTCTATTCAACAAACTTAAGACACACTCCTCCCAATTCATAGGTATTTATCGGGAGATGGAATTGTCTTGCTATAGATTTTCTATCTGTAAATATAGTATTCGCTAGCTCATTGGGTGAATTAAACCACGATGCAAAAACAAGGTTTAATAGGGCCACACAATACATACTTTTTCTAATAATTTTTCATTTAACTCAATGAAAATATTTAAAATAGGGCTTGAAATAATTACATGTTTAGAATTGTCTAAACATTCATCCAGACACTAAACTAAATAATATTTTATCTGAACCCTGTGTTTCATCACTTTAATAGGAAGAAACACTGTCAGATAAATATGGCCAGGAGTTAAAGTTAAAGGAGCATAGCCCAACCCCAAAAATATTTCCACATATGTTAACAGCTATTTATGGATTTAAGTAATGTCAGCTATGGTGTAAATGCAACAAAAACTCCCTGAGGCTATGCACCTGCTTTGTTTTAGTTTTTAATGAACTGCATTTCATGATCTTAAATGTAGCATGAATGAACATATTACAAAGCATGGAGAACATTGAAGATTAGGAGCAGTTTATAACTTTTTGATAAACCATCTGCTAGGTTAACAGACATTGATTATTTACTGTTAACATTGGAGTTCCATCAATACACACACACACAAACACACACTTTCTATATTAGTTATAACAGTAAAATCGAATACAAACTAAATTTAAAGAAAGAAAATACAGAATAAAAAATACAAAGAAAAAGAATAGTACACGGAATACAAAGAAGAAAAAATAAATTTTCATCAAGAGTATAAACAAATATAGTAACTCTTCACTCTCCCTAAAGTTACAAACATTTTATCAATTCACCTGACATTCCATCTTTTATCTATAAAAAAATCCATGAAACATAATCCTGGTTTCAGCAGAAGTCCATAAAGGGCCTGGAGTAACAATATATTTCATTTTAATCATGATCAAATAAACCAATTTTATATTTTTTTCCTTTTACTTCTAGCAGTCTTTAGTTCATTAAAATATTGTAGGATTCAATTTCTCTTCATTTCTTCTTTATCCCATTACACAAAATTTGTCAAGGCTTTAACAAACTTCTTTTGTAAATCCAAGAGGAAAAACTATCTAGGGCATTGGGTTGTTTATAATTCACTTTTAAATTTTAAAATTTCAAACAGTTTATTTTGTAGATTCAATGAAACATCCTTTTCTAAATTATTCTCTTGGCCTGTCAGTTGTAAAGCCACTTTTGATATTACCTCTATCTTGCATAATAAAATTTGTTCTATAGCTCACATTTTTTCAATAGCATCCTTTGGACATAATTACAGGTAGTCTTCAATTACGAATGGAATAGAGCCTGCCCATTCCATTCATGAATCTCGTACCTTGAAAGAGATCACTCCCTGCTTTTGCCCGTTCATTCGTTAATCGAACGCGTAGGCGAATATGTGGTTTGTTAAGTGCACATGAAGCATCTGAGGGTGGGGAAGACCATGGGGGGGGGCTAGTGATGGAACAGGCCCCCAAGGTCTTCTTAAATCACTAAGATACCTCATGCTTTCCCCTCCCTTCCTACTGTGCCGGACTCACTTACCTTGAAAAGATCCGTCTCCTCTCTGCCGCGATTCCTGCTTTTGAAAGAGAGGAAGCTCCGGCGTGCCATAATATCGTGCAAGTTTAGGCACCCATCCTCTTTTGCAGAGAATAGGTATCTGAACTCTTGTGGCATTTGTGGTGCCTGTCTCCTGTTTGCCTCCCCCAACTCCAGAGTCAAGCAGCTGCCACCCCCAGCCTCCGTTCGGGTGTCAGAGGCCCAGACAAGGCCTCTGACGCATGGAATAGACCTCTGGAGGCCTGAAGAAGCCTTCCCCACTTCCATTCCAGGCAGCAGTGGCATGGACAAGGCCTCCAATGCCTGGAACCTACTTCCGGAGGCATGCAGAAGTCTCCCATAGCCTCGGCAGCAAAGGCTTTTTGCAAAGATTGCAAAAGGCTTTGCAAACGGAGGGAAGAATTTGAGGTTTCAGCTTTTTGCTGCAGATCTCCACCAGACCTCCATTTGCAGAGAACAGAGGCCTAAAGTACCATGAGATCACAGGAGATCAGTAGCATGAGTCTCGCACCACTGATCTTGCATGATTTTATGGTAGGTTAGGCCTCCATTTTCCGCAAAGGAAGCAGCGAAACAGCTAAGAAAGTAAAGGATCTCTCAATCTTCGCAAGATGAGTATACACAGGCCTAGTGCCTAGGGAGACCCAGGGGGAGGGAATAGCCAGGGTGAATGTTGCAGTGCCACTGAGGTCATTCATAAGGGTGAATGACACTGCTCTGGTGCAGCAACATTCATAATTTCGGGACTTGCTCGTAAACACTAGGGGGTGCTTATCGCATAACTTTGAATGTTCGCTAAGGGAACATTCGTAACTCAGGGATTACCTGTATGTCCAAAAGATGCTACTGAACAGATATTTTTACTGAAATTATTGATACTGTGTTCACTATTACCTGATTATTTCTTTAAAAGTATAATTCAGTGTTTTTATCATCATAACATTTTGCATCATGTTACAGGCCTGCATACCCTTTCTCTACCTAAAATCTTTTTTTAAAAAACAAATTTTATTGGTTTTTTTAAGTTCTTAAAACAACATATTCAGGACACACCGTGGTGCTGGGATAATCAAACATCTTAAAACACGACATATATACATAATATAATCAATACGTCAAATATTCCCTCTCTTTTTCCCTCAAATAGCATAGTATATTTAGAATATCCAATTTATTCAGTCTGAACCTGTTTTTAAGCTTCATCAATTTCTACCATAATCAAATTAACTTTAAATAAAAACATTTTCAATTCAAATATCCCTTCCACCTATGTTCTTCTTTCTTAATTTTATCAAAATCTTATTTGTTTCTTCTTCCATTAATCTCCCTTATTTAGAGTAAAATATTAATCTATCCTATACCTATCAAATCTATCAATTGATCTATCTCTTCAAGCTAAAAAAAATAATCATACCTTAAATCATGTCATTCCATTAAACAAAATTCAAGTCTCCAGTTAATTATCATGACTAATAACGTCCATATCAGAAAATCATATCATTTTATTAAATTTCAATTAACTATAAGTTCACTTCAAATCTGAAACATTTCTTCAATTTTCATCATTCCATTACATCTTAATTGTAATAGAAATAAACCTAACATTCTAAAAGGAACATTCCTAGTATTCTAAATTGTCTTTAATCCCTTATATAGAAAGATATCTCGTTTTTAAACAAAAATATTAATCTATCCTAGACACATCTAAATGTTTGTATTTATCAAACTATTCTCTAGATATCTAATCCTTCACTTAATCTCTTTAAGTTAACAAATTAATATCAAACCTTAAATCATTTCAATATTTAATTAACATTCAATTAATTATTGATTCACTCCAACTCTAAGACATCTTTTTACTTCAAACTCAAAATCTCAGTCCTTAGATCAGTCCATAGTTCTAGGTTGCCTTTAATCCAATTTAAGAAATTTTAAATTTCATTTTTCAATCTTATTCTAGTTTTCCTCTTTTGCCAGGTAGGTTTCCATAACAGGGCTTCCCTTCCAGATAATCTCTTTTTGTTGCTTGTAGTGTCACTTGATTCGATACAGACCATCTTGATCTCTGATTTAATCCTCTGTTTCTCTTGTCCATAAAGTCTCATTGCTTCAGAAGTCGAAAGTTCGGTCTTTGCTTTTCCTGATCTTGCGTGTAAGGCAAAATAAGATTCTCCTTATCCTCAGTTAAAACCTCTTCTTGTATAATCTGTTTTGTAGAGTAGTCAAGTGTAATCTGGGAGTCAGTTTTAAGTTTTAAAGTAGAGATTCTGGCTCTTAGTTCTGTAGTAGCCTCTTTTATTGTAGTACATATTTCTTCTTTAGCCTCATAGATCTTTTCCAGTATAAGTTTACAGTTTAAATGTGATTGAGGCTTCTCCAATAGTTGAAGAAGAATCCTTTTCCTTTTTAGTGAAGGTTACAGTTGAACAGTTGAACATTATCCACCCCCACAGATCACACAGCTAACTCAAATTATCTTTTTTCTTGAAAAACAGTTTGAAGGCCAAAGCTCTCTCATCTCCAAATAAACAATCCAATATTAACTTTTTATCAGTAGGTGTCCTCAGTGAGCTACAAAGACTTCTTCAAACACCATTTTTTTCCTTTTTTCTATCTTTAAAGGGAGAATAGAAAAAGAAATACTCTGCCGATATAATACCGCTCCAAAAAACACAAAAAACACTTTTTTCTACAGCACAATGTAAGTAGGAATAGAATATAGTCTTTAAATGAATATTTATTTATTTTTTCTGTCCTTTTTGTAAAACGCGTTTGTTCCCACGATTACTAAAGCCGCTTTCTCCAGACGGGGAAATAATAGCACAAACAGCTTCTACAGGCAAAAACAGCAGGGGTATGGGGAGGAACAAAAAGGGTCTCACCCGGATCATCCGCGGTGGGTCTTTAACGCTTAGATGACAATGTGACTTTCAGCTGGTGCAACAGGGTGATCGGCAGGCTGATCTTTGCTCCGTCGGCCCTAAGGAGAAGCTGGAGACTCAGGGGAAGCTGCCGCCCTCCCCTATCTACCAGCCAGCTTCCTCCTCAGTGGTCGCCCCTCCAGGGTGACCTTCGACCCCCTAGGGGGTCTACCAGTGAAGGAAACTCCGGACGGCCTGGAGAGAAGTTTCCAGACACGACTGGCATCGCCGCATTCCAGAACCGGAAGTCTCTACCTAAAATCTTTAGTCCTCTCTAGAGTCCAGTTTTTAAAATCACGAAATTGCTTATCTATATTATGCCTTGTAAAAATGAAAACAAGATATATTTCTCATGAAAAACAGTGTGTACATTATAATCAATTCCAAATCTTATTGTAAAAGTTTCAATGCTTATTTTTACCTGGATTTTCTAGGATCAAAATCTTTCTTTCTAAGATCAAAATCTCATTTAGCTTTTAGCTTTTTATTTCAGATTCTTTAAATTTTTAAGCTTATGATTAAAATGTTCTTTTGTTTAGGATTGAAGGAAAATTCACTAGTGTTTTCAAATGTATCATTAGGAAGGTGTCTAACAGAAGTAGTTAATGAGCAATTTCTGAAAGTCGTTAGAAAGTGAGGTTTATGAACTTAGTGTTTTTTAAAAGTCTTCCTCATGGTTGCAAGCAAGTTGGCTAAAGTATTTTAATATTGGACTTATGAAGAATAATTGTGAACAATGGACTCAGAAGTTAATTTCAAGAATGGCTCCCATTATTGATAGTCTATCTTCTGAAATGAACTTGGCTGAAGCCATCTTTGTCCTTCTCAGTTGCCACACAGGTTGAGAAGAGGGGGGGGGAGGAAAGCAAAAGTATTGCTAGACTAAACACAGAGCAGTCTTGTGGGAACCAAGGTCATTCCCAAAGGTGCTGAAAGTGGGAGAAGAGTGTCACGGAGACCACCAATTGCCTCATTGGTAGTGTGATCAATGGCATAGTGGGGGGTGGGAAGTGTTACATTTAGTTATATTGAATCTGAGTGGGAATTTTAGAGTTGGTTTCACTTTTGATCATGCCAATATTATATATCCAATAAAGATACTTTTTGAGGAAGCTTCAAGCCTCGGAATTCTGATTTGTTTGGATTTATTTGTCAGAACCTTGACATAGACTGTATATAGATGATGTTATAGAAGAGAAGTTCTATCATAAAGGATGGAAGTTCTATCATAAAGGACTGAAACTGATTAGAACGTGGATTCTAAAATGATATTACAAGAATGCTATTGAAAAAGAAAATATACTGGAAATACCAATGAAATCAGCTGATGATTTAATAATTAAAAGAGATAACAAATAACAAACTGAAGAGTGACTTGCATAACTTCGTTATTTATAAAAGAGACTTGTTAAAGTTTTGGGAAATGATAAAGAAAAGGGGAAAAGAAATCAAATCCTTGGACATTATCTGAAGAATTAAAGGCCAAGATTGTTAAAAGAGAAGGAATATAAAGTTGGTTTAAATATCAAAATACATATGTTGCTATCTCTGGTAGCCCTTTGTGGGGTTTTGCTGATCTAGGACTGAATAATGTTTCAAAGTTTTGTTTATAGTTAAGGGAAGAAGAAACAATTTGTTGTGTTAAGAGAAAATGATAAGTTACTAAAATTGTTTATATTTGTTCTGATGCAGGGGGAAATCATTTCTTTAATATTTCCTTTTTATTATATTATTTTTTCTTTCTTTTCTATTTTTTCTTTTTTAACTTTTTTATTAGCTTTTATCTTTTTAAATGCAACATTTAAGAACATTATTATATATATGAAAAGTGAAACTCAACTCCTAAAGACTACAAGTCCATGCACTTTTCCTGGCAGCCATGCAGAAGCTGTTTGCAATTAATGTCTTTCAGACAGGAATATAAAAATTAGTGAGAAGAAATTAATAGGACAGCCTGAATCAGCATAAAATGCTTATTATTACTTATTCAAAATATTATAGAATGTAATTATACATAAACACATCTGAATGTAAATAAATTGTTTTTAAATTTAAATTCTATATCTGTTGTCAATTTTCATATTTAATGTATTATAACCATATAGATGTTCTGGAGAAATTGTTCAATTATTTGAGTAATATTTTGGGATTATTTGCTTTTTAATAAAATCTGCTGTTCCTTATTTTGATATTTAATATAATTTTATTGCTTCAAGTTATGGCAGCTACCCTGGATACTTTATGAAAAATTAACTATATGTTTTTCCATAACTTAATCTAAACATTTTACTTTGAAAAGTTATGGATTTATGGTTTGTATTGTTAGCTGGGGAACTTACTCAAAAACCTTTTAGTTTAACAAATTGCACATGCACCTCAAATAAAAAAACAAACAAACAAACCCCATGCCAACCTATTTAAACTTTATTTTTATTGCATATGCTGAGAGAGAATTAAATACAATGGGAATGCACTAGACAAAAAAGTACGGTACATGAACCATGGAAATCCACATTAAATCTACTAAAATCTCTCTTGGCATAGAGCTGCCTAGCATGGGGCCGGACCAAATATATTTCATCACACTAGGGGTAAGGCAGTTAGGTCCAGCTGTACACAGAGTAGCAGGGCTTCATTCTCTGGTGGCTGACTGCAGTGTGGGACCTAAGGCAGCACTCCGCAGCAGCAGCAGCAGCACTGGGGTTGAAGTACAGGCCGAGGGGCAATGGCGGGCAACAGAGACAGCTGAAGACCCTGGACTTCTACTTCAGCCCCAGTTCCACTGCTGAGGAGCCAAAAGGGCAGGGATGGAGGGAAATGGGCGAGGGGGAGTTGAAGCACCCTGAGGTCATTAATATGGAGGCTGCCAAGTATCCAAATCATACAACACCATGAGGGTATTGCAACAGCCATAACTTCAGGGAACAAGCATAAGCACTGCCACAACTTCAAACAGTTGCTGAACAAGTGGTCATAATTCAAGGATTACCTTGAATTCAAGGATTACTCAAAAATTCTTTGAGAAATGACTAATTTCCTAACCGTTGAATTATTTAAATAAATATTGTATAAAAGATAGCTAAATATCATATATAATCAATAATATTGTACAGAAATTATTAGGAAATATTGAATTCATATATATTTGTGCCTTGTTTCTGGAGTTGATGAAAAGAATTAAAGATATCACTTAGACAAATTCCTTTTACAACAACCAACATCAAAAGACGTACAAGCCTTAAATAGAAGAAAACTTTTAATTAGGAAATCAATAGGCTGATTTTGCCTCTTGTTTAGAACCTTTAACATCCGTAGAACTTCATGTTAAAGTTCCAGTTGTATGCTTTGGGCATTTCTAAGTCACGGCACATTTTTTTAACATTTGTGGGGACACGTAACACTAACCAACCTGTTGAGAGGAATCTAAATACCTCTCCTTTAAATAATTATAGTACCTATAAATTAGAGAAAAACCATTGGCGTATCCTAGCAATAGAAATATCAAATCTGGTTTTGTTGCTTTTGTAATAACATGATGCAAGATACAAACAAAAACTAGTTTCTTAGTAATCAGGGAAAAACCTGACACACCTCCTAATTGTCTGCATAACCCACGTAGACTTTGTCTTTGTAAGATGTAAGAATCAGCATTACCTCTGGGACATCTTCCCCAAGCTATACAAATCATCACTATTAAAAATGGCATGATTACTTGGCAGCAGGCACATCTTACTGCCACAGAGATGAGAATCAGTAGTTACCCTTTGGCTCCAATAAACTATGAGCAATAGATATGCCCAACCTTAAGGGAGGATTGAAAACGCCATAGATAATTACTCTTCAGCACCTCTAAGAGGTCAAGCAGATAAGTCTTTGCACCTAGGATTATTTTGTTCACCTTACTTTACTTTAACAGAAGCACAACTAAACAACAAGAAAGTATCGAGTGGTAAACTACTATGAAAGTCCTCTGTCTCAAAGAAATTAAGTCCATACTGTTTTGGATGCTTCATTTAATCTGGTAACACCAGCATTCTGAGGATTTCATTGTCAACAAAATATTTCCTATTCATATAATCTGGAAACTTTGGTTGAGATACAAAATGTGTTAGGAAGAGGAGAGGATAAAAATGTCAAAATTGAGAATTCAAGGAAACTCATACAAAATCATCCAAGGATCTTCCTTCTGATCAGAACATTGCCCAAGAAATGTAGGCAAATTACATGGCACAAGCTAGGAAAGGAGTTAGGTTAGGGTGACCAAAAGAGATGAATTTGAGTGAAAAAGATTTAATATCATGTAAAAATCTTTAAACTGGATCACATCCAAACTGTGATTGTAGCTTGGAAATGCACTGCTAGTAAAAAGGAAGAAATGCATAGTGTTTGGGCTCCTCTTTTAATGGCAAATTGAAAAGGTACAAGTGAGGAAGCATCTTAGAAACCTATTCTGCACTTTCCTAACTGACGGATATGTTCACTAATTTTAAGTAATTGAAGGCAACAAAATTTCAGCTCATTGCTTGAAATCAATATACTTTCAATGAGTTAAAAGCTAGCAAAGATTATGTTCAAAACTCAGAGCTACAGGTCTGTTTTTGTGCCTCTAAGACTAAAAAAACTGCATAGCTGAGCTATTTCTTACCTGAGGCATAATCTACAAGAGCACACAACTATTACCAAACGATGGTTAAAGTACAGAAAGCTTGCAGAGAAAATGCTTTTTCTCTGACACAAATAAAAATAGCTCTTAAGATATGCTGCTTTACTTACTTACTAGCAAGGGTGTTTTATTTTACCCCTATTACTCATATTTGTCTAGTATATCTCTATTAAAATAAATTAACTCAAACTTAAGTTTCTATGCCCGAGGCTACTCCAAGATGAAAACATCCCTATCATGCAAGCTAGAGTGCTACACCCTGCAGGGCTAGCAAAACATTTGTTAATACACGAGGCATGTTTAAAAGCAAGTCTATCAATCCAAATACCTAAATCAGATGTTTCTTACAGTTAGATAAATGGTAGGTTTGAAACCAATTCTATGCACATATAAAAAAGCATCTATATCAAAATACCATGGCTAAACTACACAGAATACATAATAACATCCAAAGTCAGCTTCTAACATTTTTACAGTGAACATGCATATATATGGGAGCAATTAATTAATAGAATCTGAGCAGGTAATAAAGTAAGAATTTAACATTTCTCTCCCTTGCTGCAATCTGGAGTTTGGTGTGGTGTTTTTAAAACCTGTGATATCATAAGCACCCACCCACCAGGCAGTTGTGAATCATTGCTATAGTTACTGAAGGCAGGTATCGCCAGTAAACATATAGAGCATACACTGCACAAGTAATGCTGCCTTTTAATTATAATACAGACATGACATATTTGAAACCTGTACTTGAAAGAGATAAAAGTTGTGCTACCTGTTAGTAATATGTTCTTTCACAACAGGTGTCCTATCAACAGGTGTCCTATCAACAGGTGCAGAAGAACAAACCCATAAGTGGAATCATGTTGTGAAACGCACAGTGCATGTTTCAACAAGAACTGTCAGTATTTAGCAGCATGCCTTTAAAGACGAATCAAACAGTAAAATACAATCTTGCCACAATTAATTCAGGAAATAACATTTCTGCAGCAGTTCTGATGTTTATATACTCATATCTCTTGTCCTCACTAAGAAAACATATAACGATCAAAATGGGACAACTTGTATTCATTTAATGCATTGGTAGTTTAATTCCATGAGGTAAGAGCCAGCATTACTAGTAGTTTCTCTAATAAACTGTACAAATAAACATGGATACTCAGTGAAATGATTTTGTTTTTTAAAATCAGGATTGGAAAGCAGAGACTTCCAATATGTTGAATTTCCCTGGCTAGCCCAGCTGGAGCTGCTTTGAATTTCAGTTTAACATTTGGAATGCCACAGATAGCTTGATCCCTGTTATACATCATGTAAGGTATTGAAGAAAACTCACATAAGCACAATGATGTCAAATTTGACATATGCAGATCCACAGCAGAAAGATATATAAACAGTTTCTAAAAGTTACAAAGTTTAGCTAAGGATGAATCACTTGGATATAAAAGTACTACCTAAACAACTCAGCAAATTGATTTTCTGCAATTATATCATTATAATGCATTTGACCATTATATAGTTTAATAAGATCAATTCCTTATATAATATCCAGTTCCATTTTAGTATACTATTTCACTGTCAATTTCATAATGCACCTTTCATAATCACCTTCCTTCAAACATTTAAGGATCAGCTAAATTCTGAAATATGAAATTATTATGTGACATCTGGCCCAGGACATTTATTATTCAAAACTTATTTCATGCAAATAATTATATATTTAATCCAGTACTGTCAAGCCATTATACATCTGGCAATCTATATTTTAAAATCTCAAATATTTTCTACCAACCTGATATCAAAAATACTACTAAACTTCGACTGACAGGATAATCTTAAACAAATCATTTTTGCTCAGCTTCAGTGTCACCTTCCTCTTATTCTCTAAAACCAATTACCATTATTTCACAATCATTTTAAATGGTACTGACAAAAAATACTTTTGAGAGGAAAAAATGAACATTTGAGAGAAGAGTATTTTTTCCCAACTACTACTTACACTAAAATATCTATAATTTCATTGGCAGATGAAGACAATTGCTACTTTCTTTTTTAAAAAAGAAATTTTTAAATATTTATTTTCACATTATTTTAATGCAGAGCAGTAATTTCTTTTTCCTTCTCAAATATGCCAAGGTTGGACTAAGGTTAGACTATGTTACAATTAAGGAAAAAGAAATACTGGAAAGTAGCCATTGCCTGCTATCTATACTTGTCCAAAGCATGTTGGGATCACAAACCATTTTTGTTGCAATTGAGAAGAACAGACCATGAAAGATCAAAAAATAATGGCCACAACATCAAGCAAACCTCAGTTTCTATTACCATTTAGCATTCTAAAGCTAGAGAAACCGGGACAATCAAAAATGGAAGAGCCAGATTAATATCCTACTTAAAACAATTTTGAATTTCATTCAAAATTAGCCTAATAAGCCAAACACTTATCTATGAAAGGATAACTAATATAAAATTATATAAAGTGTAGTTGAATAAATATAGTAATCAAAATTAATTTGATTTACATTTATAAATTGTTTACTTTTTCCTCAAGTGTTTTTCTAATATTGAATGCAATACCAATTGCCTATTGCTTATAAAGTAACCTTTAATCATGAAAGGGAAAAAATATTGACCACCTTCAAAAGCCCTTCTTTTCCAAAGGAAAAATTAGTTAAATGGCTACCAAATCAATAAAATTGCTTAACACTTGAGCCATTCCTGTAAAGAAAGGAAAATATCTTTATGAGCAAGTCTCTAGTTTCAAGAAAATTACATCTCGTTCAAGTTTCGATTCAATGTGTTCAGTTTTCACCTGTTTCACTTAACCACTCTAATAACAGGTGGAATAAAACCACATAGAACAAAGAATATATGACTAATATTAAAGTAATATGCATCCTACAAGTTTCATCAAGCAGCAGCAGCAGGCTTTGTTAAGTAAATGAGGAAAACTTTTAACTCTTAAACTTTGCCAACACAAAATATAACGTTTCTTTTTCCTCTTCTTTTAAAGAACAAAGAAAAGCACCTAAATTTTTTTTCTCCTACTAATAGGGAAATTAGTTTCACTAGTACTACAATTTCACATAATCACAGAAGGTTTCTAGAGCTGAAGGATGGAGCAGGTAAGACTTTGTTCTTACTTTCTACCCTTGAGTTTTGAAAATAAACGTGTACTTCAATCTGAGACTCTATGTCAGTGATGGCAAACCTTTTAGAGACTGAGTGCTCAAACTGCAACCCAAAACCCACTTACGTATCTTCAGGTGCCGGGTGGGCGTGGCTCATTGGGTGAGCGTGGCCCATTGGGTGGGTATGGCTGCAGTGGTAATGGCAGACTGGGTGGGACTAAAAAGTTCAATCAATCAATTCCAACTTTGCGAGATTTTTTTTTCCGCGAGAAGTTGAAATTGATTGATTGATTGAACCTTTTTTTTTTTTTACACATGGCGGTGGAGGCCTAAAGTGAAAAGGTTTTATAAAACCCAGCTGAAGGCCTAGGACTGGGGCAACGGCATCCGTGCCATAGGTTCGCCACCACTGCTCATAGGTGGTGGCGTGCCATAGGTTCGCCACCATACTAGCACATCAGAAGCAGATAAAGCCCTCTAGTCTAATACCTCTTTCTCTAGCTACTAAATGGCTGTAATTTGTTCCTATCTGTAAAAGAACTCAATAGGTCAAAGGTCTGAATAATGAACAAAGCAGAGGATGAATAGAAGAATATTGTTTTTTAACCATCTTCTTCAACACTGAATCCACTGTAATACCTACAAACTGGATGTGATCAATACACATATGAGGCAGCTGGACATAAAAAGTTCATGTTTATGCCAATATATAAAAAAGTATTAATAAACCAATATTTTTCTTAAAGTTAATAAGCACATAAACTAGTTTCTCAGTTCAGTTGTCATAGATTAATAGTTGAATAAACGAAATTAGAAGTGTGAAAGCTACATACTGCAGGAAGGAGGGGCAAACAGTATAGGAATACATCTCATTCTCAGACTAGTGATCAGTGTATGTTATATTGAGATGTCTAACAATTTACCCTAGCTTGTTTGTAAATAGTGTTACATTCAAAACTAAATAAGTGACTAATAATGTCCATGAATGATTATCTTTATCTACCGTATATGCCGGCGTATTAGGTGACCCGGCATATAAGACGACCCCCGTCTTTATAGCCAGGCCGCATTCCTAGAACGTCGTCTTATACGCCGGAAACTACCAGCATTTCTGGTGTATAAGACGACTCGGCGTATAAGACGTCCCCCGTCTTTGGCGCCGATTTCAGCGCTCGCGGAAGTCGTCTTATACGCCGGCATTTACGGTAAACCTTTTTGTCAGTTGATATGTGTAATCCTTTGTCTTGTTTTACTTTTGAAATAAAAGTAAATATTCTTTAGGAATGTATAAATATTCTTTATACTGCTAGAGAGAGACAGTCGAGCTAAGGGGAGGAGTTAGTCTGGAATCCCTACGTAAGCATAAGAGGATGAAATCTGACTGTCTTTGAAGGCTGTTGAGCCTTAGCTAGTCTGATTCAGGTGCAAACCGCCAGTCTAAGAAGACTCCTGTATTATAGGCTTGCACATATTATAATAGTTAATTAAACTCTTTGAGCATGGATCTGATGGTTTGTGCTTGAAACATACTGACCCAAAGAGCTCTTTTCTTCATTATAGAAGGGAGAGAACTTGCAGATTTTTCTTCCAACATATGCAAGAGTAGCAGCGAAATTTTATTCTATGTTCTGGCAGCCACATATAATTTAGACACTTATATTTGGAAATACTTCCAATGATTAAGGGAGTTGACAGTTAAAAACAGCATTTAGAAAAGAAAAAAATGGGATTATCTTTGAAAACAATTATTTACCAGGGCTTGAAGCATGCCATCCATTACAATAGTCCCCTCAATAGTCTGAAAAGAGGATTTAGATAATGTTGAAAGGGTCCAATCCAGGAAGTCTGCCATTCTTTTTTGTCTGACATCAGGACGGGTAATAAACCTACATACAAAGAAAAAACACATGTTGCGCAAGTTACCTATTCAGAGCAATTCAACTGGTAACACATTTTTCCTGTTAGGCAAACTGGTTTTTTTTCCTAAAGGCAATTGTCCAAAGGATACTTTCCAACATATTTCAATCGGGAACATTCCAACTGTCAGTTCTTTAACTCTATCTTTTCTAAAGGTGGCCATAATGCACAAATATGAATTGTCACAGTACACATCAAATTGTCTTGAAATGGTGGAGGAAAGGAAAATAAAATAGAAAATCAATTATAGAACAATCATTTTTTGAAACTATGCTTTAAAAAGTGTATTTCCCATTTTTCCATAACACACAATTTTCAGAATAGAATAGAATAGAGTTGGAAGGGACCTTGGAGGTCTTCTAGTCAAGCCCCCTGCTCAAGCAGGAGAACCTATATCATCTCAGACAGGTGATTGTCTAGTCTCTTCTTAAAAATATACAGTGATGGAGCGCCCACAATTTCTGGGGGTAAGCTGTTCCACTGGAACAGAAAAGAAGTGACTTCCTCCAAATCTTCTTTTTCTATTAGTAGGGAAGGTAAATCTTCCTCAAGCAGAGTGATTATATGGACACATTCATATAGTTTTAATGCAGAGTTATTATATGGACACATTCATATAGTTTTCTTGATAACAATATGGAAGTTATTTGTAATTACCTTTTTCCTGTTTTTTGTTTTGGGGATTTCTTTTACCTTTGCCATCTAGCCCAGGACTTTTCAACCAGTGGTACGGGTACCACCTGTGGTACATTGGCACCTGGCAGGTGGTACGTGACCATTCTAGAAAAGTGGTAGCGAGGGAGGGGAATGAGCTGAACTGATGGCAGCACCGCACAAGCCTGAGCGAAAATGGCTGGAGCTGCAGGGCTGTTGGGGCTCAGCGGAAGCACCAGGATCAGCGCTTCTTCGGGACTATCAGGGCTCAGTGGAAGCACCAGGATCAGTGCCAGGATCCAGCTGGAGCTCGGCGCTGATCCTGGCGCTTCTGCTGAGCCCAGAAGCGCCGATCAGCTGGAATGTTGCAGCATCTCAAGGATCTTGTGATTTACATTCAGATGCTTGGCAACTGATTCATATTTTTGACGGTCACAGTGTCCCAGGGTCTTGTGACAACTGGGCAGTGTCTGTTGCAACTACCCAGCGGACGGGGGGGGGATAAAAACCAAACACCCCACACCCCACCCCCCACCCCCGCTGCCAATCCTCAACAGAAATGCTCACAATAATGAAAATCTTGGACAGGAAAAAGAGTTCCACCAGGCGGGCAGGCAGGTGTCTTGCTCGGCTGTGGCTTGGGGGGCACTTTTTTCAGTGCTATTGTAACTTCAAACAGTCACTAAGCGAACTGTTGTAAGTCGAGGACTACCTGTATTTCATCACTTTTTTCCTTTGGGGGGGGTCATCAAGTTTTTGACACCTTGCTTTGCGACTGGTGGTACTTGGATATTGCCATATCCTAAAAGTGGTACAATGGGTGAAAAGGTTGAAAAGCCCTGATCTAGCCTACAGTCCAGAAATGTCCTGATGATTTGACATTCAAAAATTAGCAAGCTCCAACCCTTAGGTTGTTTTTTTTAAAAAATTAGCTAAGTTTGCATGAACCTGCCACCTAGTGTGATATTATATAAAAGCTAGCAGCAAAATAAAGAAAGTTGACCCTGCTCTTTTCTAGTTCAAGGATTGCTAAGGAAATTGGGAAATGACTTGATCTTGGAAGTTAAGCAGATTCAGGCCTCAGCTATACTTATATTGAATGCAAGCTGATCTTGATTAGAAAGCCAATATTGTTATAGTATTGGTCTTTCCCAAAGTTCCTCCATGTTCTAGTTTATTCACAACCACAGAAGCTCACTGGATGATTTTGGGCCAGTCATTCTCTTATTTCAATCTATCTCAAATGGTTACATTATAGGGAAAAAAAGAATATTATGTACATTATCTTGGAATCCTCTATGAAAGGTAGGATGTAAAGATTATGTAAAATAAATAAAACAAACCCCAGGAGTAAAAAATATTTTTTTATATATGATTCTTCTAAATCAATGGTTCTCAACCTTTTTAATGCCGCGACCCCCAACCGGTCGTAAGTCGAGGACTACTCAACCGGTCGTAAGTCGAGGACTACTCAACTGGTGCAGCACCGTTTGCAGAATGGGACTTTTGGCGGGCTCAGCAGGGCAGAGACAGCCTGGACAATTCCTATTGGCTTTTGAAAGCCAATCGAATTAGACTCTATTCAAGAGAATCTATTCTATTGGCTTTCAAAAGCCAATAGAATAAAAGGGAGTAGCACAGCTAAGGAAAAGGGGGGGAAATGGCGGACTGCGTTGTTTGGCGACCCCCAGGAAATGGTCGTTTGACCCCAAATGAGGTCCCGACCCACAGGTTGAGAACCACTGTTCTAAATGAATGGTATAGGAAACCGTAGGATGAAATCTCTGACTTCTGGTTTTGTTTTTTAAACAAAAGCAATATTAATGTGGATTACAGGCTTCATATTGCTGTATTGTTTTATCAAATATGTTGTCAATAGATTTGTAATAATTCCTGTAAATTTAAAGCAATGTATAAATGGACTTGCACAAATGTCTTGAATTCCCACTAGATATCACTAAAAACATTCCAATATGCCTTGGCACAATATAAATTGTGCATATTTCAAAAATGACTTGGAAGACACTTCTGGTGAGGCAATGGCATCTTAAGACATCTCTGCCAAAGCAGGACAGTGTTTATGGAAGACAACAGTGGCTGGATCCTGTATCCTGGATGACAAAATCTCTCCGGAAAAAGGAGAAATTGTGAGATCACCCACATGTACCCTGGACAGCTGATCCTCCTGATTACACTGCAAGAATTGAGGTTTTTCAGTTGGTCTGTGAGTTGAACAACTGGAAATCGAGGGAATATTCCACCTAGGCTCAGCTCAATTGAGCCATATTTCTTAATCACATTTGAAGTTACTTTTTACTGCTTTTGAAATAATAAGAACCTTCAGAACAATAAGTTTTTATTGCATTCACTGGGTGAGTCTCTCCCTTTGTGAAATATGTTTTAAATGCAAATTTAAGGATTTAGAAAAATATTAATTTTTGGAATAAACATCAAAAAGGTGTTTAGAGTGTTGATTTTGGAATGTTCCAAATTTGCCTAAAGAGTCAGATGGATTTGAAATAAGAATATGAAATTAATTATAAGAAGTCTTCCCAAGGGAAACTATAGTTGTTTTGGTTTAGGGGGGGGGGGGGACATGATAATCTAGGACTTTGAATGTTGGACACTAGAGGGAAATAGAAGAAATTAAAGATGACAATTAATGAAGAAGAATTTCAGATTTGACACACTAGAATAGAATGAAGCAAAATATTTTAACAGTGGATCTTTTATGGAGACTTGTGAACAATAGACTTGAACATATTTTTTAAAAATATCTAATATCATAGATGAATGGCATGAAAATGTTCTTTCAAAAGAAGAACAAGCTATAACAAATAAGATTGAGATTGATTTTAATATGCATTTAAACATACAAGAATGATATGGAAAAGTATGGAGGATATGCTGAATATACAAATGAAACTGGACGATGTCTTGATATTTGAAAAAGAGAGACAAGTATTATTTGGATAACTTTTCTTTTACTGGACTTATAAAAATCTGTTTAAAATTTTGAAGGATATTCTGAGAGGAGACCAAGAGATGAAAAGAAATCAGGCTTGAGAACACTATTTGAAGGGATTAAAAGCCAAGATTTTAAAAATACATAAAAGGAATACAGAATTGGCTTATTTGATCAAGGTTATAATAACTATGTAGTTATCTCTGATAGCCTTTAATGGATTTTTGCTGACCAGGAATGAATGGTGAAGTTTAAGATTTTGTTTATAGTTAAGAAATGAGATATGGGAAGAAAAAAGTGTTTGTTGCATTTTAAGAAAATGTGATAAGTTACTAAAATTATTTGTACTTGTCACGATGAAGAAGGAAGTTACTTCTTTTTCAGTTATTTCTATATTTTATTTCTAATTCTGCTCTTTCTATTTATCCTTTTCGATCTTATTTTTTTGTAGTCTCTATTAATTTTTATTTTTTATAATTCATTAACAAAAATTATTTTATTAAATGATTTGGAAGAGTTGCTTCAAATCTCATTTAAGTCCAACAGTTCTCACTTATTCATTAAGATGTACACATTTTTTTTCAACCTTGCACAGAAGCCTGGAAAAAAATGGATGCTTTAATGAAAAGTAGAGAGAAGCTGTAATTGCTATAATTATACAAGATCCAAACACTTTTAACAATTTTCAAACCATATGTGACCCTAGATTATATGTTTATAGATTGTGAAGGTAGATCTATTTTCTACATATTTTTTTAAAAAAATCATATTTCAATATATTCCCATTATATAGTAGAGCTAAGTTGTAACTTCTGAGCATTTTTACCAGTGTAAAGCCTATACAAAAAAATAAAGCATTATGATAGCTGTATGTCAATCAACTTTACAATCTTTTTTGTGGTAGTCGTTAAGCAAATGCAGTGATCATTACGTCAATCAATGGTTCACTATGAGCCTAGTTTTTACAAAAATCAGAAGAAAGTGCTGGTTTTCGGCAAAACCATCCTAAAACGTGATCACATGAATCCAGAATGCTGGAAATGGCCATAAATGAAGCTGTGCTGCCAAGCACCCAAAGTTCAGTCACATGGCCATGGAGGAAGCTTGGCCATTGGCACTTCAACCCCATTTTTGGGATCATAACTTGACCGGTTGCTATGTGGCTGATCGTAAATCAAGGATTATATTTAATGAAGAAAATTACCATACAGTTGGCACCATTAGTAAGCTTACTTCTTACCCTGAAGCAAATTCTCATACTGCTATTGTGTATATTGACTTAAGGGCTTACTTATTCATATTGCAAATGTATACGACTGCCCACTGGAACAAGTCTAGGCTTATTGATAATGGTACATTTTTTAAAAAGAAGTTTTATATTCTTCTCTATCAGCACAAGAAACTTACTTTGAGACCAGGACCGCAGCTGCATCACGAGACTTATCACTTACAACAAGGTATGACTAAAAGTAAGAACAGATTTGAGTTGAAATTTATTATATTAAAATTGACCGTACAAAGTAAATTATATGAAAAAAGTTTACTTAATGTGTATGTGTGTATGTGCGTATGCAAGTCAGGATGGATGAAAAGTTGAGAAATTTGAGAAGGATAATTCAAAAAAAACAATTTTTTTATAGAATGTTAAGCTAGCATTTAAATAAAGTGCCAAACAATTTGCAAAATTCAAAGATGTGGAGGATAGGCACTTGTAAACAAAACTGTCTTCAAAACTGCTGAACAGTTTTTTTAAAGTGCCCCCTGAACTTTCTTTTTCAACATTTATATGCACAGAATCATAAAATGTATATTTCTAAACAGTATACTTGTTTTAAACTCTGCAACATATCACAGTGTTACTAGAGGGTCATGAATTAGAAAATAAAGTATGCAACATCAAAACAAAGACACAGTGGCTTTTAAAAGGACACTTACCTTCTTTATCAAAACTGATCCTATACATAAGATTCCCCCCAAATCAATTAGTATACAATAAGCTTGAATGATGTTATTATAAGTTGTATAGTTAAGATGCATAGAATTGCCCAGAAAGGAAGCAGAAAGGAACTGCCTTTATGTTTAAGTTACAATCACTTTTTTTCAAGTGAAAGAAACCATTCTATAAATCATGATTTTTATGCAACTATACCTACTTTTGCTACTGCCAGAATTCGATCCATTGTTGATACACGAGGGCATCCTTCTATGGAAGCAATATTTCCATCTAGCCGTACCAAATCAAATGGGATCAAACATGTTACAGATAACCACAACAACAGCATGTAACGAGTCTCCCAGATCTAACAAGGCAGAAAAAGAATCAGGGTAAAATACATAGTGAATGTTCTCAGAAAACTTCCAGTGTACAATGTAAAAACTATTTCTAATTGCAAAATCGAGATAGAAAATAGATAATAAATTAAGACAAATATGAGAAAAAATGAGACATATTTGGTTATGTTAGGATTTGGATTATGTTGAACCCAAAGATAATATAAACATAAACACTAGAGTTATGGAAAAATACTTTGAATGCAAAACATTTCAATCTCAAAATGGGTTCTGATATCTGAAATGCTCCTGGCACTTGGAACAGATCGTTTCAAACTTGAAAAAAACTGGTTATAGCTCAAAACATTTTGCATTTGACATATTTTGTTTATCTCTTGCAAAGACCCATAAGTAGACAAATTCTGAAACAGTTTTGCCAACCCATTAACTTTTACCAAGTTAATAGCTGATAATTTTCAAACTGCAACTCAGAAACAAAAAGGAATTGTGACCATGTATGTCTGTAAGAAGAATGATCAGCATTCATCAAAGCTAACCTAGCTAACTTGTTACTTAGTAACAAGTATTGAATGCAAACGTTGTTTGGGGGGTTTGTGTCTCATCATCCTAATACTGTATTTGCCTTCTGGTAAGGTTGTGTCATCAAAAAGGCATCATAATATGCAAACAGAATAGCGTTTTATTCAAGCAATGTAAATGAAGGCAAAGATATTTTTTATATCTGATACATTAATTACACCAGACATGTCAAACATAAGGCTCGGGGGCCGGATGCGGCCCGCGAAGTGGTTTCATGTGGCATGTGAAGCCATCTTGGAAACAGTGAGGGAATGGCCCCCTCTGCCTTGGCTCTGGCCCAGGCCGGCCGGGAGCCAATGTACAATTTTTTGGTGGCCATCTATGCTGAAACGCATTCAGTCTTAGCTCCACAAGGCTGTCTGGAAATAGCAAGGAACTAGCCCCTGCCATGTCGGCCCTGCCCCCTGGGTGCATGCTAGGGAGGTGTCACCCTTTGTGAGGAATGAAGAAATGCACCATCACCTGGAAGTGGCCAGCAAATGGCCCTCACCTACTTCACGTATCCGGCTGGATGGGCTCCGAGGGAGGGGTTTTGGCAAGCAACAGGGCACTCTCCTCACAGCGCCAAGAGGCTAAGCCGGGTGGCACGAATCCAAAAAGAAGTGCGAGGCCGCCCAGCCCCCTGCCTGGTTTCAGCAGGCAGCAGGGCGCTCTCCTCACAGTGCCAAGAGCTGAGCCGGGTGGCGCAAATCTGATGAGAAATGCAATGCTGCCTAGCCCCCAGTCTGCCCAGTTTCAGCAGGCAGCAAGGTGCAAAGCTGACGAGCTTCACACCGCCCGGCTCAACCTCTCGGCGCTGTGAGGAGAGCACTCTGCTATCTGCCGAGACCAGGCAGGCTAGGGGCTGGGCGCCATTGCGCAGGTAATGTTGACTCTCATGCTGCTCATGACATCCCCTCTCCCAGAGCCCACCAAACCAGATATGTGAAGTAGGTGACGGCCATGTGCTGGTGATGGTGCATTTCTTCATTCCACACGAAGGGTGACACCTCCCCAGCTGCATTTCTTGTCTGTTTTTCTCCCTCCCTCATCTCAAATATTTTCCCACCACTCTGTACTTAGGAAGGAAGGAAACAAGGAAAGGAGAGGGAGGGTCTGAGGGAACTCCTGCCTTAGTCCTGCCCTGCTGCCCTTTCATCATCCCCTTGCCCCCTCCTCCTGGCCTATCCTGAGCGTCTCTCATCCTATTGCTAAGGACGCTTTGGATACAAAGCCGGGTCTCCTCCCATGGAGAGGGAATGGGCCTCCCTCTGACTTTGCCCTCATACCCATCATGAGCAACCTGGCTAAGGAGAGCAAGCACAGCAGCAGCAGCCTTGAGGAAGAGATAAGTGCAGCTGGGCACCCCCTTGGGGAAGTGGGGCTGGGCTTGGTGCTGTGGGTGCTCGAGGGCCAAGCTGGGCATTTGACCTCTGCTGCCCAGGGCTCCAGGCAGCCCATACCACCTTCCAGCCCCCCCCCTGCACAGCATGAGAGGAACAGTGAGGCTCCTCCAGTGGACCATGCCTTGGCACTTGCCCTGGTCTCACCCCCTTCTGCCAGAGACTCTCAGATCTGTCCCACTCCTGCCCAGGCCCCCACAGGACCCTTGATGCGCCTACTGGGTGCGCCCACCCAGTAGGCCGCACCCACCCTGGCCACACCCACCCAGCCCCACAAGGGCAACCGCAATGCTGATGCGGCCCTCAATGAAATTGAGTTTGACACCCCTAATACAAACCTAATACTAGTTCTCTACAAAAGGTGCAAAGAAAGTACCTGGCAGGTACAAAGATAAGTACATACATATTTTAAGGATCAATATACAGAAAGGACAAAATATTATTTAAAATCTTTATGCACAGGCAAACATATAAAATGTCAAAATTCAGCCATTTCAATGGCTGGGAGATGAAGACAAGAAATTCTAACAAAGACTAGCACCACAACTAAAAATATCTCTCCCTTGGCTACATAAATGAACATGCAAAAAGCTGCTTATATAAAGTAGTTATATTATTCATTATCATCTCTGGAGTAATACTGACAGCAATACCAAGACTTGGGAAATCTTTCAGCAGCCTGCTTTTAGTGTGGACAGTGACTGTTATCATGGGATGAGCTCATTCATAGAGAGGACTTTAGGTAACAAGAACATACCTCATATTCATTTGGATTCTGAGCTACAAGCATATTTAGAACAGGCTGTACGTCTGCTACTTCATGAGGAAATAGTCGCAAGAAGGTTTTATATCCTCGTACCTAGGTGAACAAAAGGATTTCCAGCTTAATGATTCATCTCCATTTATGGAAATGTAAAAATAAATTTAATTAAGTCAAGGAAGCTTTCAAGTTATGCATTTGCAATAGGCAAACAGTTAATGTTTATGTAATCAATACAATGATAATAAAGTATCAATAATAGTAAAAAATATAAAATGATTACAATTCAATTACATATATATAAGGATGCAATAAAAAGGAGAGGGAGTTGTTAGGCTCTGAGGAGCTTATTTAAGGACTACCATATTTTCCGGCGTATAAGACGACTTTCTAAAGCATACAAATCGGCTCCGAAGTTGGAGGTCGTCTTATACGCTGAGTCGTCCTATACGCCGGAAATTATGGTAGTTTCTGGTGTATAAGACGACTTTCTAGGCATGCAAATCGGCTCTGAAGTCGGGGGTCGTCTTATACACCGAGTCGTCCTATATGCCTGAAAATACGGTACTAACTTTCAATTACAAACTATGAAAGAGCAATTCTATAAAGCCTAGTGCTCTCCATAAGCCACTGCAAAAATACAGGGTTCCAAACTATTCATTTGACAGTAACTGTATTATGAATGACTGTCCCTCTTCTATCTGATTTGAGATAAGACAATATGGAAATAAGGCCATGTTACTAATTTATTAAAAATTAATTTTACCTTTGAAATAATGTAGAGAAACTGAAAGGCCAGATGAATTAGAAGAGGAGGAGATGCTTCATGTCGGACAATATCTAGCAGCAAATTCAACATCCACTCTAGGGAAAACACAGGCAGATGGGTGAGGTGATAAGGGAAATGCTGGTTTGCAAATTTTTTTCAACAATTGAAACGCTATTTCTTCATTCACTCCTTGGCTTTCTGTCTCCCACTGAAGAACCTCACGAATATGTATCAGAATGGATTACCTAATTTGTTTCATGGAAAACACAGGTTGCTGCAAATAAAGACTTTAGGAAACAAGCCTGAAAGTTCTTTGAAGTGCTTCATTAGTCGGAACATGTGACACATATTCTAGGCAGAGAAGTCCTACACACTGGATTAGAAAGAATCTTCTACTACCCATTCTTAAGAAAAAAAATCAGTATCATCTATGCTGATAAAAAAAAATGAGATTTTATCAAAAATTTATAGAATCTCAATATTTACCTAAATGGGGATCCAAAAGATGAGGCTGTTCCTGGTATTTATCCATTATAACTGAAAACACACAAACAAACAAAAAACATATTCAGTTATCAAGCAATTTTTTAAATGTGAAAATGACATATCAATGGTTTTGGCTTTAAGAAAAGTCTTCCCTAAGATTTTGAAATCTAGTTAAGTCACGTCTGCTGTGACTTTTTAAAGTGCAGGTAGCCCTTGACTTATGACCACAACTGGTATCAAAATTTCCACTGCTAAGCAAGGTGGTTGTTTAGTGAGTCCTGCCTAATTTTATGACTCTCTTTTGCAGTGGCTGTTAAGTAAAACCACTGCAGTAAGTGAGTAACGTGATCCTTAACCAAGTCCGGCTTCCCCCTTTGACTTTGTTTAAAGCCAGCTGGGAAGGTCGTGTGACACACACACACCGAGGATGCTGCAACTGTTGTAAGTACATGCTGATTGGGAAGCATTTGAATTTTGATCACATGACAATAGGAATGTTGCAATGGTCCCAAGTGTGAGGACCAGTTCTAAGTCCCTTTTTCAATGCTATTGAAACTTTCAATGGTTGCTAAATTAATGGTTGTTAGGTCGAGGATTACCCATGCAGCAAATTAGAAAACAGTACTAAGGGTTGGGAGATAACCATTCATTTTAATTTCTATTGCTATTTTAGCTTTGTCCCTCCTTTTGATTTCTTATACATTAAGACTAAGACTTAATTAAAATAATAATGAACTTGAATTACATTTACAGAATTAAATTTTTCTTCTTGAATTTGGGATGTTTTATAATAAATTATTATTATAATATTCAGCATTCAATAATATTCAATCTTTTATGTTTCTTGTGTGCCACTTAAATAAAGCATGCCACCTGAATAAGTTCACTTGATAAAAAAAAATAAGCAATGTAAACATTGCTACATGAGAGATATTGTTTAAGTGTGTTATAAACAGCATCCTAATAATCAAAGATTACACATTTTATATTTAAAAAAATGAAAATGAATGAACTCAAATGTACAAATTCATGATCTGTATCTTAGTGAGATCTTTTGTTCTGGATCTTTTTATGGTATGTGTTAGAAAAGGAAGGGGATCAAGAAGGTTATATATGCACGACCTTTGGGATTTGTTGCAAAGACTGGATAGCTAGATCATACTAGGATATTTCATTTTTTCCCTCCTTTTAAGTTCAAGATCCCAAAGTTTCCAAAGCTGTTCCAGTAAACACAGAATGGGAAAAGGATGGCCTAGTGAGCACTAAGAGCCTATAGCCCTTTTCCTCCATCCTCTATAATCCAACAAAATCACTATGACAGTGCAGTTTCTGACCTATTTTTGGTGAAGACAGAATTAAACAGCTGTGTTCAGCCACCAGCAAGTTTAACACTATATTAACATTAAAAAAATAACCCCATACTTTCCCCAAAGTGGACAAAACAGGCCAAAGATTTTAGCCCTTTCCCTAACACACTTTATTCCACTTAACTGACCAGTGAATACATATTTGTACCAATGAATACCATTCTTAAATGACAAAGATCATGGTTACTATTATAAAAATGTGCTAATGGCTTACTTTGTACAGAATTATATTTATCCATTTGTAGTCAGTGCACTTTCACTGCACTGTGTTACATTAACAACAGGAGGCAAGTACTGGACGACAACTTCCTTTTGGAATTTGTCAGACATACTGCCTGCCTCCTGAATAAAAATAGAGAAATTCCCCACCACCAAGGGGCAGGGGAAATAATATACGGGGCCATTATATAATATCTGTATTTCTCTACTCCAAAGGCTTAAGAGAAATTAGATTGAATGTACTATTGCAGCAACTACTGTAGTATGACAAGTCCTCACTAGAGGGCAATCCAAGATAAACAATTGAATAACAATACTGGATAAGCAAGCTAAACAAAATATGCTTTTAACCCTCATATACAATGTATTTGGGTTCGGGTACCAGGTTAAAAACTCACAGAAGACTATGAGTTCTAGTCCCATATTAGCCATGAAAGTCAGTTTGGACTGGTCACTCTTTCAGCTCAATTCACTTTACAGGGTTGTTGTTGTGGAGGAAAGGAGAAAGGTGTGTTGGATATGTTTGCTGCTTTTACTTATTTGTCAAAATAATAAAGGCATGGAATAAATAAATAAATAAATTTAATTAATTAATTAATACGGCTACCCAACTTGCAAACTGCAACTCTGGGTGGCTAACACAGGATTAAAAACAAAAATAAAACCAGCAGCATAAAATCAACATAGAACAATATAACTGAAGGCCACCCTACAATCATAATTACAGAACTATGTGCAAGGTAACCAAAATTTGGTTTATTTTCAAAGCAGCGTAACAATAAAAATAAGCATTACAACTTTTTACAATTGAGAGTACAGCTTTCTGATGAGTTCCAAGTCAGAGCTTGTTAAAATTCATAATAATATCCCAATCTGGAGCAAATTAATCCTTTAAACTAAATGTAATTAAGCCACTAACCACAACTGTAAAAGAAACCTTACTCTGGGTACTTTTATATATACTATATACCGGTATCTATTAGAAGAATTAATTGCAAAAGTACTAATTCAAACAAAAGTAAGTTAAATGCACAAAAAAAGAGAAGATGCAAACAGTACATCTGATTCTATGGCTGTTGAAATTTATATAGGTTATCGGTTATATTAGGTTTCCTAAAACAGCCTTAAAATAGCAAAGAGTTGGTGAAATCTACAACACTGGCTTATTTCTAAATCATATTTATCACTTGTAGGAATATAATGATATCATATAAGATAGAAATCTTCCTTCAATTAAATTAATGATGTATTAGATCAGTGGTTCTCAACCTTTTTAATGTCGCGACCCCCAACCGGTCGTACGTCAAGGACTACTCAACTGGTCGTAAGTCGAGGACTACTCAACTGGTGCAGCACCGTTTGCAGATGGGATTTTGGCGGGCTCAGCAGGGCAGAGACAGCCTGGACAATTCCTATTGGCTTTTGAAAGCCAATAGAATTAGACTCTTTTCCTTAGCACAGCTAAGGAAAAGGGGGAAAAAATGGCGGACTGCGTTGTTTGGTGACCCCCGTGAAATGGTCGTTCGACCCCAAATGGGGTCCCGACCCACAGGTTGAGAACCACTGTATTAGATTGACTTTTTTAACATCACTTACTAAAACATTTACAGGTAGTGCTTACTTAGAGACTGAAAATGGGATTGACAACTCCATCACAAGGCAACATGTTTGTAAAGTGAAACATTATGTGTCAGTGTCTGACTTATGACAACAGTTCCAGCTGCGGTCATTAAGGGAATCACTCATAGACATTAAGTGCAGCGTTACATGACTGTGGATTCCAACTTCTTGCCAATTTTCCCACTAACTTGGCTTATCAGATGCTGGTTTCTGATGTAAATGGTGAACAAATAACCATGGGATGCTGTAACTGTACAAAGTGTGTACTGGTTGCAAAGGTCCCAAATCGCTATCACATGACTGCAGGGAAGCTGCAATAGCCATAAGTTCAAAGGCCAGTTATAAATTTCCTTTTCCAGCACTGTCATAACTTTGAACAGTGGCTGAATGAGCATTTGTTAGGCAAAGTCTACTTGTATTATTAGTAATGATGTACTATGATACCATAAAAGGATTATGAAGTAACAAAGTTAGCATAAAAGCAAAAGCTAACATCTCCATTATTGTTCTGTTAATGGAATAGATTTTATAGAGCAGGGCCTTCCTACTTCCCCAATTTCTCTACAGCCCCTCACTCAATCACTGTCAATGTCTCAATGTCTTTTCCTATAGGATCCAATAATTTTCAGAATAATTTAGGATACCATTGTGGGACCACATATTTAATAACATAGGATCTTAAATGTTACCTTTATTATTAAACTCTTGGCAGTCCATTAATTTTTAATCAACCTTACCAGCTATTAAATGCAATCATTTAAGAATACTTTTGCAAATAATAACTAGCAGACACCAAATAAAGGAACATTAGAAACATTAAGGCTAAGCCCATGGAGGTTTCCTGTAAAAAATACTGGTGGATTCATTTCCATATAAATGATACTTAGATCTGAATGTAAAGAAAGAAAATGCAAAAAGCTTTTAGCACCAAAATCTTTTCCTGAAATTATTCTCCACATAGACGCAAAATAGCATACGAGAACACAGTAACAATCTTATAGCTATCAGAAATCTTCTGCAATATTGCTTTGTTTCAAACTTTAAAATAATTCACTCTTCAAAAACAAATATGTTTGCTATTAATAAAACAGAAGCAAATAATATAGGTAGAAAGTCATGCTACGTTTTCTCTCTCTCTCTCTCTCACACACACACACACACACACATACACATACAAACACACCATCTATCTCCCTCATAGAGTGACTCTGATCAATGTACAAATAGACAAAAAACATAAAAGCTATATATAATAAAAACAGTTAAAAACAAGAATAGAATAATTAAAATTAAAAAGGAGAGGAAGGCACTTCAGAACAGTGTGCTCCTCTGTGAATTCCAATTGAGTCATTACCCTTCCTAATGAAAATAAAATAGTATACAGCTGGAAGGGACTTTGGAGATCTTCTAGCCAGCCCCCTGCTCAAGCAGGAGGAACTATACCATCTCAGACAAGTAACTGTCTAACCTCTTCTTAAAAATCTTCTTAAAAATCTCGTGATGGAGCGCTCATGATTTCTGGAGACAAGTTGTTCCATTGGTTAATTGTCCTCACTGTCAGGAAGTTTCTCCTTAATTCCAGGTTGCTTCTCTCTTTCATCAGTTTCTAACCATTGTTTCTTGTCCTACCCTCTGGCGCTTTGGTGAATAACATAACCCCCTCTTCTTGGTGGCAGCCCCTCAAATACTGGAATACTGCTATCATGTCTCTTCTATTTATCTTTTCTTTAGATAAGACAAACCCAAGTCCTGCAGCCATTCTTCGTATGTTTTAGTCTCCAGGCCTTTAATCATCGTAGTTGCTCTTCTCTGAATTTTTTCCAAACTCTCAACATCTTTTTTGTGATATAGTGACCAAAACTGGCTGCAGTATTCCAGGTGTAGTCTTACTAGGGTTTTATAAAGAGGTACTAATACTTCGCGTGATCTTGACTCTATGCCTCTGTTTATACAACCCAGGATTATATTAGTTTTTTTGGCTACTGCTGCACACTGCTGGCTCATAGTCAAGTGATCGTCTACTAGGACTCCAAGGTCCCTCTCACAGTTACTGTTTTTAAGACAGGTCACATCCAATCTGTAGTTGTACCTTTGATTTTTCCTGCCTAAATGTAAAACTTTGCTTTTTTCCACATTGAAACTCATTTTGTTGGATAGGACACACTGTTCAAGTTTGTCAAGATCTTTTTGGATCCTGAGTTTATCTTCTGGAGTGTTGGCTACTCCTGCCAGTTTGGTGTCATCTGCAAATTGGATGAGTTTTTAACAAGCCTGTGCTGGCTAATAGTTATAACTTTGTTTCTAGTTGTTCGCAGATATGTTTTTTGATTATCTTTTCTAGGATCTTCCCAAGTATTGATGTTAAACTGACTGGTCTGTAGTTTCCTATGTCCGTTTTTTTCCCTTTCTTGAAGACGGGAACATCAGCCCTTTTCCAATCCTCAGGTATTTCCCCAGTGCTCCAGGATTTATGAAAGATGTGGTACAATGGTTCTGATATAACATCTGCCAGCTCCTTCAGAACTCTGGGATGTAATCTGTCAGGTCCCAGTGATTTATACTCATCAAGATTGAATAGGTGTTCTGTTACCATTTTCTTATTTTAATTTTTGTTTCTAGTTTGTCTTTTGTAGTGGTTTTTTTGGTATGTTGGGCTATAGTTTCATTTTGGGTGAAGGCTGATGCAAAGTATGAGTTAAGCAGCTCTACTTTCTCCCTGTTGTCTGTTATTTCCTTGCCATTTTCTCTCTTTAGTGGACCTACAGTTTCCTTGACTTTTTTCTTGCTGTTAATATGTTGGAAGAAACTTTTTATTATTATTGTTGATTTCTGTTGCAAGTCTTTGTTCGTTCTGAGCCTTTGCTTTCCTGACTTCATCTTGCATGTTCTGGCTGTCTGCTGATAATCAGCCTTAGTTATATGTCCCTCTTTCCATTTTTTGTATTTGTCCTTTTTGTCTTTCAGTTTGTCAGAGAGATCGTTGTGCAGCCATGTTGGTTTCTTCTTGAATTTCTTGTTTTTCTTTTTCAGTGGTATTGTGCTGGTGTGGGCTTTTATGATCATATTTTGCAGTTTCCCTCGCTTCTTGGGTTGTTTTCCCCGTTAGAATTTTCATCCATGGAATCTTTCCTAGATTCTCTCTGAGTTTGTTCAAATTAAAATGTAAGAGTTCATTTTAAAGTTACAAGGCTGAGGCTAAGAGCATTTTATATTCACATTTAAGTTCTATTTTATTGATGAACTGGAAAAAATACTTAGGATTGCAGTCCTACTTAGTTAGTAAATAAAGGGAAATGAATAGTCTTAAATGATTACTCTTATACTGCACTTGGCAAACAATGGAAATAACATTTCCAATTATTTATACAAATAGCACGCACACAAATATTTCTAATAAAGATCCTGACCAAGATTGATTTTTAATTGTCCCTAAGTTTTTACCTTTTTTAAAAAAATATTATCTCATACCTTTAAATTTTTCAAGAACTTTTTCTCGTAGTTTCAGATCTTCATATACCAATCTAAGATGATTAATCATCTCCTTCATTTCTTGACTCTCTGTAAAACTTTCAAGTATGTTTCCTTTCACGATGACATCAGGCTCCAAGCATTTGTTGTCTTCTTGATCGTATCCATCATTGTTCATCTCATTTAAAACCATCTCCTTTCTGATAAATTATTTTCTAGCAAAATGAAACAAATTAACATTAAAGTTAGAGTTAAAATTATTCATTTGTTTCACAATAACAATCCATAACAGAAGTACAGGTAATCCTTATGATCACAATTGGAACTGGACTTTCTGTTATAAAGCAAGATGGTTGTTAAGTGAATTGTGCCCAATTTTACCACTTTTTTGCCATAGTCATTAACTGAATCAATGTGGTTAAGTGAATCACAAAGTCATTAAGCAAATCCATTTTCCCCCATTAGATCTCATTCCATTTTAGAGAGGTCTAAGACTTTTTGATCCGAACTGGACTATGACTATTCTATCTTCAAAATAAAGACAATTAACAGTAGCATACAAAGAAGAGTTATTTCTATTAAAATATGTGACAATTTTCCCTCCCATCTCTTTTCCTAAATATAAAAAAATAAATGTCGGAGAAGCTTTAACTATGAGGAAGGATATATGTTTTGTATGCAGAGGGTCCAGCTTTAATCCATAAGGTAGACTTAGGAAAGGGTCATAAAACAAAAGATTAAGGACATCCATAGCAAATAATTGGAGCTTTAATGAAGTATGAGACCTTTTCCTTGGTTTTCCTATAATATACCACTCAAAAAATTAACAGGAATTAAAAATGGATACTGACATAATTAAGATCCACTGAAATTCATATGTAGTAAAGACCATTATAAATTAAGTAAAGAATTTATTTTGAGAAAAAAGTGGAATGTCCCCAAAAAGGAATGGAAATCAGATAAATTATAATGTCTCTTCTATTAAATTATTTAAAATGTTAAATTAAGTTTATTCAGTAAAAGGAAAGATGAGACAGACTGAAGGAATGGGCCATTGATATATTGTAACAGGCTCAGAAAGCTACTGATGCTGTTTATTTATTTGTTGCACTGTGTCAAATGATCCTGGGTGACTCTGCAATATAAATGCACAATAAGATACAAATAATGCAAAGTATATCTATATACACCAATATGACAATGGCATTTTGGTTATGTCATTTATATATTAGAGATGGGCTCTATTTTTGCAGACAAATATATTTGGGTTTTTTTCCATTTATATAGCCTGCCATCTCACAATAGTAACTCTGGGTGACTCACAACATTTAAAAACATCACAATAACTTAATATAAAATGTAAACAACAATCAAGAAGCTGTTATGCAGTTTGTACGGTTCATGCTTATAGAAAAACTTAAAAATCAGTACTTAATACTCTTTCCTCCACTAATGGTCTTCATGCACACTTTTTTTAAATGACTGGATTCAGTTGAGACAAAAATCAAATTCATAACTCTTGACTGTATTTTTGAGAATATACCTCTTAAAAATTTATCGCTCTATGTATTTTTTCTACATGGTATGCCAAATTTCCTTATTCCTCACATTAAGCAAGGAACACAAATTACATTTACAGCCTTTAATTATATAATCTATACCTCTTCAGCCCCAAGCTACATTTTGTACAATAAAGTTTATTCAAGTATATCTTTAGAATAAAAAGGTCAATCTTAATCACAAAGGTTAAATGCAATGTGTGGGCTGAGACTGCACACACAGACACAGAAGTACTGGTGCAAGCAGTACAATATATATGTCCACATATATACGCAATCTTTTCACTAAGTGTCTTGGGGTCAGTCATTCACTTTCGGGTCCCACAAACTCACAAGTTTGTAACAGGGAAATACAGAAGGAAGGAGCCACTATGTATATCACTTCCAGCTACTGAAGGCAGCAAATAAGTCTTCAGAAAGTTCACTGAATAAACAATATCACTCATCTCATCTCATTTCTTTTTTTCTTTGGTCCCTTGATTTTCCTTTCACAATCCTTTCCATGTTTTATTTATAGTAACTGATGTTTAGGTTGCCTTAGTCAGAATAGGGTCCAATCTAGTCAATACTTATTTGCAATAATTTCTATGAAACTAAGTGAGCGGCAATTCCTTCCAATGGATATTCTTGCCTGGTTTTTCAGCATCACCCATGAAAACCTGCCTAAAAAAAAATCCTAGCTGTTGGATATCATTTGCCAGAATGGAATCTGCATAAAACCTGAAGGAGGAATCTTCCTTCATTTCTTAATCTGCAGAAATTGGATGGCTCTGAAAACCGGTTTGCTCTGAAAATAAAATATAGCGGTAGAAAAATCTTGAGCTGTAAGTAATTATAGCAGGCCTGCAGGTTTTAAATACCACGCAATACACCGGAACAATCTTTCCTATCATGCCGATGTTTCCAAGGGCTGGGTGTTACCATTTGCTGCGGAAGGACCAATATTCAAGAATAAAACTAAAGCACCTTGACCACTCTTAGACCCAATTCCCCCGACTTTATTTGTTCTCGCCGCGCCTTGACATAGACATAAATGTATTTCCTAAGGAAGAGGCGGTGGAAGAGGATGGTTGGGACACCCAGCATCCTGCTTTTAGGGAATTCTCTCCCTGGGCGGACCGGGCCATATCTCTTCCCTCCGCGCCTCTGAATGACCCAATCTCCCTCCAACCAGCTCGACTTTCCATTCCGCCTCTCGTAGAGGCTTGGGCAACCCTCTGTAATCGGGCCCTCTTTCCGCCCCGCCGAAGCTT
Source organism: Crotalus tigris (assembly GCF_016545835.1). NCBI lineage: Eukaryota > Metazoa > Chordata > Lepidosauria > Squamata > Viperidae > Crotalus > Crotalus tigris. The sequence goes on from NW_024096549.1 coordinate 954,300, forward strand.
TCATTACCTTAACAACCAACGAGGCTCGTCGTTGGCGCCTACCAAGGCCAGGCCTCCGCTCTACGGCTCCCCGCGTGGGTCAGAAAAGCTGGAAACGTCAGGATTCTGCCTTCAGGAGGAGGGGGAGGAGCTTAGCGAAGGGGAGGGGGTGGAAAAAAAGGAGTTGGCAGGGCTGGTGATCTCTCTTCTGCAGCGGTTGGAGGTTCTGACGTCCCCCACCCGTTTTCTCTTAACCCCGCAGTAGCAAAGCTGCTGTTTGCTATGGGCCAGGTCGGGCGCTACACCAATTTCTCGTCAAGTGCATTTCATAGAAAAGGTACAGCCTCAGCGCCAGTAAAGGTTAAAAAAGGATGGGGACGGTGTGCCTCCGCCATCAGTAAGCAAATGCAGACAAGAAGGGCGGAGAATAGTTATTATCCCATTCTTCCAAAGAAAGAATTCAGGATGATACACTATTGGGTGTGTTATGCGTTTTTGTCTTTTAGAAAGGATGTTATATTGTTTTGTCTATTATAGAATCTGCCCAGGGGACTGGAGGGGATGGGAAAGGAAAGGAAGGGATCTAAAAATAGAAAGAAAAAAAAATCCCTTCTCACACACCTAAGTCTACCTTTGAGAGGTACCTTACAAATTGGCTGGGTCACAGTCATAAGTGAATGTATGTACAGAATAAGAACATACTCTTATTCAGTTAAAGAACAGTCTAGCAATAATAAAATAGTCTTTTAGTGTAGATGGCCATAATACACCTTTTGGGCACCAGGGACCGGTTCCGTGGAAAGAGGTTTTTCCACGGACTGAAGAGTGTGTGGTTTTGTGTGCTGCCTGCATCTTGCAGATGGATTGCTTATTTGTGCAGACCGGTTGCTAGGATGCCAAGGACCAGTACTGATCCACAGACCAGGGGTTGAGAACCGCTGTCATAATAGATTTAATTAATTCATAATAATAAGGAAAGGAAGTATAATTCAGTTCTAAAAGGTCAATGCAGAAATAACTGCATTAGAATCATAGTACTGATAGAATGTTTGTAGCTCAGGATTGAATTATAGGTTTGAATGAAATGTCTGCAAGAAGATCACCAGGCTCCAAGAAGATCACCAGGCCCCATAGAGTTATAGCATCTGTATTTGAATGTGGAGCTTATATATGGATGTCATTACAGGTAGTCCTCAATTACGACCACAGTTAAGCCCAAAATTTCTGTTGCTGTTAAATGAATAGTGCCCCATTTTATGACCTTTTTTGCCATGGTTAAGTGAATCACTGAAGCTTGTTAAGTGAAATGTAGTCGTTAAATCTGGCTGCCCGCATTGACCTTGCTTGTCAGAAGCTTCCTAAGAAGGTTGCAAATGACAATCCCAGGATGCCAGGACACTGCAACCATCGTAAATATACATACCAGTTACCAAGTACCCAAAGTTTGATCACATGACTGTGGGAATGCTAAAATAATCATATGTGTGAAAACTGGTCATGCCACTTTTTTCAGTACCATTGTAACTTTGAACAGGCATCAAATATTAATCAAATATGCAACTCAGAGGAGTTCCATGCTGAAATTACAGCTCTTTACCAGGCAGATATTAATACCAGAACCAAGGCCATTTTCTCTTTGAATGAAAAAAAAAAATCTCACCAATGCTATGCCTGCTCACATGTACTAGAAATTTCCTGATATACTTTGTCCTAAAAGCTAGGTTTGTAAATTATAGTTATTACTCATGAGATCCAAATATATCCTGCAATGTTTTCAGGGGTAACTTCTGAATCTGATTAAAGACAGTGTAATGCAGACATGTCAAACTCGCGACATCACGTGACATCGCACAACATATTGGAATGGTTTTGCCATTGCCAGCAATGGGGTGGACGCGGCTTCCGGATGACACATCTGGCCATGGGCTGGCAGTTTGACATCCCTGATATAGTGGGACATTAATCTGATTTAGCATGGCAATATTTAAATAATTATGACATGAACTCTTGTTAAGATTCCTTAAAAAATTATTTCTATTGTTTTATACTCTTTATTTATTTTAGGTTTTATATGACTGCTTTGTTATATTTGATATTACTTAATACCAAATATAACAAAATTGTCATATAAAACTTAAAAATAAAAAATTAAACAGTATAAAACAAAATAGAATAAAACAAAATAAAAGATGGTAAAAGAGAAAAGAAAGACTTAATAGTGTTATCAATCCATGCTTGGGACATGTGCTTTCCTATGGAAATCATTGTAGATAGAAACTTAACAAATCTAAAGGTAATGATAGAGTTCTACTGGTAGGAAATAAACCACCTCCCATAAAAGATATTGCAGGTTTTTTTGCTAGAGAGGACAATATACCTATATGTAAACTAGTATAGAAAAGGCAGTGGGAAAAATACATGTGATAAATTCTTAGGTTCATTCTGACCACAAGGGCATCCTCTCTCAGTGAATGAGATCTCCCAACTAGTACTGCTGGGGGTAAGATGTCGAAATGAGATGAAGAAAAGCCTCTGTAGTATGCTGTGCAAATAAAGCTGAATTAGTAATTTGTGGATATACAAATTTTTCATATTGGAAACCAGCACTGAAAGTTACCTACAGCACCCAAAAGCCACCTGTCATGCAATGTCAAAGATTGACAGATTTCAACTTTGGGTTCTTTTATACTAGTAAATAGATTTGGTAATACAAATCAGGTTGAGATTTTTTTTCTTCCAGTTTGATAAAAAATATATCAAGGACAATTAATGGTCTACTGAGTCCCTGGAAAACAACAATAAGTGAGCAAACATGGACTGTCATCTCCATACATTTGAAATACAGCATGGGATGTGGAAGAAAAATGTATACTGAACAACATCCAAGGGCTTTGAATCTTATAGGTGGAATGCTATGCACTATACAGAATTTTGTATATAGTTTTAGCATTAAAAACCTTTATGACAGCAGGTATGTATCTCCCGCCTTTGGAATGAAAAAGGACAGAATTACCTCGGTGCTTCTGGAACAAATGGCCCTAATTTGTTTCTACCAAGCTCTTAAGACTTGAAAAATTGTATCAAGATGGAACTTTTTCAATTTTATTATTTATACTTTGTCATTGATGTTTCTGTGACTAGGTCTTTTCAAGTTGTAAGCTTTTTTCCACCTTACAAAATTCCTCCAAGGCCCACCTTTGTAAGCAAAAGAACATTATCAGCAATACTGTCAAAGTACATGTCACTGAGTTTAGAAGGACGGAATTCCTTTCAGGTTAAGATAGGTACCACTGAATTAAAAAAGGGAGCTAGAATACCTATATTGTTTCACACCTTGGCGTATTGTTATATTTACAGTAAGGTTTTTAAGCTTTGTCCCATTTAGCTTTTTGTCATTGTATTTTATTACAGCATCCTAATTAAGAAGATTGGCCACCAAACCATAGATTTGAGGGACAGTTTCATCAGAATTTGCCCTTGGAAAAGAAAGGACATATGGAGAGATGTGTGTTGGCCATATGTGTGTTTCTCTATTAGAAATGTAAAATGGCATACCGATTGAACACCTGCCTCCTTAAATATTACTAAGAGTTTCTTCTACTCCAATCAATTCAATAGTTTATAATGCAAGATGTGAGCATATACTGTAATTTATTAGGTATGCTTAATATAGTAATTAGGCAATAATTTATTTATTTATTTATTTATTTTCAGTATTTATATGCCGCCCAATCCCAAAGGACTCAGGGCGGCGTACAAAGTTAAAACAATGATAAAACAATAAAATAAACCAGTCATACCGTGAGTCCGATCATATCCCGGCCCCCCGGGGACATCAGCCCCAGGCCTGCCGGAACAGGAGGGTTTTAATGGCCTTCTTAAAGGCCGGCAGGGTGGGAGTAGTTCGAACCTCGGGGGGAAGCTGATTCCACCAGGTCGGAGCCACCACAGAAAAGGCCCTTCCCCGAGGGCCCGCCAGCCGACATTGTCTGGCCGACGAGACCTGAAGGAGGCCCAATCTATGGGACCTCACCGGTCTCTGGGAGCTGTGCGGCAGAATGTGGTCCTGTAAGTAACCTGGCCCTATGCCATGCAGGGCTTTAAAGGTGATAACCAACACCTTGAATTGCGTCCGGAGACCCACAGGAAGCCAGTGCAGCTCGCGAAGGATAGGTGACACGTGGGCGTACCTTGGCGCGCCCACAATCGCTCTCGCGGCTGCGTTCTGAACCAACTGCAGCCTCCGAACGCTCTTCAAGGGTAGCCCCATGTAGAGCGCATTACAGTAATCCAGTCTTGAGGTGACAAGGGCATGAGTGACTGTGAGTAAAGCCTCCCGGTCCAAATAAGGCCGCAACTGGTGCACTAGGCGAACCTGTGCAAAGGTCCCCCTGGCCACAGCCGACAGATGTTGTTCCAGATTTAGCTGTGAGTCCAGGAGGACAGCCAAGTTGCGTGCCTGCACTGAGGGAGGTAAATTTGCCCCCCCCCAGGACTAAAGATGGACCATCCAGTTGGCCTTTGGGAGGCAAGACCCAGAGCCACTCGGTCTTGTCAGGGTTGAGTCTAAGCCTGTTCACCCCCATCCAGACCCTCACATCTTCCAGGCACCGGCACATCACGTCGACTGCTTCGCTGAAAGGACACGGGGTGGAGATATACAATTGGGTATCATTCGCGTACTGATGATACCTCACCCCGTGTCGCCGAATGATCTCACCCAGCGGTTTCATGTAGATGTTAAAGAGGGGGGACAGGACCGAGCCCTGAGGCACCCCATGGTCGAGGCGCCTAGGGGTCGATCTCTGTCTGCCCGCCAACACCGACTGCGACCTGTCAGAGAGGTAGGAGGAGAACCACCGCAATACGGTGCCGCCCACCCCCACCTCTCCGAGACGACGCAGAAGGATATCATGGTCGATGGTATCGAAAGCCGCTGAGAGGTCAAGAAGCACCAGGATAGAGGAATGACCTCTATCCCGGGCTCGCCAGAGGTCATCGGTCAGTGCGACCAAAGCAGTCTCAGTGCTGTAGCCGGGCCTGAAACCAGATTGAAAAGGATCCAGATAATTGGTTTCATCCAAGGATCACAAGAGTTGAGATGCCACCACCTTCTCTACAACCTTCCCCACAAAGGCGAGGTTGGAGACGGGACGAAAGTTCTTCAAAACAGCTGGGTCCAGGGAAGGCTTCTTGAGGAGGGGCCTCACCACCGCTTCCTTTAAAGGTTGCGGGAAAGACCCCTCCATCAAGGAAGCATTGATTATCGCCTGGAGCCAGCCTCATGTCACCTCCCTACTGGCAGAAACCAGCCAGGAGGGGCACGGGTCCAATAAACAGGTGGCGGCATTCATTGCCCTCACGGCCTTGTCCACTTCATCAGGGGTCACAGGCTCAAACTCGCTCCAGATAATATGACTAAGACCAGCCCCTGGCAACTCGGCTGGCACTGCCCAGTCAGAGTCCAGGTCCCTCTGAATCTGAGCGATTTTGTCCGAAAGAAACTGAACAAACTCCTCAGCTCTCCCCTGCAAGGGTTCCTCTGCCTCCTCCACTTTAAGAAGGGAGCGGGTCACCCTAAACAAGGCAGCCGGGCGAGATTCTGCGGACGCAATAAGTGCGGAAAAGTGAACACGCTTTGCCGCTCTTATCGCCACTAAATAATTCCTAAGATAGGCTCTTAATAGTGATCGGTCAGATTCAGAGTTACTGGCCCTCCAATGTCGCTCTAGACGTCTCTTGTGGCGCTTCATCTCCCGGAGCTCCTCAGTAAACCAAGGCGCCCTCCGGGGACCACCACCACAGAGAGGTTGCAAAGGCGCAATTCGATCCAGGGCCCTGGACGCCGCCTCATTCCAGGCCGCAACCAGGGACCCGGATGAGTTGTGGACAAGGGAGTCAGGTATTTCCCCAAGCTCCTCCTGGAACCTATCTGGGTCCATTAGGCGCCTGGGGCGGAACCACCTAGTCGGTTCCCTCTCCCTGCGATGGGAGAGTGATGCTCTGAAGTCCAGCCTCAATAGGAAATGATCTGTCCATGACAAGGGCGAGATCTCTATTCCCCTTAATTCCAGATCATGTCTCCATTGCCCCGAGAGAAACACAAGGTCGAGTGTGTGACCACCCCTATGGGTCGGATCCTGAATTACCTGGGTCAGGTCCATGGTTGCTATGGAAGCCATGAACTCCTGCGCCGCCTCTGAGTGATCGCCGAGTGATGGTAGGTTAAAGTCTCCCAGTACTATAAGTCTGGGGAACTCCACCGCCAACCCGGCTATTGACTCCAGCAACGCAGGCAGGGCTGTTGCAACGCAGCTGGGAGGTAGGTACGTCAGCAGCAAGCCCAACTGAACCCGTGAACCCAACTTCAATAGGAGGGACTCACACCCAACAACCTCCGGGGCAGGAATCCCACGAGGACTCAAGGACTTCCGAGCGATGACTGCCACTCCCCCACCCCTGCCCTGATGTCGAGGCTGATGAAGCACCACAAACCCGTCCGGGCACATCTCCGAGAGGGAAACACCCCCCTCAGGGCCCAGCCAGGTTTCGGTTATACATGCCAGGTCCGCCCCGCTGTCCAATATTAAATCACGGACAAGGGGGGCTTTGCTGACAACGGACCTGGCATTAAGCAACAGCAGCCTACAATTAGGGCCCTGTATTCCCCTGTCACCAGTACTACAGGATGAGCCTTTTGAGGGGCCGGAACAAGGAATCGCTCTAACATAGCGAGTCCTCGTTCCCCAAAGATGGCCTGCCCCTCGGCTCCCGCCGTATCTGCCCATCCCAGTCATGACCGGGATGCTCCAACCTTCTCCCCTCCCCGGAGTACCCCCACCCTCACCAGCCTTCTCCCTTCCTGACCGGACTCGCTTTCCATACAGACCAAGCCCAAGGGTAAGTCCTGTCCCCCCTCGCTTTTGCTATTGCACTCAGCAGAGGGGGTACCAGGCTCCACCCCCGACTCCACCATTCTCATACCCCAAACACTCAATACACATTCACACTCAATTACTATACATAGAAAATAAAAATATTCACATTCATACGCCCTAAATACAATAATAAAATTTACACATAACAGGGCCACCATTCATCTACATGCATACTCACACCCACAACAAACATTCTCTAAAAAAATAGTATTGCCCCTCTGTGTCCCAGGCTGGTCCAATGTGTGCCAGCCAGGCCCCCCGTGGTACGTGGCAGCCCCACTGGTCTCGCAAGGCCGGACCGACAAACATGGCCACACGATGAAAGGGTGTAGCCCGCCAGAGGTCATGAGGAGAGAGTGCCTAGTGTTTCTCCTCCTCCCTCTACAGTCGTCCTCTGGAGGCGGCGGTCCTCCCGCAAGGTTCCAGCTGGGCGGTGCCGATGCGGCAATGGCGACTGGCTCGCTCCGTCTCTGGGACTCTCCTTTCCGCTGGTCTTCCAGCTCCGGGATATGTTGGGATACATATGGGATACGTTGGCCATTACTCACGTAGCAACAGTTCTGTTACACCATTCGTTTCCTCACAATGCTTTTAACCCACGGATTTAACAGTGGTCAATCTCTGGCAGCAGCAGCTTGCACAAGATGATAATGGTCAGTTTCTGGCAATAGCAGCTTGCGTGAGAAAGTAGTTAATCTTTGGGAACAGCAGTTCACATTAGATGATGGTGGTCAGTCTCTGGCAACAGCAGCTTGCATGAGTTGGTGGTCAGCTTTCATGAGATGATGGTGGTCAATCTCTAGCAACAGCAGCTTGTGTGAGATGATAATGGTCAGTTTCTAGCAATAGCAGCTTGTGTGAGATGGTAGTTAATCTTTGGGAACAACAGTTCACATTAGATGATGGTGGTCAGTCTCTGGCAACAGCAGCTTGCATGAGGTGATGGTGGTCAGCTTTCGTGAGATGATGGTGGTCAATCTCTAGCAAAAGCAGCTTGCATGAGATGATGGTGGTCAGTCTCTGGCAGCAGCAGCTCATGTGAGGTAATAGTTATTGGTTTCTCACAGCAGCAGCTTGCAGGAGATAATGGTAGTCAATCTCTAACAACAGCAGTTCACGTGGGGGGGATGGTGCTCAGTCTCTCACAAGCAACTCACTTGGAGTGATGATGGTTAATCTTTGTAGTGGATGTTCAGACCATTCTTAAGGACGAAAACAGTTATAGATCAGGTTCAGTCACCTGGCATTTAGAGTGTTTTGGTGATATGGGAGAAGAGAAAAGCCAAGGATTTTCCCATGTATTTTACCAGGAAACATAGAAAGGGCAACCTAGAAAGTAAAATGCCCTCCTAACGATTCAAAAGTGCTCCGAATTTGTTGGCATTCTCCATTTTGCTCTATGAGTTCATGGTGACCTAACCCTAACCCTAAGTTGAATTTTCCTTCTATAGGATTTTCCCATGTATTTTACCGGGAAACATAGATAGGGCAGCTAGAAACATCAGTGCCCTCCTAACCATAACCAAGCACTCCGAATTCATTGGCGATGTACATTTTACTCTAAAAGTTCATGGTGACCTAACCCTAACCCTACATGGAATTTTCCTCCACTGAGATTTTCCCATGTGTTTTACCAGGAAACATACATAGGGAAGCCTAGAAAGATCTACACCCTCCTAACCATTCCGAAGCACTCCAAATTTGATGGAGATGTCCATTTTGCTCTATGAGTTCATGATGACCTAACCCTAACCCTAAGTGGAATTTTCCACCCATTGGATTTTCCCATGTATTTTACCAGGAAATATAGATAGGGCAGCCCAGAAAAGTCAATGCCCTCCTAACCATAACAAAGCACTCCGAATTCATTGGCGAAGTCCAATTTGCTCTACCAGTTCTTGGTGACCTAACCCTAACCCTAAGTGGAATTTTCCTCCAATGGGATTTGCCCATGTATTTAACCAGGAAACATAGAAAATGCAGCCTAGAAAGATCTATACTCTCCTAACCATTCCCAAGAACTCCAAATTTGTTGGCGATATCCTTTTGGCTCTGAGTTCATAGTGACCTCACAATAACCCTAAGTGGAATTTTCCAACAATTGCATTGTACCATGTACTTTATAGGAAAACATACATAGGCCAGCCTAGAAAAGTCAATACCCTCCTAACCATACCAAAGGCCTCTGACTTTGTTGGAGTGTCCATTTTGCTCTATGAGTTCATGGTGATCTAACCCTAACCCTAAGTGGAATTTTCCTCCAAAGGGATTTTCCCATGTATTTTTCCAGGAAAAATAGATAGGGCATCCTAGAAAAGTCAGTGCCCTCCTAACCATAACCAAGCACTCTGAATTCATTGGCGATGTTCATTTTGCTCTACAATTTCATGGTGACGAAACCCTAACCCTAACTGGAATTTTAGTCTAATGAGATTTTCCCATTTATTTTACAAGGAAACATAGAAAGTGCAGCCTAGAAAGTAAAATGCCCTCCTAATGATTCAAAAGCACTCCGAATTCATTGGTGATGTTCATTTTGCTGTACCAGTTCTTGATGACATAACCCTAACCCTAAGATGAATTTTCCACCAATGGGATTTTCCCATGTATTTTACCAGGAAACATTGATAGGGCATCCTAGAAAATTTAGTGCCCTCCTAACCATAATGAAGCATTCCGAATTAATTGGCGATGTCCATTTTGCTCTACAAGTTCATGGTGACCTAACCCTAACCTTAAGTGGAATTTTCCTCCGATAGGATTTTCCCATGTATTTTACCAGGAAAAATAGAAAGGGCAGAGTAGAAAGATCTTTACCCTCCTAACCATTCAGAAGCACTCCAAATTTGTTGGCGATATCCATTTTACTCTATGATTTCATAGTGACCTAACCCTAACCCTAAGAGGAATATTCCTCCAGTAGGACTTTCCCATATGTTTTATTAGGAAACATAGATCGGGCAGCCTAGAAAAATCACTGCCCTCCTAACCATCACATAGTACTCCAAATTCATTGGCAATGTTCATTTTGCCAAAGCAGTCCTTGGTGACCTAACCCTAAACCTAAGTGGAATTTTCCTCCGATGGGATTTTCCCATGTATTTTACCAGGAAATATAGATAGGGCAGCCTAGAAAAGTCAGTGCCCTACTAACCATAACAAAGCACTCTGAATTCATTGGCGAAGTCCAATTTGCTCTACCAGTTCATGGTGACCTAACCCTAACCTTAAGTGGAATTTTCCTCCAATGGGATTTTCCCATGTATTTTACCAGGAAAAATAGAAAAGGCAGCCTAAAAGGTATATACCCTCCTAACCATTACGAAGCACTCCAAACTTGTTGGCGATATACATTTCACTCTATGAATCATAGTGACCTAACCCTAACCCTAAGAGGAATTTTTCTCCAATAAGATTTTCCCATGGGTTTTACTAGGAAACATAGATACGGCAGCCTAGAAAAATCAGTGCCCTCCTAACCATAACAAAGTACTCCGAATTCATTGTCAATGTCCATTTTGCTCTACCAGTTCTTCGTGACCTAACCAAAACCCTAAGTAGAATTTTCCGACAATTGGATTGTACCATGTACTTTACCAGAAAACATAGAAAGGGCAGCCTAGAAAGTAAAATACCCTCCTAATGATTCACAAGCACTCCGAATTTGTTGGAATTCTCCATTTTGCTCTATGAGTTCATGGTGACCTAACCCTAACCCTAAGTGGAATGTTCCTCCCATGGGATTTTCCCATGTATTTTACCAGGAAACATAGAAAGGGCAGCCTAGAAAGAACAATGCCCTCCTAACCATAACCAAGCACTCCGAATTCATTGGCGATGTCCATTTTACTCTAAAAGTTCATGGTGACCTAACCCTAACCCTAAGTGGAATTTTTCTCCAATGGGATTTTCCCATGTGTTTTACCAGGAAACATACATAGGGAAGCCTAGAAAGATCTATACTCTCCAAACCATTCTGAAGGACTCCAAATTTGTTGGTGATGTCCATTTTGCTCTATGATTTCATGGTGACCTAACCCTAACCCTAAGTGGAATTTTCCTCCAATGGGATTTTCCCATGTGTTTTACCAGGAAACATACATAGGGAAGCCTAGAAAGATCTATACCCTCCTAACAATTCCGAAGCACTCCAAATTTGACGGAGATGTCCATTTTGCTCTATGAGTTCATGATGACCTAACCCTAACCCTAAGTGGAATTTTCCTCCGATGGGATTTCCCCATGTATTTTACCAGGAAATATAGATAGGGCAGCCTAGAAAAGTCAGTGCCCTCCTAACCCAAACAAAGCACTCCGAATTCATTGGCGAAGTCCAATTTGCTCTACCAGTTCATGGTGACCTAACCCTAACCCTAAGTGAAATTATCCGACAATTGGATTTTACCATGTACTTTAACAGAATACATACATAGGGCAGCCTAGAAAAGTCAATACCCTCCTACCCATACCAAAGGCCTCTGACTTTGTTAGTGCTGTCCATTTTGCTCTATGAGTTCATGGTGATCTAACCCTAACCCTAAGTGGAATTTTCCTCCAAAGGGATTTTCCCATGTATTTTTCCAGGAAACAAAGAAAGAGTAGCCTAGAAAGGAAAATGCCTTCCTAACGATTGAAAAGCACTCCGAATTTGTTGGCATTGTCCATTTTGCTCTATGAGTTCATGGTGACATAAGTGGAATTTTCCTCAAATGGGGTTTTCCCATATGTTTTACCACGAAACATACATAGGGAAGCCTAGAAAGATCTATAACCTCCTAACCATTCCGAAGCACTCCAAATTTGATGGAGATGTCCATTTTGCTCTATGAGTTCATGATGACCTAACCCTAACCCTAAGTTCAATTTTCCTTCTATAGGATTTTCCCATGTATTTTACCGGGAAACATAGATAGGGCAGCCTAGAAACGTCAGTGCCCTCCTAACCATAACCAAGTACTCCGAATTCATTGGCGATGTCCATTTTGCTCTACAATTTCATGGTCACGACACTGTAACGTAAGTGGAATGTTCCTCCCATGGGATTTTCCCATGTATTTTACCAGGAAACACAGAAAGGGCAGCCTAGAAAGAACAATGCCCTCCTAACCATTGAAAAGCACTACGAAGTTTTTGGCATTGTCCATATTGCTCTATGAGTTCATGATGACCTAACCCTAACCCTAAGTGGAATTTTCCTCCAATGGGATTTCCCCATGTATTTAACCAGGAAACATAGAAAGAGCAGCCTAAAAAGATCTATACTCTCCAAACCATTCCGAAGGACTCCAAATTTGTTCGTGATGTCCATTTTGCTCTATGAGTTCATGATGACCTAACCCTAACCCTAAGTTCAATTTTCCTTCTATAGGATTTTCCCATGTATTTTACCGGGAAACATAGATAGGGCAGCCTAGAAACGTCAGTGCCCTCCTAACCATAACCAAGTACTCCGAATTCATTGGCGATGTCCATTTTGCTCTACAATTTCATGGTCACGACACTGTAACGTAAGTGGAATGTTCCTCCCATGGGATTTTCCCATGTATTTTACCAGGAAACACAGAAAGGGCAGCCTAGAAAGAACAATGCCCTCCTAACCATTGAAAAGCACTACGAAGTTTTTGGCATTGTCCATATTGCTCTATGAGTTCATGATGACCTAACCCTAACCCTAAGTGGAATTTTCCTCCAATGGGATTTCCCCATGTATTTAACCAGGAAACATAGAAAGAGCAGCCTAAAAAGATCTATACTCTCCAAACCATTCCGAAGGACTCCAAATTTGTTGGTGATGTCTGTTTTGCTCTATGAGTTCATGATGACCTAACCCTAACCCTAAGTTGAATTTTCCCTCTATAGGATTTTCCCATGTATTTTACCGGGAAACATAGATAGGGCAGCCAAGAAACGTCAGTACCCTCCTAACGATAACCAAGCACTCCGAATTCATTGGCGATGTCCATTTTACTCTAAAAGTTCATGGTGACCTAACCCTAACCCTAAGTGGAATTTTTCTCCAATGGGATTTTCCCATGTGTTTTACCCGGAAACATACATAGGGAAGCCTAGAAAGATCTATACTCTCCAAACCATTCTGAAGGACTCCAAATCTGTTGGTGATGTCCATTTTGCTCTATGATTTCATGGTGACCTAACCCTAACCCTAAGTGGAATTTTCCTCCAATGGGATTTTCCCATGTGTTTTACCAGGAAACATACATAGGGAAGCCTAGAAAGATCTATACCCTCCTAACAATTCCGAAGCACTCCAAATTTGACGGAGATGTCCATTTTGCTCTATGAGTTCATGATGACCTAACCCTAACCCTAAGTGGAATTTTCCTCCGATGGGATTTCCCCATGTATTTTACCAGGAAATATAGATAGGGCAGCCTAGAAAAGTCAGTGCCCTCCTAACCCAAACAAAGCACTCCGAATTCATTGGCGAAGTCCAATTTGCTCTACCAGTTCATGGTGACCTAACCCTAACCCTAAGTGAAATTATCCGACAATTGGATTTTACCATGTACTTTAACAGAATACATACATAGGGCAGCCTAGAAAAGTCAATACCCTCCTACCCATACCAAAGGCCTCTGACTTTGTTAGTGCTGTCCATTTTGCTCTATGAGTTCATGGTGATCTAACCCTAACCCTAAGTGGAATTTTCCTCCAAAGGGATTTTCCCATGTATTTTTCCAGAAACAAAGAAAGAGTAGCCTAGAAAGTAACATGCCTTCCTAACGATTGAAAAGCACTCCGAATTTGTTGGCATTGTCCATTTTGCTCTATGAGTTCATGGTGATATAAGTGGAATTTTCCTCAAATGGGGTTTTCCTATGTATTTTACCAGGAAACATATAAAGGGCAGCCTAAAAGATCTATACCCTGCTAACCATTACGAAGCAGTCCAAATTTGTTGGCGATATCCTTTTTGCTCGATGAGTTCATAGTGACCTCACAATAACCCTAAGTGGAATTTTCCTCTGATGGGATTTTCCCATGTATGTTACCAGGAAATATAGATAGGGCAGACTAGAAAAGTCAGTTCCCTCCTAACCATAACCAAGCACTCCGAATTCATTGGCAATTTCTATTTTGCTCTACATGTTCTTGGTAATCTAACCCTAATTTAAGTGGAATTTTCCGACAATTGGATTGTACCATGTACTTTACAGGAAAACATACATAGGGCATCCTAGAAAAGTCAGTCCCCTCCTAACCATAACCAAGCACTATGAATTCATTGGCGATGTCCATTTTACTCTACAATTTCATGGTGACGAAACCCTAACCCTAAGTGTAATTTTAGTCTGAGATTTTCCCATGTATTTTACCAGGAAACATAGAAAGGGCAGCCTAGAAAGAACAATGCCCTCCTAACCATAACCAAGCACTCCGAATTCATTGGCGATGTCCATTTTACTCTAAAAGTTCATGTTGACCTAACCCTAACCCTAAGTGGTATTTTTCTCCAATGGGATTTTCCCATATGTTTTACCACGAAACATACATAGGGAATGCCTAGAAAGATCTACACCCTCCTAACCATTCCGAAGCACTCCAAATTTGATGGAGATGTCCATTTTGCTCTATAAGTTCATGATGACCTAACCCTAACCCTAAGTGGAATTTTCCTCCAATGGGATTAACCCATGTATTTAAACAGGAAACATAGAAAGAGCAGCCTAGAAAGATCTATACTCTCCAAACGATTCCGAAGGACTCCAAATTTGTTGGTGATGTCCATTTTGCTCTATGAGTTCATGATGACCTAACCCTAACCCTACGTTGAATTTTCCTTCTATAGGATTTTTCCATGTATTTTACCGGGAAACATAGAAAGGGCAGCCTAGAAACGTCAGTGCCCTCCTAACCATAACCAAGCACTCTGAATTCATTGGCGATGTCCATTTTGCTCCACAATTTCATGGTGACGAAACCCTAACCCTAAGGGGAATTTTAGTCTAATGAGATTTTCCCATGTATTTTACCAGGAAACAAAAAAAAGCAGCCTAGAAAGTAAAATGCCCTCCTAACGATTCAAAAGTGCTCCGAATTTGTTGGCATTCTCCATTTTGCTCTATGATTCATGGTGACCTAACCCTAACCCTAAGTGGAATGAATGGGATTTTCCCATACCACATACCCTAGACCCTAAGTGGAGATGTTTCCTCCATGATGACCTAACCCTAACCCTAAGTGGAATTTACCCATGTATTTAGGAAACATAGAAAGAGCAGCCTAGAAAGATCTATACTCTCCAAACCATTCCGAAGGACTCCAAATTTGTTGGTGATGTCCATTTTGCTCTATGAGTTCATGATGACCTAACCCTAACCCTACGTTGAATTTTCCTTCTATAGGATTTTTCCATGTATTTTACCGGGAAACATAGATGGGCAGCCTAGAAACGTCAGTGCCCTCCTAACCATAACCAAGCACTGAATTCATTGGCGATGTCCATTTTGCTCTACAATTTCATGGTGACGAAACCGTAACCTAAGTGGAATTTTCCTCTGGGATTTTCCCATGTATTTTACCAGGAAACACAGAAAGGGCAGCCTAGAAAGAACAATGCCCTCCTAACCATTGAAAAGCACTGAATTTTTTGTCATTGTCCATATTGCTCTATGATTTCATGATGACCTAACCCTAACCCTAAGTGGAATTTTCCTCCAATGGGATTTACCCATGTATTTAGCCAGGAAACATAGAAAGAGCAGCCTAGAAAGATCTATACTGTCCAAACCATTCCGAAGGACTCCAAATTTGTTGGTGATGTCTGTTTTGCTCTATGAGTTCATGATGACCTAACCCTAACCCTAAGTTGAATTTTCCCTCTATAGGATTTTCCCATGTATTTTACCGGAAAACATAGATAAGGCAGCCAAGAAACGTCAGTGCCCTCCTAACCATAACCAAGCACTCCGAATTCATTGGCGATGTCCATTTTGCTCTATGATTTCATGGTGACCTAACCCTAACCCTAAGTGGAATTTTCCTCCAATGGGATTTTCCCATGTGTTTTACCAGGAAACATACATGGGGAAGCCTAGAAAGATCTATAGCCTCCTAACAATTCCGAAGCACTCCAAATTTGACGGAGATGTCCATTTTGCTCTATGAGTTCTTGATGACCTAACCCTAACCCTAAGTGGAATTTTCCTCCAATGGGATTTACCCAGGTATTTAACCAGGAAAAATAGATAGGGCATCCTAGAAAAGTCAGTGCTCTCCTAACCATAACCAAGCACTCTGAATTCATTGGCGATGTCCATTTTGCTCCACAATTTCATGGTGACGAAACCCTAACCCTAAGTGGAATTTTAGTCTAATGAGATTTTCCCATGTATTTTACCAGGAAACATAGAAAGGGCAGTCTAGAAAGAACAATGCCCTCCTAACCAATGAAAAGCACTCCAAATTTTTTGGCATTGTCCATATTGCTCTACCAGTTCATGGTGACCTAATCCTAACCCTAAGTTGAATTTTCCTTCTATAGGATTTTCCCATGAATTTTACCGGGAAACATAGATAGGGCAGCCGAGAAACGTCAGTGCCCTCCTAACCATAACCAAGCACTCCGAATTCACTGGCAATGTCCATGTTACTTTAAACGTTCATGTTGACCCAACCCGAACCCTAAGTTGAATTTTCCACCAATGGGATTTTCCTTTGTATTTTACCAGGAAACCTAGAAAGGGCAGACTAGAAAGATCTATATCCACCTAAACATTCCGAAGCACTCCAAATTTTTTGGTAATATCCATTTTGCTCTATGAATTCATAGTGACCTAACCCTAACCCTAAGTGGAATTTTTCTCCAATGAGATTTTCCCATGTATTTTACCAGGAAAAATAGATAGGGCATCCTAGAAAAGTCAGTGCCCTCCTAACCATAACCAAGCACTCTGAATTCATTGGCGATGTCCATTTTGCTCTACAATTTCATGGTGACGAAACCCTAACCCTAAGTGGACTTTTAGTCTAATGAGATTTTCCCATGTATTTTACCAAGAAACATAGAAAGGGCAGCCTAGAAAGTAAAATAACCTCCTAAACATTCAAAAGCACTCTGAATTTGTTGGCATTGTCCATTTTGCTCTATGAGTTCATGGTGACCTTTGAACTTGTAGAATAAAATGGACATCGCCAATGAATTTGGAGTGCTTCGTTAGGGTTAGGAAGGCACTGACTTTTCCAGGATGCCCTAGCTATGTTTCCTTGTAAAATACATGTGAAAATCCCATTGGATGAAAATTCCACTTAGGGATAGGTCACCAAGAACTGGAAGAGGAAGATGTACATCGCAAATGGTGGTTCGTTATGGTTAGGAGGGCACTGAATTTTCTAGGCTGCGCTATGTATATTTCCTGGTAAAATACATGGGAAAATCCTATAGAAGGAAAATTCAACTTAGGGTTAGGTTAGGGCACCATGAACTCATAGAGTAAAATGGACATCACCAACAAATATGGAGTCCTTCGGAATGGATAGGAGAGTATAGATCTTTCTAGGCTGCCCTTTCTATGTTTCCTGGTAAAATACATGGGAAAATCCCATTGGAGGAAAATTCCACTTAGAGTTAGGGTTAGGTCACCATTAACTCATAGAGCAAAATGGACATCACCCAAAAATTTGGAGTGCTTTATATTGGTTAGGAGGGTATAGATCTTTCTAGGTTGCCCTTTTTATGTTTCCTGGTAAAATACATGGGAAAATCCCATTTGAGGAAAATTCCACTCAGGGCTAGTGTTAGGTCACCATGAACTTATAGAACAAAATGGACATTGCCAATGAATTCGGAGTGCTTCGTTAGGGTTAGGAGGGCACTAAATTTTCTAGGATGCCCTATCTATGTTTCCTGGTAAAATACATGTGAAAATCCCATTGGATGAAAATTCAACTTAGGGTTAGGTAACCAAGAACTGGAAGAGGAAGATGTACATCGCAAATGGTGCTTCGTTATGGTTAGGAGGGCACTGAATTTTCTATGTATAGATCTTTCTAGGCTGCTCTTTCTATGTTTCCTGGTTAAATACATGAGTAAATCCCATTGGAGGAAAATTCCACTTAGGGTTAGGTCATTATGAACTCATAGAGCAAAATGGACATCTCCATCAAAATTGGAGTGCTTCGGAATGGTTAGGAGGGTATAGATCTTTCTAGGCTTCCCTATGTATGTTTCAGGTTAAAACACATGGGAAAATCCCATTGGAGAAAAATTCGACTTAGGGTTAGGTCACCGTGAACTTGTAGAATAAAATGGACATCGCCAATGAATTCGGAGTTTTGTTTTGTTTTGCTTTGTTTTGTTTTGCTTTGTTTTTGTATTGTATTTTTTTTTGTCTTTTTGTAAAAATTTATAAAAATTATTAATAAAAAAAAGAACAAAATGGACATCGCCAATGAATTTGGAGTGGTTCGTTAGGGTTAGGAGGGCGCTAAATTTTCTAGGATGCCCTATCTATGTTTCCTGGTAAAATACATGTGAAAATCCCATTGGATGAAAATTTAACTTAGGGTTAGGTCACTAAGAACTGGAAGAGGAAGATGTACATCGCAAATGGTGCTTCGTTATGGTTAGGAGGGCATTGAATTTTCTAGGCTGCGCTATCTAAGTTTCCTATTAAAATACATAAGAAAATCTCATTAGACTAAAATTAAACTTAGGGTTAGGGTTTCGTCACCATGAAATTGTAGAGTAAAATGGACATCGCCAATGAATTCAGAGTGCTTGGTTATGGTTAGGAGGGCACTGACGTTTCTAGGCTGCCCTATCTATGTTTCCCGGTAAAATACATGGAAAAATCCTATAGAAGGAAAATTCAACGTAGGGTTAGGGTTAGGTCATAATGAACTCATAGAGCAAAATGGACATCACCAACAAATTTGGAGTCCTTCGGAATGGTTTGGAGAGTATAGATCTTTCTAGGCTGCTCTTTCTATGTTTCCTGGATAAATACATGGGTAAATCCCATTGGAGGAAAATTCCACTTAGGGTTAGGGTTAGGTCATCATGAACTCATAGAGCAAAATGGACATCTCCATCAAATTTGGAGTGCTTCGGAATGGTTAGGAGGGTATAGATCTTTCTAGGCTTCCCTATATATGTTTCCTGCTAAAACACATGGGAAAATACCATTGGAGAAAAATTCCACTTAGGGTTAGGGTTAGGTCACCGTGAACTTGTAGAATAAAATGGACATCGCCAATGAATTCGGAGTTCTTGGTTATGGTTAGGAGGTCACTGACGTTTCTAGGCTGTCCTATCTATGTTTCCCGGTAAAATACATGGGAAAATCCTATAGAAGGAAAATTCAATTTAGGGTTAGGATTAGGTCACCATGAAATCATAGAGCAATATGGACAATGCCAAAAAATTCGGAGTGCTTTTCAATGGTTAGGGGGGCATTATTCTTTCTAGGCTGCCCTTTCTGTGTTTCCTGGTAAAATACATGGGAAAATCCCATGGGAGGAAAATTCCACTTAGGTTACGGTTTCGTCACCATGAAATTGTAGAGCAAAATGGACATCGCCAATGAATTCGGAGTACTTGGTTATGGTTAGGAGGGCACTGACGTTTCTAGGCTGCCCTATCTATGTTTCCCGGTAAAATACATGGAAAAATCCTATAGAAGGAAAAATCAACGTAGGGTTAGGGTTAGGTCATAATGAACTCATAGAGCAAAATGGACATCACCAACAAATTTGGAGTCCTTCGGAATGGTTTGGAGAGTATAGATCTTTCTAGGCTGCTCTTTCTATGTTTCCTGTTTAAATACATGGGTTAATCTCATTGGTGGAAAATTCCACTTAGGGTTAGGGTTAGGTCATCATGAACTTATAGAGCAAAATGGACATCTCCATCAAATTTGGAGTGCTTCGGAATGGTTAGGAGGGTTTAGATCTTTCTAGGCTTCCCTATGTATGTTTCCTGGTAAAACACATGGGAAAATCCCATTGGAGGAACATTCCACTTAGGGTTAGGGTTAGGTCACCATGAACTCATAGAGCAAAATGGAGAATGCCAACAAATTCGGAGCACTTTTGAATCGTTAGGAGGGCATTTTACTTTCTAGGCTGCTTTTTTTTGTTTCCTGGTAAAATACATGGTAAAATCTCATTAGACTAAAATTCCACTTAGGGTTAGGGTTTCGTCACCATGAAATTGTGGAGCAAAATGGACATCGCCAATGAATTCAGAGTGCTTGGTTATGGTTAGGAGAGCACTGACTTTTCTAGGATGCCCTATCTATTTTTCCTGCTTAAATACATGGGTAAATCCCATTGGAGGAAAATTCCACTTAGGGTTAGGGTTAGGTCATCATGAACTCATAGAGCAAAATGGACATCTCCGACAAATTTGGAGTACTTCGGAATTGTTAGGAGGGTATAGATCTTTATAGGCTTCCCTATGTATGTTTCCTGGTAAAACACATGGGGAAATCCCAATGGAGAAAAATTCCAGTTAGGGTTAGGGTTAGGTCACCATGAACTTTTAGAGTAAAATGGACATCGCCAATGAATTCGGAGTTCTTGGTTATGGTTAGGAGGGCACTGACGTTTCTTGGATGCCCTATCTATTTTTCCTGGTAAAATACATGGAAAAATCCCATTGGAGGAAAATTCCACTTACGGTTAGGGTTAGGTCATCATGAACTCATAGAGCAAAATGGACACGCCAACAAAGTCAGAGGCCTTTGGTATGGTTAGGAGGGTATTGACTTTTCTCGGCTGCCCTATGTATGTTTTCCTATAAAGTACATGGTACAATCCAATTGTTGGAAAATTCCACTTAGGGTTAGGGTTAGGTCACCAAGTATTTGTAGAGGAAAATGGACATTGCCAATGAATTCGGAGTGCTTGGTTATGGTTAGGAGGGAACTGACTTTTCTAGCATGCCCTATCTATTTTTCCGGGTAAAACACATGGGAAAATCCTATTGGAGGAAAATTCCAATTAGGGTTAGGGTTAGGTCACCATGAATTCAAGAGCCAAATGGATATTGCCAACAAATTTGGAGTGCTTCGGAATGGTTAGGTGGATATAGATCTTTCTAGTCTGCCCTTTCTTTGTTTCCTGGTAAAATACAAAGGAAAATCCCATTGGTGGAAAATTCCACTTATGGTTACAGTTATGTCACCATGAACTCATAGAGCAAAATGGATAATGCCAACAAATTCGGAGTGCTTTTCAATGGTTAGGAGGGCATTGTTCTTTCTAGGCTGCCCTTTCTATGTTTCCTGGTAAAATACATGGGAAAATCCCATGGGAGGAACATTCCACTTAGGCTTAGGGTTAGGTCACCATGAACTCATAGAGCAAAATGGACACGGCAACAAAGTCAGAGGCCTTTGGTATGGTTAGGAGGGTATTGATTTTTCTTGGCTGCCCTATGTATGTTTTCCTGTAAAGTACATGGTACAATCCAATTGTTGGAAAATTCCACTTAGGGTTAGGGTTAGGTCACCAAGTACTTGTAGAGGAAAAGGGACATTGCCAATGAATTCAGAGTGCTTGGTTATGGTTAGGAAGGAACTGACTTTTCTAGCATGCCCTATCTATTTTTCCGGGTAAAACACATGGGAAAATCCTATTGGAGGAAAATTCCAATTAGGGTTAGAGTTAGGTCACCATGAATTCATAGAGCAAAATGGATATTGCCAACAAATTTGGAGTGCTTCGGTATGGTTAGGTGGATATAGATCTTTCTAGTCTGCCCTTTCTTTGTTTCCTGGTAAAATACAAAGGAAAATCCCATTGGTGGAAAATTCCACTTAGGGTTAGGGTTAGGTCACCATGAACGTATAGAGCAAAATGGAGATCAAAAATGAATTCGGAGTGCTTGGTTATGGTTAGGAGGGTACTGACGTTTCTAGGATGCCCTATCTATGATGGTAAAATACATGGAAAAATCATATTGTAGGAAAATTCCACTTAGCGTCGGGGTTAGGTCACCATGAACTGGTAGAGCAAAATGGACATCGCCAATGAGTTCGGAGTTCTTTGTTATGGTTAGAAGGACACTGACTTTTCTAGGCTCTCCTACCAATGTTTCCTGGTAAAATAAATGGGAAAATCCCATTCGAGGAAAATTCCACTTATGGTTACGGTTATGTCACCATGAACTCATAGAGCAAAATGTATAATGCCAACAAATTCGGAGTGCTTTTCAATGGTTAGGAGGGCATTGTTCTTTCTAGGCTGCCTTTTCTATGTTTCCTGGTAAAATACATGGGAAAATCCCATGGGAGGAACATTCCACTTAGGGTTAGGGTTAGGTCACCATGAACTCATAGAGCAAAATGGAGAATGCCAACAAATTCGGAGTGCTTTTGAATCGTTAGGAGGGTATTTTACTTTCTAGGCTGCCCTTTCTATGTTTCCTGGTAAAATACATGGGAAAATCTCATTAGACTAAAATTACACTTAGGGTTAGGGTTTCGTCACCATGAAATTGTAGAGCAAAATGGACATCGCCAATGAATTCAGAGTGCTTGGTTATGGTTAGGAGGGTACTGACTTTTCTAGGATGCCCTATCTATTTTTCCTGGTAAAATACATGGGAAAATCCAATTGGAGGAAAATTCCACTTAGGGTTAGGGTTAGGTCACCATGAACTCATAGAGCAAAATGGACACGCCAACAAAGTCAGAGGCCTTTGGTATGGTTAGGAGGGTATTGACTTTTCTCGGCTGCCCTATGTATGTTTTCCTATAAAGTACATGGTACAATCCAATTGTTGGAAAATTCCACTTAGGGTTAGGGTTAGGTCACCAAGTACTTGTAGAGGAAAATGGACATTGCCAATGAATTCGGAGTGCTTGGTTATGGTTAGGAGGGAACTGACTTTTCTAGCATGCCCTATCTATTTTTCCAGGTAAAACACATAGGAAAATCCTATTGGAGGAAAATTCCAATTAGGATTAGGGTTAGGTCACCATATATTCATAGAGCAAAATGGATATTGCCAACAAATTTGGAGTGCTTCGGAATGGTTAGGTGAATATAGATCTTTCTAGTCTGCCCTTTCTTTGTTTCCTGGTAAAATACAAAGGAAAATTCCATTGGTGGAAAATTCCACTTAGGGTTATGGTTAGGTCACCGTGAACGTATAGAGCAAAATGTAGATCAAAAATGAATTCGGAATGCTTGGTTATGGTTAGGAGGGTACTGACGTTTCTAGGATGCCCTATCTATGATGGTAAAATACATGGAAAAATCATATTGTAGGAAAATTCCACTTAGTGTCGGGGTTAAGTCACCATGAACTGGTAGAGCAAAATGGGCATCGCCAATGAGTTCGGAGTTCTTTGTTATGGTTAGAAGGACACTGACTTTTCTAGGCTCTCCTACCAATGTTTCCTGGTAAAATAAATGGGAAAATCCCATGGGAGGAAAATTCCACTTATGGTTACGGCTATGTCACCATGAACTCATAGAGCAAAATGGATAATGCCAACAAATTCGGAGTGCTTTTCAATGGTTAGGAGGGCATTGTTCTTTCTAGGCTGCCCTTTCTATGTTTCCTGGTAAAATAAATGGGAAAATCTCATTAGACTAAAATTACACTTAGGGTTAGGGTTTCGTCACCATGAAATTGTAGAGCAAAATGGACATCGCCAATGAATTCAGAGTGCTTGGTTATGGTTAGGAGGCCACTGACTTTTCTAGGATGCCCTATCTATTTTTCCTGGTAAAATACATGGGAAAATCCCATTGGAGGAAAATTCCACTTAGGGTTAGGGTTAGGTCACCATGAACTCATAGAGCAAAATGGAGAATGCCAACAAAGTCAGAGGCCTTTGGTATGGTTAGGAGGGTATTTTCTCGGCTGCCCTATGTATGTTTTCCTATAAAGTACATGGTACAATCCAATTGTTGGAAAATTCCACTTAGGGTTAGGGTTAGGTCACCGTGATCTCATAGAGCAAAATGGACACGCCAACAAAGTCAGAGGCCTTTGGTATGGTTAGGAGGGTATTTTCTCGGCTGCCCTATGTATGTTTTCCTATAAAGTACATGGTACAATCCAATTGTTGGAAAATTCCACTTAGGGTTAGGGTTAGGTCACCATGAACTGGTAGAGCAAAATGGACATTGCCAATGAGTTCGGAGTTCTTTGTTATGGTTAGAAGGACACTGACTTTTCTAGGCTCTCCTACCAATGTTTCCTGGTAAAATACATGGGAAAATCCCATGGGAGGAAAATTCCACTTATGGTTACGGTTATGTAACCATGAACTCATAGAGCAAAATGGATAATGCCAACAAATTCGGAGTGCTTAGGAATGGTTAGGAGGGCATTGTTCTTTCTAGGCTGCCTTTTCTATGTTTCCTGGTAAAATACATGGAAAAATCCCATGGGAGGAACATTCCACTTAGGGTTAGGGTTAGGTCACCATGAACTCATAGAGCAAAATGGAGATCAAAAATGAATTCGGAGTGCTTGGTTATGGTTAGGAGGGTACTGACGTTTCTAGGATGCCCTATCTATGATGGTAAAATACATGGAAAAATCATATTGTAGGAAAATTCCACTTAGCGTCGGGGTTAGGTCACCATGAACTGGTAGAGCAAAATGGACATCGCCAATGAGTTCGGAGTTCTTTGTTATGGTTAGAAGGACACTGACTTTTCTAGGCTCTCCTACCTATGTTTCCTGGTAAAATAAATGGGAAAATCCCATGGGAGGGAAATTCCACTTATGGTTACGGTTAGGTCACCATGAATTCAAAGAGCAAAATGGATAATGCCAACAAATTCAGAGTGCTTTTGAATCGTTAGGAGGGTATTTTACTTTCTAGGCTGCCCTTTCTATGTTTCCTGTTAAAATACATGGGAAAATCTCATTAGACTAAAATTACACTTAGGGTTAGGGTTTCGTTACCATGAAATTGTAGAGCAAAATGGACATCGCCAATGAATTCAGAGTGGTTGGTTATGGTTAGGAGGGCACTGACTTTTCTAGGATGCCCTATCTATTTTTCCTGGTAAAACACATGGGGAAATCCCAATGGAGAAAAATTCCACTTAGGGTTAGGGTTAGGTCACCATGAACGTTTAGAGTAAAATGGACATCGCCAATGAATTCGGAGTTCTTGGTTATGGTTAGGAGGGCACTGACGTTTCTTGGCTGCCCTATCTATGTTTCCCGCTAAAATACATGGGAAAATCCTATGGGAGGAAAATTCCACTTATGGTTAGGGTTAGGTCACCATGAACTCATAGATCAAAATGGAGAATGCCAACAAATTCGGAGTGCTTTTGAATCATTAGGAGCGTATTTTACTTTCTAGGCTGCCCTTTCTATGTTTCCTGGTAAAATACATGGGAAAATCTCATTAGACTAAAATTACACTTAGGGTTATGGTTTCGTCACCATGAAATTGTAGAGCAAAATGGACATCGCCAATGAATTCAGAGTGCTTGGTTATGGTTAGGAGGGCACTGACTTTTCTAGGATGCCCTATCTATTTTTCCTGGTAAAATACATGGAAAAATCCCATTGGAGGAAAATTCCACTTACGGTTAGGGTTAGGTCATCATGAACTCATAGAGCAAAATGGACATGCCAACAAAGTCAGAGGCCTTTGGTATGGTTAGGAGCGTATTGACTTTTCTCAGCTGCCCTATGTATGTTTTCCTATAAAGTACATGGTACAATCCAATTGTTGGAAAATTCCACTTAGGGTTAGGGTTAGGTCACCAAGTACTTGTAGAGGAAAATGGACATTGCCAATGAATTCGGAGTGCTTGGTTATGGTTAGGAGGGAACTGACTTTTCTAGCATGCCCTATCTATTTTTCCGGGTAAAACACATGGGAAAATCCTATTGGAGGAAAATTCCAATTAGGGTTAGGCTTAGGTCACCATGAATTCAAGAGCAAAATGGATATTGCCAACAAATTTGGAGTGCTTCGGAATGGTTAGGTGGATATAGATCTTTCTAGTCTGCCCTTTCTTTGTTTCCTGGTAAAATACAAAGGAAAATCCCATTGGTGGAAAATTCCACTTAGGGTTAGGGTTAGGTCACCATGAACGTATAGAGCAAAATGGAGATCAAAAATGAATTCGGAGTGCTTGGTTATGGTTAGGAGGGTACTTACATTTCTAGAATGCCCTATCTATGATGGTAAAATACATGAAAAAATCATATTGTACGAAAATTCCACTTAGCGTCGGGGTTAGGTCACCATGAACTGGTAGAGCAAAATGAACATCGCCAATGAGTTCGGAGTTCTTTGTTATAGTTAGAAGGACACTGACTTTTCTAGGCTCTCCTACCAATGTTTTTTGGTAAAATAAATGGGAAAATCCCATGGGAGGAAAATTCCACTTATAGTTACGGTTAGGTCACCATGAACTCATAGAGCAAAATGGATAATGCCAACAAATTCGGAGTGCTTTTCAATGGTTAGGAGGGCATTGTTCTTTCTAGGCTGCCCTTTCTATGTTTCC
Source organism: Crotalus tigris (assembly GCF_016545835.1). Taxonomy (NCBI): domain Eukaryota; kingdom Metazoa; phylum Chordata; class Lepidosauria; order Squamata; family Viperidae; genus Crotalus; species Crotalus tigris. Next base: position 980,684 of record NW_024096549.1, read on the forward strand.
TGGTAAAATACATGGGAAAATCTCATTAGACTAAAATTACACTTAGGGTTAGGGTTTCGTCACCATGAAATTGTAGAGCAAAATGGACATCGCCAATGAATTCAGAGTGCTTGGTTATGGTTAGGAGGGCACTGACTTTTCTAGGATGCCCTATTTATTTTTCCTGGTAAAATACATGTGAAAATCCCATTGGAGGAAAATTCCACTTAGGGTTAGGGTTAGGTCACCATGAACTCATAGAGCAAAATGGACACGCCAACAAAGTCAGAGGCCTTTGGTATGGTTAGGAGGGTATTGACTTTTCTCGGCTGCCCTATGTATGTTTTCCTATAAAGTACATGGTACAATCCAATTGTTGGAAAATTCCACTTAGGGTTAGGTCACCATGAACTGGTAGAGCAAAATGGACATTGCCAATTAGTTCGGAGTTCTTTGTTATGGTTAGAAGGACACTGACTTTTCTAGGCTCTCCTACCAATGTTTCCTGGTAAAATACATGGGAAAATCCCATGGGAGGAAAATTCCACTTATGGTTACGGTTATGTAACCATGAACTCATAGAACAAAATGGATAATGCCAACAAATTCGGAGTGCTTTTCAATGGTTAGGAGGGCATTGTTCTTTCTAGGCTGCCCTTTCTATGTTTCCTGGTAAAATACATGGAAAAATCCCATGGGAGGAACATTCCACTTAGGGTTAGGGTTAGGTCACCATGAACTCATAGAGCAAAATGGAGAATGCCAACAAATTCGGAGTGCTTAGGAATGGTTAGGTGGATATAGATCTTTCTACTCTGCCCTTTCTTTGTTTCCTGGTAAAATATAAAGGAAAATCCCATTGGTGGAAAATTCCACTTAGGGTTAGGGTTAGGTCACCATGAACGTATAGAGCAAAATGGAGATCAAAAATGAATTCGGAGTGCTTGGTTATGGTTAGGAGGGTACTGACGTTTCTAGGATGCCCTATCTATGATGGTAAAATACATGGAAAAATCATATTGTAGGAAAATTCCACTTAGCGTCGGGGTTAGGTCACAATGAACTGGTAGAGCAAAATGGACATCGCCAATGAGTTCGGAGTTCTTTGTTATGGTTAGAAGGACACTGACTTTTCTAGGCTCTCCTACCAATGTTTTTTGGTAAAATAAATGGGAAAATCCCATGGGAGGAAAATTCCACTTATAGTTACGGTTAGGTCACCATGAACTCATAGAGCAAAATGGATAATGCCAACAAATTCGGAGTGCTTTTCAATGGTTAGGAGGGCATTGTTCTTTCTAGGCTGCCCTTTCTATGTTTCCTGGTAAAATACATGGGAAAATCTCATTAGACTAAAATTACACTTAGGGTTAGGGTTTCGTCACCATGAAATTGTAAAGCAAAATGGACATCGCCAATGAATTCAGAGTGCTTGGTTATGGTTAGGAGGGCACTGACTTTTCTAGGATGCCCTATTTATTTTTCCTGGTAAAATACATGTGAAAATCCCATTGGAGGAAAATTCCACTTACGGTTAGGGTTAGGTCATCATGAACTCATAGAGCAAAATGGACACGCCAACAAAGTCAGAGGCCTTTGGTATGGTTAGGAGGGTATTGACTTTTCTCAGCTGCCCTATGTATGTTTTCCTATAAAGTACATGGTACAATCCAACTGTTGGAAAATTCCACTTAGGGTTAGGGTTAGGTCACCAAGTACTTGTAGAGGAAAATGGACATTGCCAATGAATTCGGAGTGCTTGGTTATGGTTAGGAGGGAACTGACTTTTCTAGCAAGCCCTATCTATTTTTCCGGGTAAAACACATGGGAAAATCCTATTGGAGGAAAATTCCAATTAGGGTTAGGGTTAGGTCACTATGAACTGGTAGAGCAAAATGGACATCGCCAATGAGTTCGGAGTTCTTTGTTATGGTTAGAAGGACACTGACTTTTCTAGGCTCTCCTACCAATGTTTCCTGGTAAAATAAATGGGAAAATCCCATGGGAGGAAAATTCCACTTAGGGTTAGGGTTAGGTCACCATGAACTCATAGAGCAAAATGGATAATGCCAACAAATTCGGAGTGCTTTTCAATGGTTAGGAGGGCATTGTTCTTTCTAGGCTGCCCTTTCTATGTTTCCTGGTAAAATACATGGGAAAATCCCATGGGAGGAACATTCCACTTAGGGTTAGGGTTAGGTCACCAAGTACTTGCAGAGGAAAAGGGACATTGCCAATGAATTCGGAGTGCTTGGCTATGGTTAGGAAGGAACTGACTTTTCTAGCATGCCCTATCTATTTTTCCGGGTAAAACACATGGGAAAATCCTATTGGAGGAAAATTCCAATTAGGGTTAGGGTTAGGTCACCATGAATTCATAGAGCAAAATGGATATTGCCAACAAATTTGGAGTGCTTCGGAATGGTTAGGTGGATATAGATCTTTCTAGTCTGCCCTTTCTTTGTTTCCTGGTAAAATACAAAGGAAAATCCCATTGGTGGAAAATTCCACTTAGGGTTAGGGTTAGGTCACCGTGAACGTATAGAGCAAAATGGAGATCAAAAATGAATTCGGAGTGCTTGGTTATGGTTAGGAGGGTACTGACGTTTCTAGGATGCCCTCTCTATGATGGTAAAATACATGGAAAAATCATATTGTAGGAAAATTCTACTTAGCGTCGGGGTTAGATCACCATGAACTGGTAGAGCAAAATGGACATCGCCAATGAGTTCAGAGTTCTTTATTATGCTTAGAAGGACACTGACTTTTCTAGGCTCTCCTACCAATGTTTCCTGGTAAAATAAATGGGAAAATCCCATGGGAGGAAAATTCCACTTATGGTTACGGTTATGTCACCATGAACTCATAGAGCAAAATGGATAATGCAAACAAATTCGGAGTGCTTTTCAATGGTTAGGAGGGCATTGTTCTTTCTAGGCTGCCTTTTCTATGTTTCCTGGTAAAATACATGGGAAAATCCCATGGGAGGAACATTCCACTTAGGGTTAGGGTTAGGTCACCATGAACTCATAGAGCAAAATGGAGAATGCCAACAAATTCGGAGTGCTTTTGAATCGTTAGGAGGGTATTTTACTTTCTAGGCTGCCCTTTCTATGTTTCCTGGTAAAATACATGGGAAAATCTCATTAGACTAAAATTACACTTAGGGTTAGGGTTTCGTCACCATGAAATTGTAGAGCAAAATGGACATCGCCAATGAATTCAAAGTGCTTGGTTATGGTTAGGAGGGCACTGACTTTTCTAGGATGCCCTATCTATTTTTCCTGGTAAAATACATGGGAAAATCCCATTGGAGGAAAATTCCACTTAGGGTTAGGGTTAGGTCACCATGAGCTCATAGAGCAAAATGGACACGCCAACAAAGTCAGAGGCCTTTGGTATGGTTAGGAGGGTATTGACTTTTCTCGGCTGCCCTATGTATGTTTTCCTATAAAGTACATGGTACAATCCAATTGTTGGAAAATTCCACTTAGGGTTAGGGTTAGGTCACCAAGTACTTGTAGAGGAAAAGGGACATTGCCAATGAATTCGGAGTGCTTGGCTATGGTTAGGAAGGAACTGACTTTTCTAGCATGCCCTATCTATTTTTCCGGGTAAAACAAATGGGAAAATCCTATTGGAGGAAAATTCCAATTAGGGTTAGGGTTAGGTCACCATGAATTCATAGAGCAAAATGGATATTGCCAACAAATTTGGAGTGCTTCGGAATGGTTAGGTGGATATAGATCTTTCTAGTCTGCCCTTTCTTTGTTTCCTGGTAAAATACAAAGGAAAATCCCATTGGTGGAAAATTCCACTTAGGGTTAGGGTTAGGTCACCGTGAACGTATAGAGCAAAATGGAGATCAAAAATGAATTCGGAGTGCTTGGTTATGGTTAGGAGGGTACTGACGTTTCTAGGATGCCCTCTCTATGATGGTAAAATACATGGAAAAATCATATTGTAGGAAAATTCTACTTAGCGTCGGGGTTAGATCACCATGAACTGGTAGAGCAAAATGGACATCGCCAATGAGTTCAGAGTTCTTTATTATGCTTAGAAGGACACTGACTTTTCTAGGCTCTCCTACCAATGTTTCCTGGTAAAATAAATGGGAAAATCCCATGGGAGGAAAATTCCACTTATGGTTACGGTTATGTCACCATGAACTCATAGAGCAAAATGGACAATGCCAACAAATTCGGAGTGCTTTTGAATCGTTAGGAGGGTATTTTACTTTCTAGGCTGCCCTTTCTATGTTTCCTGGTAAAATAAATGGGAAAATCTCATTAGACTAAAATTACACTTAGGGTTAGGGTTTCGTCACCATGAAATTGTAGAGCAAAATGAACATCGCCAATGAATTCAGAGTGCTTGGTTATGGTTAGGAGGGCACTGACTTTTCTAGGATGCTGTATCTATTTTTCCTGGAAAAATACATGGGAAAATCCCTTTGGAGGAAAATTCCACTTAGGGTTAGGGTTAGGTCACCATGAACTCATAGAGCAAAATGGACATGCCAACAAAGTCAGAGGGCTTTGGTATGGTTAGGAGGGTATTGACTTTTCTTTGCTGTCCTATGTATGTTTTCCTATAAAGTACATAGTACAATCCAATTGTCGGAAAATTCCACTTAGGGTTAGGGTTAGGTCACCAAGTACTTGTAGAGGAAAATGGACATTGCCAATGAATTCGGAGTGCTTGGTTATGGTTAGTAGGGAACTGACTTTTCTAGCATGCCCTATCTATTTTTCCGGGTAAAATACAAAGGAAAATCCGATTGGTGGAAAATTCCACTTAGGGTTAGGGTTAGGTCACCATGAACGTATAGAGCAAAATGGAGATCAAAAATGAATTTGGAGTGCTTGGTTATGGTTAGGAGGGTACTGACATTTCTAGAATGCCCTATCTATGATGGTAAAATACATGGAAAAATCATATTATAAGGAAATTCCACTTAGCGTCGGGGTTAGGTCACTATGAACTGGTAGAGCAAAATGGACATCGCCAATGAGTTCGGAGTTCTTTGTTATGGTTAGAAGGACACTGACTTTTCTTGGCTCTCCTACCAATGTTTCCTGGTAAAATAAATGGGAAAATCCCATGGGAGGAAAATTCCACTTATGGTTACGGTTATGTCACCATGAACTCATAGAGCAAAATGGATAATGCAAACAAATTCGGAGTGCTTTTCAATGGTTAGGAGGGCATTGTTCTTTCTAGGCTGCCTTTTCTATGTTTCCTGGTAAAATACATGGGAAAATCCCATGGGAGGAACATTCCACTTAGGGTTAGGGTTAGGTCACCATGAACTCATAGAGCAAAATGGAGAATGCCAACAAATTCGGAGTGCTTTTCAATGGTTAGGAGGGCATTGTTCTTTCTAGGCTGCCTTTTCTATGTTTCCTGGTAAAATACATGGGAAAATACCATTGGAGGAAAATTCCACTTAGGGTTAGGGTTAGGTCACCATGAACTCATAGAGCAAAATGGACACGTCAACAAAGTCAGAGGCCTTTGGTATGGTTAGGAGGGTATTGACTTTTCTCGGCTGCCCTATGTATATTTTCCTATAAAGTACATGGTACAATCCAATTGTTAGAAAATTCCACTTAGGGTTACGGTTAGGTCACCAAGTACTTGTAAAGGAAAATGGACATTGCCAATGAATTCGGAGTGCTTGGTTATGGTTAGGAGGGAACTGACTTTTCTAGCATGCCCTATCTATTTTTCCTGGTAAAACACATGGGAAAATCCTATTGGAGGAAAATTCCAATTAGGGTTAGGGTTAGGTCACCATGAATTCATAGAGCAAAATGGATATTGCCAACAAATTCGGAGTGCTTCGGAATGGTTAGGTCAGTGGTTCTCAACCTGTGCGTCGGGAACCCATTTAGGGTCGAACGACCATTTCACGGGGGTCACCAAACAAGGCGGTCCGCCATTTTTTCCCCTTTTCTTTGGCCACGCCCCTGGCACCCAGTGATGTATAAGTGGTTGGGGGTCACCACAACATTGGGAACTGTATTATGGGGTCGCGGCATTAGAAAGGTTGAGAACCACTGGGTTAGGTGGATATAGATCTTTCTAGTCTGCCCTTTCTTTGTTTCCTGGTAAAATACAAAGGAAAATCCCATTGGTGGAAAATTCCACTTAGGGTTAGGGTTAGGTCACCATGAAATTGTAGAGCAAAATGGACATCTCAATGAATTCGGAGTGCTTGCTTATGGTTAGGAGGGCACTGACGTTTCTAGGCTGCCCTAGCTATGTTTCCTGGTAAAATACATGGGAAAATCGTATAGAAGCAAAATTCAACTTAGGGTTAGGGTTAGGTCATCATGAACTCATAGAGCAATATGGACAATGCCAACAAATTCGGAGTGCTTTTGAATCGTTAGGAGGGCATTTTACTTTCTAGGCTGCCCTTTCTATGTTTCCTGGTAAAATACATGGGAAAATGTCATTAGACTAAAATTACACTTAGGGTTAGGGTTTCGTCACCATGAAATTGTAGAGCAAAATGGACATCGCCAATGAATTCAGAGTGCTTGGTTATGGTTAGGAGGGCACTGACTTTTCTAGGATGCCCTATCTATTTTTCCTGGTAAAATACATGGGAAAATCCCATTGCAGGAAAATTCCACTTAAGGTTAGGGTTAGGTCATCATGAACGTATAGAGCAAAATGGAGATCAAAAATGAATTCGGAGTGCTTGGTTATGGTTAGGAGGGTACTGACGTTTCTAGGATGCCCTATCTATGATGGTAAAATACATGGAAAAATCATATTGTAGGAAAATTCCACTTAGCGTCGGGGTTAGATCACCATGAACTGGTAGAGCAAAATGGACATCGCCAATGAGTTCAGAGTTCTTTATTATGGTTAGAAGGACACTGAATTTTCTAGGCTCTCCTACCAATGTTTACTGGTAAAATAAATGGGAAAATCCCATGGGAGGAAAATTCCACTTATGGTTACGGTTATGTCACCATGAACTCATAGAGCAAAATGGATAATGCCAATAAATTTGGAGTGCTTTTCAATGGTTAGGAGGGCATTGTTCTTTCTAGGCTGCCTTTTCTATGTTTCCTGGTAAAATACATGGGAAAATCCCATGGGAGGAACATTCCACTTAGGGTTAGGGTTAGGTCACCATGAACTCATAGAGCAAAATGGAGAATGCCAACAAATTCGGAGTGCTTTTGAATCGTTAGGAGGGTATTTTACTTTCTAGGCTGCCCTTTCTATGTTTCCTGGTAAAATACATGGGAAAATCTCATTAGACTAAAATTACACTTAGGGTTAGGGTTTCGTCACCATGAAATTGTAGAGCAAAATGGACATCGCCAATGAATTCAGAGTGCTTGGTTATGGTTAGGAGGGTACTGACTTTTCTAGGATGCCCTATCTATTTTTCCTGGTAAAATACATGGGAAAATCCAATTGGAGGAAAATTCCACTTAGGGTTAGGGTTAGGTCACCATGAACTCATAGAGCAAAATGGACACGCCAACAAAGTCAGAGGCCTTTGGTATGGTTAGGAGGGTATTGACTTTTCTCGGCTGCCCTATGTATGTTTTCCTAGAAAGTACATGGTACAATCCAATTGTTAGAAAATTCCACTTAGGGTTAGGGTTAGGTCACCAAGTACTTGTAAAGGAAAATGGACATTGCCAATGAATTCGGAGTGCTTGGTTATGGTTAGGAGGGAACTGACTTTTCTAGCATGCCCTATCTATTTTTCCTGGTAAAACACATGGGAAAATCCTATTGGAGGAAAATTCCAATTAGGGTTAGGGTTAGGTCACCATGAATTCATAGAGCAAAATGGATATTGCCAACAAATTTGGAGTGCTTCGGAATGGTTAGGTCAGTGGTTCTCAACCTGTGGGTCGGGACCCCATTTGGGGTCGAACGACCATTTCACGGGGGTCACCAAACAAGGCGGTCCGCCATTTTTTCCCCTTTTCTTTGGCCACGCGCCTGGCACCCAGTGATGTATAAGTGCTTGGGGGTCACCACAACATGGGGAACTGTATTATGGGGTCGCAGCATTAGAAATGTTGAGAACCACTGGGTTAGGTGGATATAGATCTTTCTAGTCTGCCCTTTCTTTTGTTTCCTGGTAAAATACAAAGGAAAATCCCATTGGTGGAAAATTCCACTTAGGGTTAGGGTTAGGTCACCATGAAATTGTAGAGCAAAATGGACATCGCCAATGAATTCAGAGTGCTTGGTTATGGTTAGGAGGGCACTAACTTTTCTAGGCTCTCCTACCAATGTTCCCTGGTAAAATAAATGGGAAAATCCCATGGGAGGAAAATTCCACTTATGGTTACGGTTATGTCACCATGAACTCATAGAGCAATATGGACAATGCCAAAAAATTCGGAGTTCTTTTCAATGGTTACGAGGGCATTGTTCTTTTTAGGCTGCCCTTTCTATGTTTCCTTGTAAAATACATGGGAAAATCTCATTAGACTAAAATTCCACTTAGGGTTAGAGTTTCGTCACCATGAAATTGTAGAGCAAAATGAACATCGCCAATAAATTCAGAGTGCTTGATTATAGTTAGGAGGGCAATGATTTTCCTAGGATGCCGTATCTATTTTTCCTGGAAACATACATGGGAAAATCCCTTTGGAGGAAAATTCCAATTAGGGATAGGGTTATGTCACTATGAATTCATAGAGCAAAATGGATATTGCCGACAAATTTGGAGTGTTTTGGAATGGTTAGGTGGATATAGATCTTTGTGGTCTGCCCTTTCTATATTTCCTGGTAAAATACAAAGGAAAATCCCATTGGTGTAAAATTCCACTTAGGGTTAGAGTTAGGTCACGATGAATTTATAGAGCAAAATGGAGATCAAAAATGAATTCGGAGTGCTTGGTTATGGTTAGGAGGGAACTGACGTTTCTAGGATGCCCTATCTATGATGGTAAAATACATGGAAAAATCATATTGTAGGAAAATTCCACTTAGCATCAGGGTTAGGTCACCATGAACTGGTAGAGCAAAATGGACATCACAATGAGTTCGGAGTTCTTTGTTATGGTTAGAAGGACACTGACTTTTCTAGGCTCTCCTACCAATGTTCCCTGGTAAAATAAATGGGAAAATCCCATGGGAGGAAAATTCCACTTATGGTTACGGTTATGTCACCATGAACTCATAGAGCAAAATGGAGAATGCCAACAAATTCGGAGTGCTTTTGAATGGTTAGGAGGGCATTGTTCTTTCTAGGCTGACCTTTCTATGTTTCCTGGTAAAATACATGGGAAAATCTCATTAGACTAAAATTACACTTAGGGTTAGGGTTTCGTCACCATGAAATTGTAGAGCAAAATGGACATAGCCAATGAATTCAGAGTGCTTGGTTATGGTTAGGAGGGCACTGACTTTTCTAGGATGCCCTATCTATTTTTCCTGGTAAAATACATGGGAAAATCCCATTGGAGGAAAATTCCACTTAGGGTTAGGGTTAGGTCACCATGAACTCATAGAGCAAAATGGACACGCCAACAAAGTCAGAGGCCTTTGGTATGGTTAGGAGGGTATTGACTTTTCTCGGCTGCCCTATGTATGTTTTCCTATAAAGTACATGGTACAATCCAATTGTTAGAAAATTCCACTTAGGGTTAGGGTTAGGTCACCAAGTACTTGTAAAGGAAAATGGACATTGCCAATGAATTCGGAGTGCTTGGTTATGGTTAGGAGGGAACTGACTTTTCTAGCATGCCCTATCTATTTTTCCTGGTAAAACACATGGGAAAATCCTATTGGAGGAAAATTCCAATTAGGGTTAGGGTTAGGTCACCATGAATTCATAGAGCAAAATGGATATTGCCAACAAATTTGGAGTGCTTCGGAATGGTTAGGTCAGTGGTTCTCAACCTGTGGGTCGGGACCCCATTTGGGGTCGACCGACCATTTCACGGGGGTCACCAAACAAGGCGGTCCGCCATTTTTTCCCCTTTTCTTTGGCCACGCCCCTGGCACCCAGTGATGTATAAGTGCTTGGGGGTCACCACAACATGGGGAACTGTATTATGGGGTCGCAGCATTAGAAAGGTTGAGAACCACTGGGTTAGGTGGATATAGATCTTTCTAGTCTGCCCTTTCTTTTGTTTCCTGGTAAAATACAAAGGAAAATCCCATTGGTGGAAAATTCCACTTAGGGTTAGGGTTAGGTCACCATGAAATTGTAGAGCAAAATGGACATCGCCAATGAATTCAGAGTGCTTGGTTATGGTTAGGAGGGCACTAACTTTTCTAGGCTGCCCTATCTATGTTTCCCGGTAAAATACATGGGAAAATCGTATAGAAGCAAAATTCAACTTAGGGTTAGGGTTAGGTCATCATGAACTCATAGAGCAATATGGACAATGCCAAAAAATTCGGAGTTCTTTTCAATGGTTACGAGGGCATTGTTCTTTTTAGGCTGCCCTTTCTATGTTTCCTTGTAAAATACATGGGAAAATCTCATTAGACTAAAATTCCACTTAGGGTTAGAGTTTCGTCACCATGAAATTGTAGAGCAAAATGAACATCGCCAATAAATTCAGAGTGCTTGATTATAGTTAGGAGGGCAATGATTTTCCTAGGATGCCGTATCTATTTTTCCTGGAAACATACATGGGAAAATCCCTTTGGAGGAAAATTCCAATTAGGGATAGGGTTATGTCACTATGAATTCATAGAGCAAAATGGATATTGCCGACAAATTTGGAGTGTTTTGGAATGGTTAGGTGGATATAGATCTTTGTGGTCTGCCCTTTCTATATTTCCTGGTAAAATACAAAGGAAAATCCCATTGGTGTAAAATTCCACTTAGGGTTAGAGTTAGGTCACGATGAATTTATAGAGCAAAATGGAGATCAAAAATGAATTCGGAGTGCTTGGTTATGGTTAGGAGGGAACTGACGTTTCTAGGATGCCCTATCTATGATGGTAAAATAATGGAAAAATCATATTGTAGGAAAATTCCACTTAGCATCGGGGTTAGGTCACCATGAACTGGTAGAGCAAAATGGACATCACCAATGAGTTTGGAGTTCTTTGTTATGGTTAGAAGGACACTGACTTTTCTAGGCTCTCCTACCAATGTTCCCTGGTAAAATAAATGGGAAAATCCCATGGGAGGAAAATTCCACTTATGGTTACGGTTATGTCACCATGAACTCATAGAGCAAAATGGAGAATGCCAACAAATTCGGACTGCTTTTGAATGGTTAGGAGGGCATTGTTCTTTCTAGGCTGACCTTTCTATGTTTCCTGGTAAAATACATGGGAAAATCTCATTAGACTAAAATTACACTTAGGGTTAGGGTTTCGTCACCATGAAATTGTAGAGCAAAATGGACATAGCCAATGAATTCAGAGTGCTTGGTTATGGTTAGGAGGGCACTGACTTTTCTAGGATGCCCTATCTATTTTTCCTGGTAAAATACATGGGAAAATCCCATTGGAGGAAAATTCCACTTAGGGTTAGGGTTAGGTCACCATGAACTCATAGAGCAAAATGGATATTGCCAACAAATTTGGAGTGCTTCGGAATGGTTAGGTCAGTGGTTCTCAACCTGTGGGTCGGGACCCCATTTGGGGTCGAACGACCATTTCACTGGGGTCACCAAACAAGGCGGTCCGCCATTTTTTCCCCTTTTCTTTGGCCACGCCCCTGGCACCCAGTGATGTATAAGTGCTTGGGGGTCACCACAACATGGGGAACTGTATTATGGGGTCGCAGCATTAGAAAGGTTGAGAACCACTGGGTTAGGTGGATATAGATCTTTCTAGTCTGCCCTTTCTTTGTTTCCTGGTAAAATACAAAGGAAAATCCCATTGGTGGAAAATTCCACTTAGGGTTAGGGTTAGGTCACCATGAAATTGTAGAGCAAAATGGACATCGCAACGAATTCGGAGTGCTTGGTTATGGTTAGGAGGGCACTGACGTTTCTAGGCTGCCCTATCTATGTTTCCTGGTAAAATACATGGGAAAATCGTATAGAAGCAAAATTCAACTTAGGGTTAGGGTTAGGTCATCATGAACTCATAGAGCAATATGGACAATGCCAACAAATTCGGAGTGCTTTTGAATCGTTAGGAGGGCATTTTACTTTCTAGGCTGCCCTTTCTATGTTTCCTGGTAAAATACATGGGAAAATGTCATTAGACTAAAATTACACTTAGGGTTAGGGTTTCGTCACCATGAAATTGTAGAGCAAAATGGACATCGCCAATGAATTCAGAGTGCTTGGTTATGGTTAGGAGGGCACTAACTTTTCTAGGATGCCCTATCTATTTTTCCTGGTAAAATACATGGGAAAATCCCATTGGAGGAAAATTCCACTTATGGTTAGGGTTAGGGATCAATGGTTAGGTCACTGAACTGGTAGAGCAAAATATCGCCAATGAGTTCAAAATGACAGGCTCTCCTACCAATGTTTCAAAATAAATGGGAAAATCCCATTGGAGGAAAATTTTAGAGTGGATGGGAGTGCTTTTCAATGGTTAGGAGGGCATTGTTCTTTCTATGCCTTTTCTATGTTTCCTGGTAAAATACATGGGAAAATCCCATGGGAGGAACATTCCACTTAGAGTTAGGGTTAGGTCACCATGAACTCATAGAGCAAAATGGAGAATGCCAACAAATTCGGAGTGTTTTTGAATCGTTAGGAGGGTTTTTACTTTCTAGGCTGCCCTTTCTATGTTCCCTGGTAAAATACATGGGAAAATCTCATTAGACTAAAATTACACTTAGGGTTAGGGTTTCACCATGAACCATCGCCAATGAATGAGTGCTTGGAAAACTGACTTTTCTAGGATGCCCTATCTATTTTTCCTGGTAGGGTCCCATAGGGGGTTAGGGTTAGGTCACCATGAACTCATAGTACTTTTGGTATGGTTAGGAGGGTAATGACTGGATGCCTATTACATGGTACAATCCAATTGTTGGAAAATTCCACTTAGGGTTAGGGTTAGGTCTTTGGTGGACATTGCCAATGAATTCGGAGTGCTATGGTTAGGAGGAAACTGACTTTTCTAGCATGCCCTATGTATTTTTCCGGGTAAAAGACATGGGAAAATCCTATTGGAGGAAAATTCCAATTAGGATTAGGGTTAGGTCACCATGAATTTATAGAGCAAAATGGATATTGCCAACAAATTTGGAGTGCTTTGGAATGGTTAGGTAGATATAGATCTTTCTAGTCTGCCCTTTCTTTGTTTCATGGTAAAATACAAAGGAAAATCCCATTGGTGGAAAATTCCACTTAGGGTTAGGGTTAGGTCACCATGAACGTATAGAGCAAAATGGAGATCAAAAATGAATTCGGAGTGCTTGGTTATGGTTAGGAGGGTACTGACATTTCTAGGATGCCCTATCTATGATGGTAAAATACATAGAAAAATCATATTGTAGGAAAATTCCACTTAGCGTCGGGGTTAGGTCACCATGAACTGGTATAGCAAAATGGACATCGCCAATGAGTTCGGAGTTCTTTGTTATGGTTAGAAGGACACTGACTTTTCTAGGCTCTCCTACCAATGTTTCCTGGTAAAATAAATGGGAATATCCCATGGGAGGAAAATTCCACTTATGGTTACGGTTATGTCACCATGAACTCATAGAGCAAAATGGAGAATGCCAACAAATTTGGAGTGCTTTTCAATGGTTAGGAGGGCATTGTTCTTTCTAGGCTGCCTTTTCTATGTTTCCTGCTAAAATACATGGAAAAATCCCATGGGAGGAACATTCCACTTAGGGTTAGGGTTAGGTCACCATGAACCCATAGAGCAAAATGGAGAATGCCAACAAATTTGGAGTGCTTTTGAATCGTTAGGAGGGTATTGCACTTTCTAGGCTGCCCTTTCTATGTTTCCTGGTAAAATAAATGGGAAAATCTCATTAGACTAAAATTACACTTAGGGTTAGGGTTTCGTCACCATGAAATTGTAGAGCAAAATGGACATCGCCAATGAATTCAGAGTGCTTGGTTATGGTTAGGAGGGCACTGACTGTTCTAGAATGCCCTGTCTATTTTTCCTGGTAAAATACATGGGAAAATCCCATTGGAGGCAAATTCCACTTAGGGTTAGGGTTAGGTCACCATGAAATCATAGAGCAAAATGGACATCACCAAAAAATTTGGAGTCCTTCGGAATGGTTTGCAGAGTATAGATCTTTCTAGGCTGCTGTTTCTATGTTTCCTGGTTAAATACATGGGTAAATCCCATTGGAGGAAAATTCCACTTAGGGCTAGGGTTAGGTCATCATGAACTCATAGAGCAAAATGGACATCTCCATCAAATTTGGAGTGCTTCGGAATGGTTAGGAGGGTATAGATCTTTCTAGGCTTCCCTAGGTATGTTACACTTAGGGTTAGGGTTTCGTCACCATGAAATTGTAGAGCAAAATAGATATTGGCAATGAATTCACAGTGCTTGGTTATGGTTAGTAGGGCACTGACGTTTCTAGGCTGCCCTATCTATGTTTCCCTTTAATATACATGGGAAAATCCTATAGAAAGAAAATTCAACTTAGGGTTAGGGTTAGGTCATCATGAACTGGACATGATGACTGTACTTGGACAATGCCAAAAAATTCGGAGTGCTTTTCAATGGTTAGGAGGGCATTGTTCTTTTTAGGCTGTCCTTTCTATGTTTCCTTGTAAAATACATGGGAATATCTCATTAGACTAAAATTCCACTTAGGGTTAGAGTTTCGTCACCATGAAATTGTAGAGCAAAATGAACATCACCAATGAATTCAGAGTGCTTGGTTATGGTTAGGAGGGCACTGACTTTTCTAAGATGCCGTATCTATGTTTCCTGGAAAAATACATTGGAAAATCCCTTTGGAGGAAAATTCCACTTAGGGTTAGGTCACCATGAACTCATAGAGCAAAATGGACATCCCAACAAAGTCAGAGGCCTTTGGTATGGTTAGGAGTGTATTGACTTTGCTAGGCTGCCCTATGTATGTTTTCCTATAAAGTACATAGTACAATCCAATTGTCGGAAAATTCCACTTAGGGTTAGGGTTAGGTCACCAAGTACTTGTAGAGGAAAATGGACATTGCCAATGAATTCGGAGTGCTTGGTTATGGTTAGGAGGGAACTGATTTTTCTAGCATGCCCTATCTATTTTTCCGGGTAAAACACATGGGAAAATCCTATTGGAGGAAAATTCCAATTAGGGATAGGGTTATGTCACTATGAATTCATAGAGCAAAATGGATATTGCCAACAAATTTGGAGTGCTTCGGAATGGTTAGGTGGATATAGATCTTTCTAGTCTGCCCTTTCTTTGTTTCCTGGTAAAATACAAAGGAAAATCCCATTGGTGGAAAATTCCACTTAGGGTTAGGGTTAGGTCACCATGAACGTATAGAGCAAAATGGAGATCAAAAATGTATTCGGAGTGCTTGGTTATGGTTAGGAGGGTACTGACATTTCTAGGATGCCCTATCTATGATGGTAAAATACATGGAAAAATCATATTGTAGGAAAATTCCACTTAGCGTCGGGGTTAGGTCACCATGAACTGGTAGAGCAAAATGGACATCGCCAATGAGTTCGGAGTTCTTTGTTATGGTTAGAAGGACACTGACTTTTCTAGGCTCTCCTACCAATGTTTCCTGGTAAAATAAATGGGAAAATCCCATGGGAGGAAAATTCCACTTAGGGTTAGGGTTAGGTCACCATGAACTCATAGAGCAAAATGGATAATGCCAACAAATTCGGAGTGCTTTTCAATGGTTAGGAGGGCATTGTTCTTTCTAGGCTGCCCTTTCTATGTTTCCTGGTAAAATACATGGGAAAATCCCATGGGAGGAAAATTCCACTTAGGGTTAGGGTTAGGTCACCATGAACTCATAGAGCAAAATGGAGAATGCCAACAAATTCGGAGTGTTTTTGAATCGTTAGGAGGGTATTTTACTTTCTAGGCTGCCCTTTCTATATTCCCTGGTAAAATACATGGGAAAATCTCATTAGACTAAAATTACACTTAGGGTTAGGGTTTCGTCACCATGAAATTGTAGAGCAAAATGGACATCGCCAATGAATTCAGAGTGCTTGGTTATGGTTAGGAGGGCACTGACTTTTCTAGGATGCCCTATCTATTTTTCCTGGTAAAATACAAAGGAAAATCCCATTGGTGGAAAATTCCACTTAGGGTTAGGGTTAGGTCACCATGAACGTATAGAGCAAAATGGAGATCAAAAATGAATTCGGAGTGCTCGGTTATGGTTAGGAGGGCACTGACTTTTCTAGGATGCCCTACCTATTTTTCCTGGTAAAATACATGGGAAAATCCCATTGGAGGAAAATTCCAATTAGGGTTAGGGTTTGGTCACCATGAAATCATAGAGCAAAATGGACATTACCAACAAATTTGGAGTCCTTCGGAATGGTTTGGAGAGTATAGATCTTTCTAGGCTGCTCTTTCCATGTTTCCTGGTTAAATACATGGGTAAATCCCATTGGAGGAAAATTCCACTTAGGGTTAGGGTTAGGTCATCATGAACTCATAGAGCAGAATGGACATCTCCATCAAATTTGGAGTGCTTCGGAATGGTTAGGAGGGTATAGATCTTTCTAGGCTTCCCTAGGTATGTTTCCTGGTAAAACACATGGGAAAATCCCATTGGAGAAAAATTTCACTTAGGGTTACGGTTATATCACCATGAACTCATAGAGCAAAATAGACAATGCCAACAAATTCAGAGTGCTTGGTTATGGTTAGGAGGGAACTGACTTTTCTAGAATGCCCTATCTATTTTTCCTAGTAAAACACATGGGAAAATCCTATTCCACTTAGGGTTAGGTCACCATGAACTCATAGAGCAAAATGGACATCACCAACAAATTTGGAGTCCTTCGGAATGGATAGGAGAGTATAGATCTTTCTAGGCTGCCCTTTCTATGTTTCCTGGTAAAATACATGGGAAAATCCCATTTGAGGAAAATTCCACTTATGGTTAGGTCACCAAGAACTTTAAGAGGAAGATGTATATCGCAAATGGTGCTTCGTTATGGTTAGGAAGGCACTGAGTTTTCTAGGCTGCGCTACCTATGTTTCCTGGTAAAATACATGGGAAAATCCTATAGAAGGAAAATTCAACTTAGGGTTCGGGTTAGGTCATGGTGAATTCATAGAGCAATATGGACAATTCCAAAATATTTGGAGTGCTTTTCAATGGTTAGGAGGGCATTGTTCTTTCTAGGCTGCCCTTTCTATGTTTCCTGATAAAATACATGGAAAATCCCATTGGAGGAAAATTCCACTTAGGGTTAGGGTTTTGTCACCATGAAATTGTAGAGCAAAATGGACATCGCCAATGAATTCAGAGTGCTTGGTTATGGTTAGGAGGGCACTGACTTTTCTAGGATGCCCTATCTATTTTTCCTGGTAAAATACATGGGAAAATCCCATTGGAGGAAAATTCCACTTATGGTTACGGTTAGGTCACCATGAACTCATAGAGCAAAATGGATAATGCCAACAAATTTGGAGTGCTTTTCAATGGTTAGGAGGGCATTGTTCTTTCTAGGCTGCCTTTTCTATGTTTCCTGGTAAAATACATGGGAAAATCCCATGGGAGGAACATTCCACTTAGGGTTAGGGTTAGGTCACCATGAACTCATAGAGCAAAATGGAGAATGCCAACAAATTCGGAGTGCTTTTGAATCGTTAGGAGGGTATTTTACTTTCTAGGCTGCCCTTTCTATGTTTCCTGGTAAAATACATGGGAAAATCTCATTAGACTAAAATTACACTTAGGGTTAGGGTTTCGTCACCATGAAATTGTAGAGCAAAATGGACATAGCCAATGAATTCAGAGTGCTTGGTTATGGTTAGGAGGGCACTGACTTTTCTAGGATGCCCTATCTATTTTTCCTGGTAAAATACATGGGAAAATCCCATTGGAGGAAAATTCCACTTAGGGTTAGGGTTAGGTCACCATGAACTCATAGAGCAAAATGGACACGCCAACAAAGTCAGAGGCCTTTGGTATGGTTAGGAGGGTCTTGACTTTTCTCGGCTGCCCTATGTATGTTTTCCTATAAAGTACATGGTACAATCCAATTGTTGGAAAATTCCTCTTAGGGTTAGGGTTAGGTCACCAAGTACTTGTAGAGGAAAATGGACATTGCCAATGAATTCGGAGTGCTTGGTTATGGTTAGGAGGGAACTGACTTTTCTAGCAAGCCCTATCTATTTTTCCTGGTAAAATACATGGGAAAATCCCATTGGAGGAAAATTCCACTTATGGTTACGGTTATGTCACCATGAACTCATAGAGCAAAATGGATAATGCCAACAAATTCGGAGTGCTTTTCAATGGTTAGGAGGGTATTTTACTTTCTAGGCTGCCCTTTCTATGTTCCCTGGTAAAATACATGGGAAAATCTCATTAGACTAAAATTACACTTAGGGTTACGGTTTCGTCACCATGAAATTGTAGAGCAAAATGGACATCGCCAATGAATTCAGAGTGCTTGGTTATGGTTAGGAGGGCACTGACTTTTCTAGGATGCCCTATCTATTTTTCCTGGTAAAATACAAAGGAAAATCCCATTGGTGGAAAATTCCACTTAGGGTTAGGGTTAGGTCACCATGAACGTATAGAGCAAAATGGAGATCAAAAATGAATTCGGAGTGCTCGGTTATGGTTAGGAGGGCACTGACTTTTCTAGGATGCCCTATCTATTTTTCCTGGTAAAATACATGGGAAAATCCCATTGGAGGAAAATTCCACTTAGGGTTAGGGTTAGGTCATCATGAACTCATAGAGCAGAATGGACATCTCCATCAAATTTGGAGTGCTTCGGAATGGTTAGGAGGGTATAGATCTTTCTAGGCTTCCCTAGGTATGTTTCCTGGTAAAACACATGGGAAAATCCCATTGGAGAAAAATTCCACGTAGGGTTAGGGTTAGGTCACCATGAACTTTTAGAGTAAAATGGACATCGCCAATGAATTTGGAGTGCTTGGTTATGGTTAGGAGGGCACTGATGTTTCTAGGCTGCCCTATCTATGTTTCCCAGTAAAATACATGGGAAAATCCTATAGAAGGAAAATTCAACTTAGGGTTAGGTCATCATGAACTGATAGAGCGATATGGACAATACCAAAAAATTCGGAGTGCTTTTCAATGGTTAGGAGGGCATTGTTCTTTTTAGGCTGTCCTTTCTATGTTTCCTTGTAAAATACATGGGAAAATCTCATTAGACTAAAATTCCACTTAGGGTTAGGGTTTCGTCACCATGAAATTGTAGAGCAAAATGAACATCGCCAATGAATTCAGAGTGCTTGGTTATGGTTAGGAGGGCACTGACTTTTCTAGGATGCTGTATCTATTTTTCCTGGAAAAATACATGGGAAAATCCCTTTGGAGGAAAATTCCACTTAGGGTTAGGGTTAGGTCACCATGAACTCATAGAGCAAAATGGACATGCCAACAAAGTCAGAGGGCTTTGGTATGGTTAGGAGGGTATTGACTTTTCTTTGCTGTCCTATGTATGTTTTCCTATAAAGTACATAGTACAATCCAATTGTCGGAAAATTCCACTTAGGGTTAGGGTTAGGTCACCAAGTACTTGTAGAGGAAAATGGACATTGCCAATGAATTCGGAGTGCTTGGTTATGGTTAGGAGGGAACTGACTTTTCTAGCATGCCCTATCTATTTTTCCGGGTAAAACACATGGGAAAATCCTATTGGAGGAAAATTCCAATTAGGGATAGGGTTATGTCACTATGAATTCATAGAGCAAAATGGATATTGCCAACAAATTTGGAGTGCTTCGGAATGGTTAGGTGGATATAGATCTTTCTAGTCTGCCCTTTCTTTGTTTCCTGGTAAAATACAAAGGAAAATCCCATTGGTGGAAAATTCCACTTAGGGTTAGGGTTAGGTCACCATGAACGTATAGAGCAAAATGGAGATCAAAAATGAATTCGGAGTGCTTGGTTATGGTTAGGAGGGTACTGACGTTTCTAGGATGCCCTATCTATGATGGTAAAATACATGGAAAAATCATATTGTAGGAAAATTCCACTTAGCGTCGGGGTTAGATCACCATGAACTGGTAGAGCAAAATGGACATCGCCAATGAGTTCAGAGTTCTTTATTATGGTTAGAAGGACACTGAATTTTCTAGGCTCTCCTACCAATGTTTACTGGTAAAATAAATGGGAAAATCCCATGGGAGGAAAATTCCACTTATGGTTACGGTTATGTCACCATGAACTCATAGAGCAAAATGGATAATGCCAACAAATTCGGAGTGCTTTTCAATGGTTAGGAGGGCATTGTTCTTTCTAGGCTGCCTTTTCTATGTTTCCTGGTAAAATACATGGGAAAATCTCATTAGACTAAAATTACACTTAGGGTTAGGGTTTCGTCACCATGAAATTGTAGAGCAAAATGGACATCGCCAATGAATTCAGAGTGCTTGGTTATGGTTAGGAGGGCACTGACTTTTCTAGGATGCTGTATCTATTTTTCCTGGAAAAATACATGGGAAAATCCCTTTGGAGGAAAATTCCACTTAGGGTTAGGGTTAGGTCACCATGAACTCATAGAGCAAAATGGACATGCCAACAAAGTCAGAGGGCTTTGGTATGGTTAGGAGGGTATTGACTTTTCTTTGCTGTCCTGTTTTCCTATAAAGTATAGTTTTGTCCTCAGTACCATTGTGAATTCAATCTTTTTCTAGCATGCCCTGTCACATGGGAAAATCCTATTGGAGGAAAATTCCACACTTAGAGCACCAGGAGTGCTAATGGTCAAAGTACTTGGAGAGGAATTGGACATTGCCAATGAATTCGGAGTGCTTGGTTATGGTTATAGGGAACTGACGAGGGCCCTTTCTATTTTTGTTAAAATTGGATGTATGGTACATATCCAATATTCCACTTAGGAGGGTTAGGTCAAAGTTCATTGCCAATGAAAGTGCTTGGTTATGGTTAGTTTGGGGGTAAAACACATGGGAAAATCCTCCACAATGAATTCATAGAGCAAAATGGATATTGCCAACAAATTTGGAGTGCTTCGGAATGGTTAGGTGGATATAGATCTTTCTAGTCTGCCTTTTCTTTGTTTCCTGGTAAAATACAAAGGAAAATCCCATTGGTGGAAAATTCCACTTAGGGTTAGGGTTAGGTCACCATGAACGTATAGAGCAAAATGGAGATCAAAAATGAATTCGGAGTGCTTGGTTATGGTTAGGAGGGTACTGACGTTTCTAGGATGCCCTATCTATGATGGTAAAATACATGGAAAAATCATATTGTAGGAAAATTCCACTTAGCGTCGGGGTTAGGTCACCATGAACTGGTAGAGCAAAATGACATCGCCAATGAGTTCGGAGTTCTTTGTTATGGTTAGAAGGACACTGACTGTTCTAGGCTCTCCTACCAATGTTTCCTGGTAAAATAAATGGGAAAATCCCATTGGAGGAAAATTCCACTTATGGTTACGGTTATGTCACCATGAACTCATAGAGCAAAATGGATAATGCCAACAAATTCGGAGTGCTTTTCAATGGTTAGGAGGGCATTGTTCTTTCTAGGCTTCCTTTTCTATGTTTCCTGGTAAAATACATGGGAAAATCCCATGGGAGGAACATTCCACTTAGGGTTAGGGTTAGGTCACCATGAACTCATAGAGCAAAATGGAGAATGCCAACAAATTCGGAGTGTTTTTGAATCGTTAGGAGGGTATTTTACTTTCTAGGCTGCCCTTTCTATGTTCCCTGGTAAAATACATGGGAAAATCTCATTAGACTAAAATTACACTTAGGGTTAGGGTTTCGTCACCATGAAATTGTAGAGCAAAATGGACATCGCCAATGAATTCAGAGTGCTTGGTTATGGTTAGGAGGGCACTGACTTTTCTAGGATGCCCTATCTATTTTTCCTGGTAAAATACATGGGAAAATCCCATTGGAGGAAAATTCCACTTAGGGTTAGGGTTAGGTCACCATGAACTCATAGAGCAAAATGGACACGCCAACAAAGTCAGAGGCCTTTGGTATGGTTAGGAGGGTATTGACTTTTCTCGGCTGCCCTATGTATGTTTTCCTATAAAGTACATGGTACAATCCAATTGTTGGAAAATTCCTCTTAGGGTTAGGGTGAGGTCACCAAGTACTTGTAGAGGAAAATGGACATTGCCAATGAATTCGGAGTGCTTGGTTATGGTTAGGAGGGAACTGATTTTTCTAGCAAGCCCTATCTATTTTTCCTGGTAAAATACATGGGAAAATCCCATTGGAGGAAAATTCCACTTATGGTTACGGTTATGTCACCATGAACTCATAGAGCAAAATGGATAATGCCAACAAATTCGGAGTGCTTTTCAATGGTTAGGAGGGTATTTTACTTTCTAGGCTGCCCTTTCTATGTTCCCTGGTAAAATACATGGGAAAATCTCATTAGACTAAAATTACACTTAGGGTTAGGGTTTCGTCACCATGAAATTGTAGAGCAAAATGGACATCGCCAATGAATTCAGAGTGCTTGGTTATGGTTAGGAGGGCACTGACTTTTCTAGGATGCCCTATCTATTTTTCCTGGTAAAATACAAAGGAAAATCCCATTGGTGGAAAATTCCACTTAGGGTTAGGGTTAGGTCACCATGAACGTATAGAGCAAAATGGAGATCAAAAATGAATTCGGAGTGCTCGGTTATGGTTAGGAGGGCACTGACTTTTCTAGGATGCCCTATCTATTTTTCCTGGTAAAATACATGGGAAAATCCCATTGGAGGAAAATTCCACTTAGGGTTAGGGTTAGGTCATCATGAACTCATAGAGCAGAATGGACATCTCCATCAAATTTGGAGTGCTTCGGAATGGTTAGGAGGGTATAGATCTTTCTAGGCTTCCCTAGGTATGTTTCCTGGTAAAACACATGGGAAAATCCCATTGGAGAAAAATTCCACTTAGGGTTAGGGTTAGGTCACCATGAACTTTTAGAGTAAAATGGACATCGCCAATGAATTTGGAGTGCTTGGTTATGGTTAGGAGGGCACTGATGTTTCTAGGCTGCCCTATCTATGTTTCCCAGTAAAATACATGGGAAAATCCTATAGAAGGAAAATTCAACTTAGGGTTAGGTCATCATGAACTGATAGAGCAATATGGACAATACCAAAAAATTCGGAGTGCTTTTCAATGGTTAGGAGGGCATTGTTCTTTTTAGGCTGTCCTTTCTATGTTTCCTTGTAAAATACATGGGAAAATCTCATTAGACTAAAATTCCACTTAGGGTTAGGGTTTCGTCACCATGAAATTGTAGAGCAAAATGAACATCGCCAATGAATTCAGAGTGCTTGGTTATGGTTAGGAGGGCACTGACTTTTCTAGGATGCTGTATCTATTTTTCCTGGAAAAATACATGGGAAAATCCCTTTGGAGGAAAATTCCACTTAGGGTTAGGGTTAGGTCACCATGAACTCATAGAGCAAAATGGACATGCCAACAAAGTCAGAGGGCTTTGGTATGGTTAGGAGGGTATTGACTTTTCTTTGCTGTCCTATGTATGTTTTCCTATAAAGTACATAGTACAATCCAATTGTCGGAAAATTCCACTTAGGGTTAGGGTTAGGTCACCAAGTACTTGTAGAGGAAAATGGACATTGCCAATGAATTCGGAGTGCTTGGTTATGGTTAGGAGGGAACTGACTTTTCTAGCATGCCCTATCTATTTTTCCGGGTAAAACACATGGAAAATCCTATTGGAGGAAAATTCCAATTAGGGATAGGGTTATGTCACTATGAATTCATAGAGCAAAATGGATATTGCCAACAAATTTGGAGTGCTTCGGAATGGTTAGGTGGATATAGATCTTTCTAGTCTGCCCTTTCTTTGTTTCCTGGTAAAATACAAAGGAAAATCCCATTGGTGGAAAATTCCACTTAGGGTTAGGGTTAGGTCACCATGAACGTATAGAGCAAAATGGAGATCAAAAATGAATTCGGAGTGCTTGGTTATGGTTAGGAGGGTACTGACGTTTCTAGGATGCCCTATCTATGATGGTAAAATACATGGAAAAATCATATTGTAGGAAAATTCCACTTAGCGTCGGGGTTAGGTCACCATGAACTGGTAGAGCAAAATGGACATCGCCAATGAGTTCGGAGTTCTTTGTTATGGTTAGAAGGACACTGACTTTTCTAGGCTCTCCTACCAATGTTTCCTGGTAAAATAAATGGGAAAATCCCATTCGAGGAAAATTCCACTTATGGTTACGGTTATGTCACCATGAACTCATAGAGCAAAATGTATAATGCCAACAAATTCGGAGTGCTTTTCAATGGTTAGGAGGGCATTGTTCTTTCTAGGCTGCCTTTTCTATGTTTCCTGGTAAAATACATGGGAAAATCCCATGGGAGGAACATTCCACTTAGGGTTAGGGTTAGGTCACCATGAACTCATAGAGCAAAATGGAGAATGCCAACAAATTCGGAGTGTTTTTGAATCGTTAGGAGGGTATTTTACTTTCTAGGCTGCCCTTTCTATATTCCCTGGTAAAATACATGGGAAAATCTCATTAGACTAAAATTACACTTAGGGTTAGGGTTTCGTCACCATGAAATTGTAGAGCAAAATGGACATCGCCAATGAATTCAGAGTGCTTGGTTATGGTTAGGAGGGCACTGACTTTTCTAGGATGCCCTATCTATTTTTCCTGGTAAAATACATGGGAAAATCCCATTGGAGGAAAATTCCACTTAGGGTTAGGGTTAGGTCACCATGAACTCATAGAGCAAAATGGACACGCCAACAAAGTCAGAGGCCTTTGGTATGGTTAGGAGGGTATTGACTTTTCTCGGCTGCCCTATGTATGTTTTCCTATAAAGTACATGGTACAATCCAATTGTTGGAAAATTCCACTTAGGGTTAGGGTTAGGTCACCAAGTACTTGTAAAGGAAAATGGACATTGCCAATGAATTCGGAGTGCTTGGTTAAGGTTAGGAGGGAACTGACTTTTCTAGCAAGCCCTATCTATTTTTCCTGGTAAAATACATGGGAAAATCCCATTGGAGGAAAATTCCACTTATGGTTACGGTTATGTCACCATGAACTCATAGAGCAAAATGGATAATGCCAACAAATTCGGAGTGCTTTTCAATGTTTAGGAGGGTATTTTACTTTCTAGGCTGCCCTTTCTATGTTCCCTGGTAAAATACATGGGAAAATCTCATTAGACTAAAATTACACTTAGGGTTAGGGTTTCGTCACCATGAAATTGTAGAGCAAAATGGACATCGCCAATGAATTCAGAGTGCTTGGTTATGGTTAGGAGGGCACTGACTTTTCTAGGATGCCCTATCTATTTTTCCTGGTAAAATACAAAGGAAAATCCCATTGGTGGAAAATTCCACTTAGGGTTAGGGTTAGGTCACCATGAACGTATAGAGCAAAATGGAGATCAAAAATGAATTCGGAGTGCTCGGTTATGGTTAGGAGGGCACTGACTTTTCTAGGATGCCCTATCTATTTTTCCTGGTAAAATACATAGGAAAATCCCATTGGAGGAAAATTCCAATTAGGGTTAGGGTTTGGTCACCATGAAATCATAGAGCAAAATGGACATTACCAACAAATTTGGAGTCCTTCGGAATGGTTTGGAGAGTATAGATCTTTCTAGGCTGCTCTTTCCATGTTTCCTGGTTAAATACATGGGTAAATCCCATTGGAGGAAAATTCCACTTAGGGTTAGGGTTAGGTCATCATGAACTCATAGAGCAGAATGGACATCTCCATCAAATTTGGAGTGCTTCGGAATGGTTAGGAGGGTATAGATCTTTCTAGGCTTCCCTAGGTATGTTTCCTGGTAAAACACATGGGAAAATCCCATTGGAGAAAAATTTCACTTAGGGTTACGGTTATATCACCATGAACTCATAGAGCAAAATAGACAATGCCAACAAATTCAGAGTGCTTGGTTATGGTTAGGAGGGAACTGACTTTTCTAGAATGCCCTATCTATTTTTCCTAGTAAAACACATGGGAAAATCCTATTCCACTTAGGGTTAGGTCACCATGAACTCATAGAGCAAAATGGACATCACCAACAAATTTGGAGTCCTTCGGAATGGATAGGAGAGTATAGATCTTTCTAGGCTGCCCTTTCTATGTTTCCTGGTAAAATACATGGGAAAATCCCATTTGAGGAAAATTCCACTTATGGTTAGGTCACCAAGAACTTTAAGAGGAAGATGTATATCGCAAATGGTGCTTCGTTATGGTTAGGAAGGCACTGAGTTTTCTAGGCTGCGCTACCTATGTTTCCTGGTAAAATACATGGGAAAATCCTATAGAAGGAAAATTCAACTTAGTGTTCGGGTTAGGTCATGGTGAATTCATAGAGCAATATGGACAATTCCAAAATATTCGGAGTGCTTTTCAATGGTTAGGAGGGCATTGTTCTTTCTAGGCTGCCCTTTCTATGTTTCCTGATAAAATACATGGAAAATCCCATGGGAGGAAAATTCCACTTAGTGTTAAGGTTAGGTCACCATGAACTCATAGAGCAAAATGGAGAATGCCAACAAATTCGGAGTGCTTTTGAATCGTTAGGAGGGCATTTTACTTTCTAGGCTGCCCTTTCTATGTTTCCTGGTAAAATACATGGGAAAATCTCATTAGACTAAAATTACACTTAGGGTTAGGGTTTCATCACCATGAAATTGTAGAGCAAAATGGACATCGCCAATGAATTCAGAGTGCTTGGTTGTGGTTAGGAGGGCACTGACTTTTCTAGGATGCCCTATCTATTTTTCCTGGTAAAATACATGGGAAAATCCCATTGGAGGAAAATTCCAATTAGGGTTAGGGTTTGGTCACCATGAAATCATAGAGCAAAATGGACATCACCAACAAATTTGGAGTCCTTCGGAATGGTTTGGAGAGTATAGATCTTTCTAGGCTGCTCTTTCCATGTTTCCTGGTTAAATACAGGGGTAAATCCCATTGGAGGAAAATTCCACTTAGGGTTAGGGTTAGGTCATCATGAGCTCATAGAGCAAAATAGACAATGCCAAAATATTCGGAGTGCTTTTCAATGGTTAGTAGGGCATTGTTCTTTCTAGGCTGCTCTTTCCATGTTTCCTGGTTAAATAAATGAGTAAATCCCATTGGAGGAAAATTCCACTTAGGGTTAGGGTTTTGTCACCATGAAATTGTAGAGCAAAATGGACATCGCCAATGAATTCAGAGTGCTTGGTTATGGTTAGGAGGGCACTGACTTTTCTAGGATGCCCTATCTATTTTTCCTGGTAAAATACATGGGAAAATCCCATTGGAGGAAAATTCCACTTAGAGTTAGGGTTAGGTCACCATGGAATCATAGAGCAAAATGGACATCACCAACAGATTTGGAGTCCTTTGGAATGGTTTGGAGAGTATAGATCTTTCTAGGCTGCTCTTTCTCTGTTTCCTGGTTAAATACATGGGTAAATCACATTGGAGGAAAATTCCACTTAGGGTTAGGGTTAGGTCATCATGAACTCATAGAGCAAAATGGACATCTCCATCAAATTTGGAGTTCTTCGGAATGGTTAGGAGGGTATAGATCTTTCTAGGCTTCCCTAGGTATGTTTCCTGGTAAAACACATGGGAAAATCCCATTGGAGAAAAATTCCACTTAGGGTTAGGGTTAGGTCACCATGAACTTTTAGAGTAAAATGGACATCGCCAATGAATTTGGAGTGCTTGTTTATGGTTAGGAGGGCACTGATGTTTCTAGGCTGCCCTATCTATGTTTCCCAGTAAAATACATGGGAAAATCCTATAGAAGGAAAATTCAACTTAGGGTTAGGTCATCATGAACTGATAGAGCAATATGGACAATACCAAAAAATTCGGAGTGCTTTTCAATGGTTAGGAGGGCATTGTTCTTTTTAGGCTGTCCTTTCTATGTTTCCTTGTAAAATACATGGGAAAATCTCATTAGACTAAAATTCCACTTAGGGTTAGGGTTTCGTCACCATGAAATTGTAGAGCAAAATGAACATCGCCAATGAATTCAGAGTGCTTGGTTATGGTTAGGAGGGCACTGACTTTTCTAGGATGCTGTATCTATTTTTCCTGGAAAAATACATGGGAAAATCCCTTTGGAGGAAAATTCCACTTAGGGTTAGGGTTAGGTCACCATGAACTCATAGAGCAAAATGGACATGCCAACAAAGTCAGAGGGCTTTGGTATGGTTAGGAGGGTATTGACTTTTCTTTGCTGTCCTATGTATGTTTTCCTATAAAGTACATAGTACAATCCAATTGTCGGAAAATTCCACTTAGGGTTAGGGTTAGGTCACCAAGTACTTGTAGAGGAAAATGGACATTGCCAATGAATTCGGAGTGCTTGGTTATGGTTAGGAGGGAACTGACTTTTCTAGCATGCCCTATCTATTTTTCCGGGTAAAACACATGGGAAAATCCTATTGGAGGAAAATTCCAATTAGGGATAGGGTTATGTCACTATGAATTCATAGAGCAAAATGGATATTGCCAACAAATTTGGAGTGCTTCGGAATGGTTAGGTGGATATAGATCTTTCTAGTCTGCCCTTTCTTTGTTTCCTGGTAAAATACAAAGGAAAATCCCATTGGTGGAAAATTCCACTTAGGGTTAGGGTTAGGTCACCATGAACGTATAGAGCAAAATGGAGATCAAAAATGAATTCGGAGTGCTTGGTTATGGTTAGGAGGGTACTGACGTTTCTAGGATGCCCTATCTATGATGGTAAAATACATGGAAAAATCATATTGTAGGAAAATTTCACTTAGCGTCGGGGTTAGGTCACCATGAACTGGTAGAGCAAAATAGACATCGCCAATGAGTTCGGAGTTCTTTGTTATGGTTAGAAGGACACTGACTTTTCTAGGCTCTCCTACCAATGTTTCCTGGTAAAATAAATGGGAAAATCCCATTGGAGGAAAATTCCACTTATGGTTACGGTTATGTCACCATGAACTCATAGAGCAAAATGGATAATGCCAACAAATTCGGAGTGCTTTTCAATGGTTAGGAGGGCATTGTTCTTTCTAGGCTGCCTTTTCTATGTTTCCTGGTAAAATACATGGGAAAATCCCATGGGAGGAACATTCCACTTAGAGTTAGGGTTAGGTCACCATGAACTCATAGAGCAAAATGGAGAATGCCAACAAATTCGGAGTGTTTTTGAATCGTTAGGAGGGTATTTTACTTTCTAGGCTGCCCTTTCTATGTTCCCTGGTAAAATACATGGGAAAATCTCATTAGACTAAAATTACACTTAGGGTTAGGGTTTCGTCACCATGAAATTGTAGAGCAAAATGGACATCGCCAATGAATTCAGAGTGCTTGGTTATGGTTAGGAGGGCACTGACTTTTCTAGGATGCCCTATCTATTTTTCCTGGTAAAATACATGGGAAAATCCCATTGGAGGAAAATTCCACTTAGGGTTAGGGTTAGGTCACCAAGTACTTGTAGAGGAAAATGGACATTGCCAATGAATTCGGAGTGCTTGGTTATGGTTAGGAGGGAACTGACTTTTCTAGCAAGCCCTATCTATTTTTCCTGGTAAAATACATGGGAAAATCCCATTGGAGGAAAATTCCACTTAGGGTTAGGGTTAGGTCACCATGAACTCATAGAGCAAAATGGACACGCCAACAAAGTCAGAGGCCTTTGGTATGGTTAGGAGGGTAATGACTTTTCTCGGCTGCCCTATGTATGTTTTCCTATAAAGTACATGGTACAATCCAATTGTTGGAAAATTCCACTTAGGGTTAAGGTTCGGTCACCAAGTACTTGAAGAGGAAAATGGACATTGCCAATGAATTCGGAGTGCTTGGTTATGGTTAGGAGGGAACTGACTTTTCTAGCATGCCCTATCTATTTTTCCGGGTAAAATACAAAGGAAAATCCCATTGGTGGAAAATTCCACTTAGGGTTAGGGTTAGGTCACCATGAACGTATAGAGCAAAATGGAGATCAAAAATGAATTCGGAGTGCTCGGTTATGGTTAGGAGGGCACTGACTTTTCTAGGATGCCCTACCTATTTTTCCTGGTAAAATACATGGGAAAATCCCATTGGAGGAAAATTCCAATTAGGGTTAGGGTTTGGTCACCATGAAATCATAGAGCAAAATGGACATTACCAACAAATTTGGAGTCCTTCGGAATGGTTTGGAGAGTATAGATCTTTCTAGGCTGCTCTTTCCATGTTTCCTGGTTAAATACATGGGTAAATCCCATTGGAGGAAAATTCCACTTAGGGTTAGGGTTAGGTCATCATGAACTCATAGAGCAGAATGGACATCTCCATCAAATTTGGAGTGCTTCGGACTGGTTAGGAGGGTATAGATCTTTCTAGGCTTCCCTAGGTATGTTTCCTGGTAAAACACATGGGAAAATCCCATTGGAGAAAAATTCCACTTAGGGTTACGGTTATGTCACCATGAACTCATAGAGCAAAATAGACAATGCCAACAAATTCAGAGTGTTTGGTTATGGTTAGGAGGGAACTGACTTTTCTAGAATGCCCTATCTATTTTTCCTAGTAAAACACATGGAAAAATCCTATTCCACTTAGGGTTAGGTCACTATGAACTCATAAAGCAAAATGGACATCACCCACAAATTTGGAGTCCTTCGGAATGGATAGGAGAGTATAGATCTTTCTAGGCTGCCCTTTCTATGTTTCCTGGTAAAATACATGGGAAAATCCCATTTGAGGAAAATTCCACTTATGGTTAGGTCACCAAGAACTTTAAGAGGAAGATGTATATCGCAAATGGTGCTTCGTTATGTTTAGGAGGGCACTGAGTTTTCTAGGCTGCGCTACCTATGTTTCCTGGTAATATACATGGGAAAATCCTATAGAAGGAAAATTCAGCTTAGGGTTCGGGTTAGGTCATCGTGAATTCATAGAGCAATATGGACAATGCCAAAATATTCGAGTGCTTTTCAATGGTTAGGAGGGCATTGTTCTTTCTAGGCTGCCCTTTCTATGTTTCCTGATAAAATACATGGAAAATCCCATGGGAGGAAAATTCCACTTAGTGTTAAGGTTAGGTCACCATGAACTCATAGAGCAAAATGGAGAATGCCAACAAATTCGGAGTGCTTTTGAATCGTTAGGAGGGCATTGTTCTTTTTAGGCTGCCCTTTCTATGTTTCCTGATAAAATACATGGAAAATCCCATGGGAGGAAAATTCAACTTAGGGTTAGGGTTAGGTCTTCATGAACTCATAGAGCAATATGGACAATACCAAAAAATTCGGAGTGCTTTTCAATGGTTAGGAGGGCATTGTTCTTTTTAGGCTGTCCTTTCTATGTTTCCTTGTAAAATACATGGGAAAATGTCATTAGACTAAAATTCCACTTAGGGTTAGGGTTTCATCACCATGAAATTGTAGAGCAAAATGAACATCGCCAATGAATTCAGAGTGCTTGGTTATGGTTAGGAGGGCACTGACTTTTCTAGGATGCCCTATCTATTTTTCCTGGTAAAATACATGGGAAAATCCCATTGGAGGAAAATTCCACTTAGGGTTAGGGTTAGGTCACCAAGTACTTGTAGAGGAAAATGGACATTGCCAATGAATTCGGAGTGCTTGGTTATGGTTAGGAGGGAACTGACTTTTCTAGCAAGCCCTATCTATTTTTCCTGGTAAAATACATGGGAAAATCCCATTGGAGGAAAATTCCACTTAGGGTTAGGGTTAGGTCACCATGAACTCATAGAGCAAAATGGACACGCCAACAAAGTCAGAGGCCTTTGGTATGGTTAGGAGGGTAATGACTTTTCTCGGCTGCCCTATGTATGTTTTCCTATAAAGTACATGGTACAATCCAATTGTTGGAAAATTCCACTTAGGGTTAAGGTTCGGTCACCAAGTACTTGAAGAGGAAAATGGACATTGCCAATGAATTCGGAGTGCTTGGTTATGGTTAGGAGGGAACTGACTTTTCTAGAATGCCCTATCTATGATGGTAAAATACATGGAAAAATCATATTGTAGGAAAATTCCACTTAGCATCGGGGTTAGGTCACCATGAACTGGTAGAGCAAAATGGACATCGCCAATGAATTCGGAGTGCTTGGTTATGGTTAGGAGGGCACTGACGTTTCTAGGCTGCCCTATCTATGTTTCCCGGTAAAATACATGGGAAAATCCTATAGAAGGAAAATTCAACTTAGGGTTAGGGTTAGGTCATCATGAACTCATAGAGCAATATGGACAATGCCAAAAAATTCGGAGTTCTTTTCAATGGTTACGAGGGCATTGTTCTTTTTAGGCTGCCCTTTCTATGTTTCCTTGTAAAATACATGGAAAAATCTCATTAGACTAAAATTCCACTTAGGGTTAGAGTTTCGTCACCATGAAATTGTAGAGCAAAATGAACATCGCCAATGAATTCAGAGTGCTTGGTTATGGTTAGGAGGGCAATGACTTTTCTAGGATGCCGTATCTATTTTTCCTGGTAAAATACATGGGAAAATCCCATTGGAGGAAAATTCCACTTAGGGTTAGGGTTAGGTCACCATGAACTCATAGAGCAAAATGGACACGCCAACAAAGTCAGAGGCCTTTGGTATGGTTAGGAGGGTAATGACTTTTCTCGGCTGCCCTATGTATGTTTTCCTATAAAGTACATGGTACAATCCAATTGTTGGAAAATTCCACTTAGGGTTAAGGTTCGGTCACCAAGTACTTGAAGAGGAAAATGGACATTGCCAATGAATTCGGAGTGCTTGGTTATGGTTAGGAGGGAACTGACTTTTCTAGCATGCCCTATCTATTTTTCCGGGTAAAATACAAAGGAAAATCCCATTGGTGGAAAATTCCACTTAGGGTTAGGGTTAGGTCACCATGAACGTATAGAGCAAAATGGAGATCAAAAATGAATTCGGAGTGCTTGGTTATGGTTAGGAGGGCACTGACTTTTCTAGGATGCCCTATCTATTTTTCCTGGTAAAATACATGGGAAAATCCCATTGGAGGAAAATTCCAATTAGGGTTAGGGTTTGGTCACCATGAAATCATAGAGCAAAATGGACATCACCAACAAATTTGGAGTCCTTCGGAATGGTTTGGAGAGAATAGATCTTTCTAGGCTGCTCTTTCCATGTTTCCTGGTTAAATACATGGGTAAATCCCATTGGAGGAAAATTCCAATTAGGGTTAGGGTTTGGTCACCATGAAATCATAGAGCAGAATGGACATCTCCATCAAATTTGGAATGCTTCGGAATGGATAGGAGAGTATAGATCTTTCTAGGCTTCCCTAGGTATGTTTCCTGGTAAAACACATGGGAAAATCCCATTGGAGAAAAATTCCACTTAGGGTTACGGTTATGTCACCATGAACTCATAGAGCAAAATAGACAATGCCAACAAATTCAGAGTGTTTGGTTATGGTTAGGAGGGAACTGACTTTTCTAGAATGCCCTATCTATTTTTCCTAGTAAAACACATGGAAAAATCCTATTCCACTTAGGGTTAGGTCACTATGAACTCATAAAGCAAAATGGACATCACCAACAAATTTGGAGTCCTTCGGAATGGATAGGAGAGTATAGATCTTTCTAGGCTGCCCTTTCTATGTTTCCTGGTAAAATACATGGGAAAATCCCATTTGAGGAAAATTCCACTTATGGTTAGGTCACCAAGAACTTTAAGAGGAAGATGTATATCGCAAATGGTGCTTCGTTATGTTTAGGAGGGCACTGA
The DNA here is from genome assembly GCF_016545835.1 of Crotalus tigris. Classification (NCBI taxonomy): domain Eukaryota; kingdom Metazoa; phylum Chordata; class Lepidosauria; order Squamata; family Viperidae; genus Crotalus; species Crotalus tigris. Next base: position 1,014,408 of record NW_024096549.1, read on the forward strand.
GTTTTCTAGGCTGCGCTACCTATGTTTCCTGGTAATATACATGGGAAAATCCTATAGAAGGAAAATTCAGCTTAGGGTTCGGGTTAGGTCATCGTGAATTCATAGAGCAATATGGACAATGCCAAAATATTCGAGTGCTTTTCAATGGTTAGGAGGGCATTGTTCTTTCTAGGCTGCCCTTTCTATGTTTCCTGATAAAATACATGGAAAATCCCATGGGAGGAAAATTCCACTTAGTGTTAAGGTTAGGTCACCATGAACTCATAGAGCAAAATGGAGAATGCCAACAAATTCGGAGTGCTTTTGAATCGTTAGGAGGGCATTGTTCTTTTTAGGCTGCCCTTTCTATGTTTCCTGATAAAATACATGGAAAATCCCATGGGAGGAAAATTCAACTTAGGGTTAGGGTTAGGTCTTCATGAACTCATAGAGCAATATGGACAATACCAAAAAATTCGGAGTGCTTTTCAATGGTTAGGAGGGCATTGTTCTTTTTAGGCTGTCCTTTCTATGTTTCCTTGTAAAATACATGGGAAAATGTCATTAGACTAAAATTCCACTTAGGGTTAGGGTTTCATCACCATGAAATTGTAGAGCAAAATGAACATCGCCAATGAATTCAGAGTGCTTGGTTATGGTTAGGAGGGCACTGACTTTTCTAGGATGCCCTATCTATTTTTCCTGGTAAAATACATGGGAAAATCCCATTGGAGGAAAATTCCACTTAGGGTTAGGGTTAGGTCACCAAGTACTTGTAGAGGAAAATGGACATTGCCAATGAATTCGGAGTGCTTGGTTATGGTTAGGAGGGAACTGACTTTTCTAGCAAGCCCTATCTATTTTTCCTGGTAAAATACATGGGAAAATCCCATTGGAGGAAAATTCCACTTAGGGTTAGGGTTAGGTCACCATGAACTCATAGAGCAAAATGGACACGCCAACAAAGTCAGAGGCCTTTGGTATGGTTAGGAGGGTAATGACTTTTCTCGGCTGCCCTATGTATGTTTTCCTATAAAGTACATGGTACAATCCAATTGTTGGAAAATTCCACTTAGGGTTAAGGTTCGGTCACCAAGTACTTGAAGAGGAAAATGGACATTGCCAATGAATTCGGAGTGCTTGGTTATGGTTAGGAGGGAACTGACTTTTCTAGAATGCCCTATCTATGATGGTAAAATACATGGAAAAATCATATTGTAGGAAAATTCCACTTAGCATCGGGGTTAGGTCACCATGAACTGGTAGAGCAAAATGGACATCGCCAATGAATTCGGAGTGCTTGGTTATGGTTAGGAGGGCACTGACGTTTCTAGGCTGCCCTATCTATGTTTCCCGGTAAAATACATGGGAAAATCCTATAGAAGGAAAATTCAACTTAGGGTTAGGGTTAGGTCATCATGAACTCATAGAGCAATATGGACAATGCCAAAAAATTCGGAGTTCTTTTCAATGGTTACGAGGGCATTGTTCTTTTTAGGCTGCCCTTTCTATGTTTCCTTGTAAAATACATGGAAAAATCTCATTAGACTAAAATTCCACTTAGGGTTAGAGTTTCGTCACCATGAAATTGTAGAGCAAAATGAACATCGCCAATGAATTCAGAGTGCTTGGTTATGGTTAGGAGGGCAATGACTTTTCTAGGATGCCGTATCTATTTTTCCTGGAAAAATACATGGGAAAATCCCTTTGGAGGAAAATTCCAATTAGGGATAGGGTTATGTCACTATGAATTCATAGAGCAAAATGGATATTGCCAACAAATTTGGAGTGTTTTGGAATGGTTAGGTGGATATAGATCTTTGTAGTCTGCCCTTTCTATATTTCCTGGTAAAATACAAAGGAAAATCCCATTGGTGGAAAATTCCACTTAGGGTTAGGGTTAGGTCACCATGAACTTATAGAGCAAAATGGAGATCAAAAATGAATTCGGAGTGCTTGGTTATGGTTAGGAGGGAACTGACGTTTCTAGGATGCCCTATCTATGATGGTAAAATACATGGAAAAATCATATTGTAGGAAAATTCCACTTAGCATCGGGGTTAGGTCACCATGAACTGGTAGAGCAAAATGAACATCGCCAATGAGTTCGGAGTTCTTTGTTATGGTTAGAAGGACACTGACTTTTCTAGGCTCTCCTACCAATGTTTCCTGGTAAAATAAATGGGAAAATCCCATCGGAGGAAAATTCCACTTATGGTTACGGTTATGTCACCATGAACTCATAGAGCAAAATGGACAATGCCAACAAATTCGGAGTGCTTTTGAATTGTTAGGAGGGCATTTTACTTTCTAGGCTGCCCTTTCTATGTTTCCTGTTAAAATACATGGGAAAATCTCTTTAGACTAAAATTACACTTAGGGTTAGGATTTCGTCACCATGAAATTGTAGAGCAAAATGGACATCACCAATGAATTCGGAGTGCTTGGTTATGGTTAGGAGGGCACTGACGTTTCTAGGCTGCGCTATCTATGTTTCCTGGTAAAATACATGGGAAAATCCTATAGAAGGAAAATTCAACTTAGGGTTAGGGTTAGGTCATCATGAACTCATAGAGCAATATGGACAATGCCAAAAAATTCGGAGTCCTTTTCAATGGTTAGGAGGGCATTGTTCTTTCTAGGCTGCCCTTTCTATGTTTCCTGGTAAAATACATGGGAAAATCCCATGGGAGGAAAATTCCACTTAGAGTTAGGGTTAGGTCATCATGAACTCATAGAGCAAAATGGACATCTCCATCAAATTTGGAGTGCTTCGGAATGGTTAGGAGGGTATAGATCTTTCTAGGCTTCCCTATGTATGTTTCCTGGTAAAACACATGGGAAAATCCCATTGGAGAAAAATTCCACTTAGGGTTAGGGTTAGGTCACCATGAACTTTTAGAGTAAAATGGACATCGCCAATGAATTCGGAGTGCTTGGTTATGGTTAGGAGGGCACTGACGTTTCTAGGCTGCCCTATCTATGTTTCCCGGTAAAATACATGGGAAAATCCTATAGAAGGAAAATTCAACTTAGGGTTAGGGTTAGGTCATCATGAACTCATAGAGCAATATGGACAATGCCAAAAAATTCGGAGTTCTTTTCAATGGTTACGAGGGCATTGTTCTTTTTAGGCTGCCCTTTCTATGTTTCCTTGTAAAATACATGGAAAAATCTCATTAGACTAAAATTCCACTTAGGGTTAGAGTTTCGTCACCATGAAATTGTAGAGCAAAATGAACATCGCCAATGAATTCAGAGTGCTTGGTTATGGTTAGGAGGGCAATGACTTTTCTAGGATGCCGTATCTATTTTTCCTGGAAAAATACATGGGAAAATCCCTTTGGAGGAAAATTCCAATTAGGGATAGGGTTATGTCACTATGAATTCATAGAGCAAAATGGATATTGCCAACAAATTTGGAGTGTTTTGGAATGGTTAGGTGGATATAGATCTTTGTAGTCTGCCCTTTCTATATTTCCTGGTAAAATACAAAGGAAAATCCCATTGGTGGAAAATTCCACTTAGGGTTAGGGTTAGGTCACCATGAACTTATAGAGCAAAATGGAGATCAAAAATGAATTCGGAGTGCTTGGTTATGGTTAGGAGGGAACTGACGTTTCTAGGATGCCCTATCTATGATGGTAAAATACATGGAAAAATCATATTGTAGGAAAATTCCACTTAGCATCGGGGTTAGGTCACCATGAACTGGTAGAGCAAAATGAACATCGCCAATGAGTTCGGAGTTCTTTGTTATGGTTAGAAGGACACTGACTTTTCTAGGCTCTCCTACCAATGTTTCCTGGTAAAATAAATGGGAAAATCCCATCGGAGGAAAATTCCACTTATGGTTACGGTTATGTCACCATGAACTCATAGAGCAAAATGGACAATGCCAACAAATTCGGAGTGCTTTTGAATTGTTAGGAGGGCATTTTACTTTCTAGGCTGCCCTTTCTATGTTTCCTGTTAAAATACATGGGAAAATCTCTTTAGACTAAAATTACACTTAGGGTTAGGATTTCGTCACCATGAAATTGTAGAGCAAAATGGACATCACCAATGAATTCGGAGTGCTTGGTTATGGTTAGGAGGGCACTGACGTTTCTAGGCTGCGCTATCTATGTTTCCTGGTAAAATACATGGGAAAATCCTATAGAAGGAAAATTCAACTTAGGGTTAGGGTTAGGTCATCATGAACTCATAGAGCAATATGGACAATGCCAAAAAATTCGGAGTCCTTTTCAATGGTTAGGAGGGCATTGTTCTTTCTAGGCTGCCCTTTCTATGTTTCCTGGTAAAATACATGGGAAAATCCCATGGGAGGAAAATTCCACTTAGAGTTAGGGTTAGGTCATCATGAACTCATAGAGCAAAATGGACATCTCCATCAAATTTGGAGTGCTTCGGAATGGTTAGGAGGGTATAGATCTTTCTAGGCTTCCCTATGTATGTTTCCTGGTAAAACACATGGGAAAATCCCATTGGAGAAAAATTCTACTTAGGGTTAGGATTAGGTCACCATGAACTTTTAGAGTAAAATGGACATCGCCAATGAATTCGAAGTGCTTGGTTATGGTTAGGAGGGCACTGACGTTTCTAGGCTGCCCTATCTATGTTTCCCGGTAAAATACATGGGAAAATCCTATAGAAGGAAAATTCAACTTAGGGTTAGGGTTAGGTCATCATGAACTCATAGAGCAATATGGACAATGCCAAAAAATTCGGAGTTCTTTTCAATGGTTACGAGGGCATTGTTCTTTTTAGGCTGCCCTTTCTATGTTTCCTTGTAAAATACATGGGAAAATCTCATTAGACTAAAATTCCACTTAGGGTTAGAGTTTCGTCACCATGAAATTGTAGAGCAAAATGAACATCGCCAATAAATTCAGAGTGCTTGATTATAGTTAGGAGGGCAATGATTTTCCTAGGATGCCGTATCTATTTTTCCTGGAAACATACATGGGAAAATCCCTTTGGAGGAAAATTCCAATTAGGGATAGGGTTATGTCACTATGAATTCATAGAGCAAAATGGATATTGCCGACAAATTTGGAGTGTTTTGGAATGGTTAGGTGGATATAGATCTTTGTGGTCTGCCCTTTCTATATTTCCTGGTAAAATACAAAGGAAAATCCCATTGGTGTAAAATTCCACTTAGGGTTAGAGTTAGGTCACGATGAATTTATAGAGCAAAATGGAGATCAAAAATGAATTCGGAGTGCTTGGTTATGGTTAGGAGGGAACTGACGTTTCTAGGATGCCCTATCTATGATGGTAAAATACATGGAAAAATCATATTGTAGGAAAATTCCACTTAGCATCGGGGTTAGGTCACCATGAACTGGTAGAGCAAAATGAACATCGCCAATGAGTTCGGAGTTCTTTGTTATGGTTAGAAGGACACTGACTTTTCTAGGCTCTCCTACCAATGTTCCCTGGTAAAATAAATGGGAAAATCCCATGGGAGGAAAATTCCACTTATGGTTACGGTTAGGTCACCATGAACTCATAGAGCAAAATGGACAATGCCAACAAATTCGGAGTGCTTTTGAATCGTTATGAGGGTATTTTACTTTCTAGGCTGCCCTTTCTATGTTTCCTGGTAAAATACTTTTACTGACTCTGGTAGTGGGATTAGGTCATCCACCAAAAGGAGGAATAGAATGAGGGTACAAGAAGATGATAATCAGTGGTGGGATTTTTCTTTGATCTAACATGGCCATATTTAAGTAATTGTTGGAGCTTAAAATCTTGTTTACCAAGATTTCTTAAGATAGAGCAATGCTTTGAAGATTTCTTTTTTATTTATCCTAGATATTTCTGTGGAATAGAAAGGTAAGGGGAATTGCTTTAAGTTCACATCATAGTGATTTGATCTGCGACAAATTGCTTATAAAGCTTGATAAACATTTCCAAATTTCCATTTTAGGAATGTAATCATTAGGAGCTTCACATTAAGGTTTCCAGAGTTTGAGAGATATAAACAGGATGTTTCAAGGGAAATTAAAAGGAAATTTTCTATTCTTTGTAATTGCTGTTGATCTCAGGAAGGAAAAAAAGGATCGTATTGACCCTAATGAAAGGGGGGTGCTGGGGAGTAATAGGACTTCATCTAAAGTGTATCAGGGAGGAAGATGTTAAACTTCCTTTTCCTATTCATTGACACTTGAACAAAAATCATACTGCACTAACATTTCTTTTGATAAAAAAACCTGTCTAATTATGATTTTAGCCTCATCACTGATTTGGTCATAAGTGTTCAATTTAGGTTGATGTCGGAATCTTATAGTCCTATTCAGGAAAGAGACAATTCCTTCTCACTCCCCTTCACATCCGCCTGCTGCACCCAGAGGTTAGGAGTAACGGATATAACCTCCCCCACACACACCTTTTTCTGAAATTCTCCCCCCCCAAATAACTGCCTTTCCAAGTAAAAATATACACAGATTGACGAGGCATTAATCATACCACACATTTATATCTGAGTGGGTTACAGAAACTGTATGCTGCCATTTCATCTTCATTTACAAGACTCAGCTACTGCTCTACAATTATTTAAAATACAGGACTATATTACTGATCAATACAAGGTGAAACCTTGATTAGTTACAAATCCAAGAAACAGTTTCTTGTTTGTTACCTATTCCCCTTGAGATTAACATGTCAAAAGAACAAAATGTAGAGTCATAGACCCGCTGCCGAAGCAGAGCTGTTATTGAGACCATCAAATCCCAATTTCGTATTCATTGAGAGAAGGGAGAAGATTCTTTGTTTCCCCATTTTTTTTCTTTAAATATTCCTACAGTATATATTATATGGAGGTCATATTCAATCCCATTTACTATAAACTGTTAAAATGAAAGTGATGAATATCTAGCCCAGTGTTTCTCAACCTTGACAATTTTAAGGCATGTGGACTTCAACTCCCAGAATTCCACAGCCAGCATTGCTGGAATTCTGGGAGTTGAAGTCCACATGCCTTAAAATTGTCAAGGTTGAGAAACACTGAATTTAATTTAGCCTATAGGCCCTAAGTAACCTCTGAGGTTTTGTCATTTGGATTATGGACTTTTCTGTCCCCCTTACTTGCCTTGCAATTAAATTTGAACAAGGATAAAGTATCCCAAATTTACATACCTGAACTTACAGTTAGAAGAACTCTAATTTCAAATGATGTAAATAGGGCTTTGCTTTCTTTTGATTTCATAATATATGCACAATAACTCTTATTCAATTCTGTATTATTAAAGATTACATGTTGTAAGCTTATCCATAAATCTATCTTGTGATAAAAGAAAAAGACATAAAATGACAGCTAGTGTTATAATATTACATATAAGAACCCTATCCAGACTTATCTGGGAATTCACTGGAATCAATATTACTAAGTAATTTTGCCAGCCTGCTCTCTTAGAAATGTAATAACGAGATATTTTTAGGGAAAAAAAGAACAATCATAGATATTGAATATTTTATTTCAATAAATAGTTCATCTATGTTAGTGCATAATTCTGAAACCATCAACTGTTATAAATAAATTTTCTCTCAAATCATTTATATTTCATTTATCACATAAGCATTTTTAATATACATTTCAAAGATTGTTATTTTCAACATCCTATTGTAAAGCTTTTTTGGAGATGCTAAAAATTCTAAACCTCAAAAATCTATTGTTATAAAATAACAATGCAACTTTATTTTCTAATGGAAAGGAGAACTTAGAATAATTTTTTCAAATGAGATATAGTATATAAATGCAGCACAGCAGTCAAATGAATCCTGAAGTGGTATGGAAATCAGTGACTAATATTCTCTATTTTTAAAAATTTTATTGTAATTTTTCTTATATGGGGAGAAAATGAAAAGATATGAAGAGTAAAATTTCATTATCCATGATTTCTTTTAGGCTACTACACTGAGTCAATAAGAATTAAAATTAAAATATTAGAAGCATTGCCTCTATCCATAAGCCTTGCATGAATCTTTGAAGGATTAAATAACAATAGCATAAGTTTCAGCTCTAAATGTTTATACTAACCCACAAGGCCAATACATGTGTGAGTTTGTGAGTTTATTAAATTTTGTTGTATAAAATTTAGTATTTTATACAATAGTAGAAGCAAACATAAAAGTAAACAAAATAAAGAGTAAAAAAGGAATCAGAGCAAGTGACTAAATAAAAAAAGATAGAAGAATGAAAAGGAAGAAAAAGAATATGTATAAAGGATTGGCTTCCAATTTTCTTAATAGCAATTACAAAATATTTACCTTCTTCCTCTTCAAGGTTATAGCATAATTCCTTTCTTCCCATATCTTCCCTTTCTAATCATCAACTCCATCAATCACCAGTTCACATTTTTCCAGTTTTCAGCAAAATGTCCATAAAGCGTTTCCAGACAATCATAATTGTACTTGTCTTCTCCCTAATCAAACAAGTAAGTTTTGCCATTTCTGTAAATTCATCATATTCACTAACCATCATGGACATTTCAGAAACTTTCCATCTTTGTACATATAGTAATCTTGCTGCAGTTACCATGCACGAAAATGATCTTCCACAAGTTTTTTTTCCAGTTGACTATCCATAAGTCCCAACAGCCAATACAAGAATTTGTGAGGAAGCAGATGTATATCTCACCAATTTAACTCTTTCTATCTTTTAAGTAACGTTTCTGATGCATTACATTGTAGCAGCAGGTACCAAACAGGGAATCACTTAATAAGAATGACATTGCATGATAATTATTTCAAAAGGCTTTGCATTACATTAAGAGAAGGTCCCTGAAATTCTGTACCAAAATGGTTCCAGTGGTTTATATAGTTAAATAACTTATAAAGGGCATTGCGTTTCTCAAAACCTGGAGCCTTAGGGATTTTGCTGTGATATGCAGAGAAGAAAGAGCTATTAAATCCCCCAAACATCATAGCAATTGCAAGTTCAAATTCTGAATGACCATAGAAACAAGATGGGTCAAAGACAATTGGTCCATAGTCATCTTCAGCTACATTTCCTGACCACAGGTCACCATGAACAAGTGCAGGAATTATTTCCAAGCCATGAAACATTTCTGGAACCTTTGGCTGTAAAAAAAACAAAAAAAAAACCCAGACAGGTTAAAGATCGGGCAAAGAAAAAAATTTACTGTGGAAACCAGAAGGCAAATATCAGAATATACATAAGGATTATAAAAGTACTTTTTATTTTTTAATCCTAGTTTTAGAAACTGAATATGTTACAAATTGTGTCACTTTTGCTGGCAACATTGGGCTTCTCATTATGACTTAAACTAAGGTGAAATAGGGACAATGTTTATAATTGCTTTTGAGTATCTTTTCCTGATTTCAGAATGATTTTAGATCACAGGCTATTGAGAGACAGAGATAGAGAAAAAGGCAGAGAGAGAATGTGCAAGAGATTAAATCAGATTTTTTTTTAAAAAAAATGCAAATAATGTCAAAGTTAGTACAGTTATAGGAAATGCAGCTCCACATTATGAATGGAATAGGATCATTAGATAAAGAAGACAGGGGTTGAAGAACTAAAAGGAAACTGATACTAGATTCAAACATAAAATTTCACTATTGTTACATTAAACCAGGGGTGTCAAACTGCCAGCCCACGGCCTGGACACGTCATGTGGAAGCCACTCCACCCCATTGCTGGCAATGGCAAAACTGTGCTGATACATTGCGTGACATCACGTGACGTCGCAAGTTCGACATGTCTGCATTACACCATCACTAACCGACTGATTTTATATAATACTTCATTCCATCATGTTTTACATTTTCCAAAGACTGAATTTCACCCATATGGAAGATCACAAACAAGCCACATAATGGCTTAGGGCAGTGTGGTCTCAAACATCACAAAAGTTTAGGATAGACCAAGTTTGGGCTCTCCTTTCAGTAAAGAAGTTCCAGTTCTGATTTATATACACTCATTTCTTACATTTCATTTTTATAATGGGGCTGAAAGGAAATAAAAACTATATCCAAGTCCTCCAAAAAGGATTGTAGAGCAATCAAATCGTAGCTAGAAAAAAAAAACATGTTAGAGCAGCGGATAAATAAAACTATAAATTGATCTTTTTCTTGGGAAGAAAACCTTATAGCTGTAATAAATGCTGGTAGATTGATTACAAAGCCACAAATGCTCACTTGGATTTTAGCCTCTGAAGAGGCAAGTACTCTTAATGTTTTCTGTTGCTTTAATGTAATAATATTCTAACATTTTCTTCCTACCTTTAACTGTTCCCACAACTCTCTTGCTTTTCTGTCTCCATAATCCCTTTCTATTAAATCCATTTGGGCTTGGAGGCGGTGTCGAATAAAAAAAGTAGGCCAGTCGTTTTGCCACTCATTGATCTGCAAAATAAAACTAGTGAAAAAATGATGCTATGAATTTATCAACTACAGCATAAGATCACTTTCTTTGAACATATGATTTTTGTGGCAATTGCAAAATTCCAGCCACAATGTTCCTTAGCAAAACATGAATACAAAAACTCTATACTCTGTTTACAAAAAAAAAAAAAAAATTGTATGGTCAGTTAAGATGCTAGAAATAATGTTGGGCTTTAGATGCCAGTCACATAACAAAATGATTGTAACTAAGAAAAGACTTACTCCCTTATACCTGCCAGGTATAAAAATACCTAAACAATTTAACTTAAGTTCAGTAGTCTAGAAAGAGATGATAGCTTTACAATGAACACTCTACATCTTACATCATATATTTTGTTCAAAGAACTTACCTGAGTTATATTGCCATAGCAGGTGACCTCATGAAATCCAAATTTATCCACATAATTAGGTTCCATCTGGCCTACTCCTAACAAAATAAACTCACAAAAGTAAGACGGCAAACAGGAAAATAGAAACACTTATTTTCTCTACTTACTGAGCACCTCATAAATGAATCCTCCTGAGTTCCATATCAAGGAATAGTTTCATACTGCAGCCTTAGATAGAATACAGATATCCTCACTTCCAACCACTTGTTTAGTGACTGGTTCAAAGTTACAACAGCACTAAAAATGGAGACTTATGACCACGCCTTTAAGTTGCAGCTTTCATGTCCCTGCATTCATGAGATCAGCCACTTTGGGCACTTGGAAAATGGCACACATTTACAAAAGTTGCAACATCCTGTGGTAATGCGATCGCCATTTGTGACTTCACAGCCTGCTTCTAACAAGTACGTTAATGGGGAAGCTGACAGGAAGTTGCAAATCGAGGTCATGTGACATTGTGCTTAACCCACAGGGATTCGCTTAATGACCATGCAGGAACTGATGAACTGATGTCAAAAGGCAGCTGCAGTTATGTGAGGTGTCATTTATGACCGCATCACTTAGCAACAGGGTTGCCAGGCTCAACTGTAGATGGTAAGTGAGAACTGAAGGGTCCTTGATGTCCTCTGAGTTTGGTTCTTTTTTTTGCAGATATTTCATTATCCAAACTAGGTAATATCATCAGTTCTAGAACTAGCAACTAGCACTGTTGATAATATGTAGTTTGGGTAATGAAACATCTGCAAGAAAACAATCCAGCTCAGAGAGCACCATGGACCCCTCATTTCAATTCTGAGCTACAAATATTCTCCTTTACTGATAAGTGAGAACTATCCATACAGTGCAAGAACTGAAATTCTCGGAGCTAAATACTATAAAATACATTGGATGTATGCCTGATTGGGCATCCAGATTTTCTTTGCATATATACTTTTTCAGAATCAATAATAATGTCCATTTTCTGATAGAACAGAAGCAAATAGCAATATTATAAAGAATAATTGTTTATACAAAAAAGGAAAGGGAGGCATATTAATTGCTTATATATTTCAATATCTTTAGTATCATGAATTCTAATAATTACATCGGCTTCCATCTAAAGTTGTGTTCAAAACCTGTTAATTATAAGTAACCTAGTTCATAACAACTATACTGTACCAATTGTTTGTTCTTTTTTTCTTAGTTTTTCCCCATTTTCTTTATTGCAAAGGTGAAGATCTGCCATTTGTTCTCCAAGTTTTGCTGAGTATCTAGAAGGAGAAGAAAACAAACCCCAATGTTGTGGACCATGTGGTTTCAAATCAGCCTGAAAAGAGATTTTATACATATGCATGCACACACATATATAATTTAGAAAATAATTACTGTATCTGCACAACATGTTAAACTATGGTTACCCTATCAATAGTTTATTAAATTAATCCAATTGCCCAATTTCACATAATTCAGTGAGGGACAACTTGCCAGTAACATTTTTCCGAAACATGGGTGTGAACCCAGCCAACAGGTTGCAAAAATTCTTTGAGAAATTATAAGGTTTAACAATTCCAATACAAGGAAGATCTTTGACTCTATATTTTTCTTTTTTGTTAAGAGCCATGTTTTGTCAGATGATAATCTCTCTAAGAAATTGACTCACCATGATGAATCCTAAATCTGGATATATTCTTTTTATTTCTGACATCCCATCGTTTATCTCCCTTGGGGACAAATCCCTTTTTTTAACCACTTCACAAAAAGTAATTGAAAGGCCACTAAGAGGGCAAGTTGCCCACATCTCCCTTATGAGAAATTTCTGTAGGTATTACATTCATCATGCTGGTTTCAAGGTAACTTATCAAAATTTAAGATGAGCAATACCAGAAGAAAGCTCTTATATTGCTATGGCTGGCCTCTCCAAATGATTGTGTGTCCACACTAAAACAAAACATCACACTATGATATGGACATATAAGAGTTAAAAGATGAAATGAACCTTAGAATGTTTGAATGCCTCCAATTGGCCAATTCAGCCAAGACCAGGTAAATGCTCCAATCTCAACAGATACTGTATGTATGATTGTCATTGTACAGGGTTCATAGGTTGGCAAAGGGAAGAATTCCTTGCTGGTATAATGTCACTGAAATTCTATGGAATGTTATAGATCTGAGTTTGTTAACGCCCCAAAATATGATTTTACACATTATGTTCTGACCCATCAGTGCTGGAACTTGAAGCAAGGTCACATGGAAAGTTTTGGATAGATGTGGCAGGAGATCAGTCAGAATAATAGAATTGGAAAGGACCTTGGAGGTCTTCTAGGGCCTAGGCTAACCCCCTTTTCAAGCAGGAAATTCTACGATTTCAGACAAATCGTGGTCCAATCTCTTCTTAAAAACCTCCAGTGTTGGACCACCTACAACTTCTGGAGGCAAGTCATTCCACTGATTTTTCTAATTGTCAGAAAAATTCTCCTTAGTTCTAGGTTGGTTCTCTCCTTGATTAGTTTCTATCTATTGCTTCCTTTCCTACCTTCAGGTGCTTTGGAGAATAGGTTGATCCCCTCTTCTATGTGGCAGCCCCTTAGATACTGGAACACTGCCATCATGTCACCCCTGATCTTTTTCACTAGACTAGCCATACCTAATTCCTACAACCATTCTTCATACACCTCCAGTCCCCTAATCATCAGCAATCAGTACAAGTTTAGTATTATTACAATGTTCTGTCCTTAGAGATTAGTCTCTTGATCAGAGATTTCCACACACACCCTCCTCCAAGAAAATGTGAAAATCCTCATCCCTGAATTTATTTTGCTTCCAGTGAGACACTGTTTCATGGTAGTAACATATAGGATCTTTTCAGAACTGCCATTGTAAAAGAAAAAAGAGGGATGTTAATTCGGAGAACCAACATCCTAAAATGAAGCCTTTAACATACTTGTTGAGGCTTCTCATTTTTATGTACTCCATAGCAAATGCGGCTCCACTTCCAGGAAGATCCATCACTTTAATTGGCTGGGGAACTCGTATAGTGTTGGTTTTCTGAATTTCTCTCAAACTTGCCATTTCACCTTCAAACATAATCCTAGCCTGATCAGAAAGAAGAATATAATTTAATGAAAATTGTTAGGGTTTTGCAGGACAGAAAAAAGAGTTGTTGTTCTGATTTGTAAATAAATATACACCAAATATCCAGGAGTAGGTGAAGGAAGCATTGCTCAGTAAACATGTCAGAAATAGGTGCCCATAGAACTGTTTTTTGGTACAAACCAGATGCGCTGTTCATTCTAGTTGTTTTAGATTCATCCAGTTCACAAACATGAACAAAATAAATATTCAGCGCATAGTGCTAAAGAAAGTTCCAGTCTCCAGAGCATCTTTATTTCAAAAAATGTCTTTGGCCCAAATAGGAATTCTTAGAAAATAAAATGGTGGATAGCTGTAGCCCAGATTTTTTTTAAAAAAAAATTGGAAGTGTCCCACAAAAGGAAGTCACGGCACTAAATTACATTTTTAGAAAACCCTAAACAACCTGGGACCTGTTGGGTTTTTTCCACATATAATGTAGGCTTGTGATGTTTCCTCTGCCTTCAAAACCCTCTTCTTTCTCAACTGACCCTTGAAAGTACTTGCCAATTTGCTGGAAGAAAAGGGAACAAAGAGAGCTACAGACCAAGAGGAAAACAGCACCCTGCCCTAGTGAGGAAAATGGGTTCTGGCTTGTCCCCAAAGGTCCCTTCCCTCCAATGAGGAAGAATTTATTTATTTGTTTGTTTGTAAAATTTATATGCCGCCCAATCCCTAGGGACTCAGGGCGGCGTACAAAATTAAAACAACAAATATAACAATTAAAAAATGAATACATTCACACAGCATGTCCCAATCGAATCCTGGCCCCCTGGGGACATCAACCCCAGGCCTGCCGGAACAGGAGAGTTTTAATAGCTTTCTTGAAGGCCGGCAAGATGGAAGTAGTTCGAATCTTGGGGGGAAGTTGATTACACCATGTCGGAGCCACCACAGAAAAGGCTCTTCCCCGAGGGCCCGCCAGCCAACATTGTCTGGCCGATGGGACCTGAAGGAGGCCCAATCTGTGGGACCTCACTGGTCTCTGGGAACTATGCGGCAGTATGCGGTCCTGTAAGTAACTTGGTCCTAAGCCATGAAGGGCTTTAAAGGTGACAACCAACACCTTGAATTGCGTCCGGAGACCCACAGGAAGCCAGTGCAGCTCGCGGAGGATAGGTGACACGTGGGTGTACCTTGGTGCACCCACAATTGCTCTCGCGGCTGCATTCTGAACCAACTGCAGCCTCCGAACGCTCTTCAAGGGTAGCCCCATGTAGAGCGCATTACAGTAGTCCAGTCTTGAGGTGACAAGGGCATGAGTAACCGTGAGTAGGCCAGTCCAAGTAAGGCCGCAACTGGTGCACCAGGCGAACCTGGGCAAAGGTCCCCCTGGCCACAGCCAAATGTTCAGCTATTAATCACGAATGCCCATACCTCCCAAGTAGCCCTATTCTTGCGGGCATCCAAGTCATTCCCTTGTTCTTCCCTCACCAGCCATTAACAGATTTCAAATTTCAGCTTCAAATCCAAAGCAATCAATG
Source organism: Crotalus tigris (assembly GCF_016545835.1). Classification (NCBI taxonomy): domain Eukaryota; kingdom Metazoa; phylum Chordata; class Lepidosauria; order Squamata; family Viperidae; genus Crotalus; species Crotalus tigris. Next base: position 1,029,781 of record NW_024096549.1, read on the forward strand.
GCACTCACCATCAGGCCTTGCTACCAGCCAATTAGGCACAGAGGCCAGAGGAAGATGGAAAAGAGGGTGGGAGAGAGGGCCATCTTCCCTTGCACCATGCAGCCCATTGGTTTCTGGGAAATGCAGTTGGAAGGTGTGGTGGTGCTAAAGTGGCCACAAGTTTGCCAAATTTCAGTCTCATGGGAGTGGTAGATCCCAGATTTTGGATGAATTATATAAGTTAGCCCATCTGAAGTACTTTGATTCAAAGAATGTTGCGCTGTTTAGCCCAACTGAAAGTTACAAACTATCAAACAGACACAAGATGGTAGTATATAGATGGGATGAGGGGCAATGCTGAATCTTCTCTGGCAGCATTAATGCCTAATAAGCACATTTTTCATCTCTTCAATAAGCTAATAAAAGAATTATAAACTCATCTTAATAAAATAGTAGATATTTGCTAGCAGATAAATAAATTTGGATGTACTGGTTATCAACTAGAATGTCCTTTGCAATGGATATGAGCACATACAAAGGTAAGTATATACTGTATTATATACTTATATTTAACCCACTAGGACTCTCAGTGACTTAACAGCACCATTAAAATGTGCAAAATCAGGATTAATTTATTTTAAAAATCCAGATGCTAACAATACCATTCTGAAAAATATAAAATGTATTTTTATATTTGCTTCATATAAAAACGATTTTTTTCAGAGAAAATAATTTAGCATTTGACTTTTCGATTTTATTGTAATTTCTTTGATTGTGGTGAGTAGCTCACAGCATACGAGTTTATTTATATATTTAGGTAAATTCCCAGTACTGAAAGTGCTTTGAAAGAACGACAAGCTAACTGATAGGTTTCCATCACGATAAAATAAAATAAAAAAATGTACAGGTGCCCAAATTTAATTGCATTAATTAATTGGCCAGCGAAACTCAGTGGGAGATTCCATGAGGATTTAGAGCAGAGGAACTAATTAGATAATTACTACGAATTTCCGGGATTACTTCAGCTGATTTCACGAGCCAGATATTCGTAGCCACCACTCCCCCAGCTCCCTCCCCAAACATATGCTGATCAAGCTGCGCAGAAAATCGAACCGCCCCTTAACGGAATTTGCTTCACCCATCCTGCGCACCCTTATTGCAAGAGATAAAAACAAAAGGGAGCAAAACAAACAGCTGTGTCACGAGCTGCCGCTGCCAGCGGATTGCCCTCCTAGTCCCCAAGCCTTCCCAGCAGCAGCATTGTATTAGCTAACAGAGCTGTCACTACAGTATCGTTAACCTGGGGCTTGTTGTGGCTTTTAACAAACACTCGTCCTCCGTCGGTTTCGTAGGCTTGTCCCTGGCATATGCACCCTCCTCTTGAGCCACCCAAGAGCTTCAAAACGGTGGTTTTCAGTTCAGATTTCAGCAGGTTTTCCATGGTTGTTAAATGCTGCCTGTCGCTTTAGGATTTTCGCCTTCGGTCGCCAGCGCGCGTTGGTATTACGGCTCTTTCTCTCCTCTCTTTGCGGCCAAACGTAAACTGAAACGCACGAAATCAAACACCGTAACTTTGCGGGGCGGGGGCGCGGCAGACCGGGGGGGGGAGGGCAGGGGAACTCGGTTAGTGGGCGTTACAGGACTGACGATCGCTATGCGAGATAACGCGGTTTTCGTCCAAAGAAAAACAGAATTGCTGTAGGCTTAAAAAGCAAGTGAAAAACAAACATTCTTGCAATAAAATGGATTCTTGCCCCACTATCGAGTGGACGGGGGTAGGGGGGGGTCGGTCTAAAAGTCCCCCGAGAGAGCTTGATCATTCTGGTTTGCCAATGTAACGTTGTTGATGGAGCTTTTTATTTGAAACTAGATCACGCGATAATAAAGTAGCTAGCTGCCAGGGGGAAGCACTCTTCAATTTAAAGTACAGCGGAAGTTTTATCATAGAGGGTTGCAGATAGACTACAGTGTGAAAGATGCTGGTTTTAGAGGTTGTCTCTCTGAAATTTCCTGCATCTATAATTCATATATGCTGAATTTGGTTTTATTGACTATCAAGTTAAAATATATTCCTTTTCAATATTAGAGGCATTGTGTTGTAGATTATAGAATAATTCTACAAGCAGAGGCTCCCAAACTGGGCCTAGGTAGCTGGTGCTAGAGGTACCTTGGAAGTACCGAAAGATTGCCCATTTATAATATACTGATGGTCAAGAATAGAGACCTGGCATGTACTACTAAGACCTGGCTGGGGAGCAAAAGGCATAAAAAGTCATCAGATATCTGCTGTCCTGAGTTTCTGTTCTTGCAAAATTGAGGAGTTCGGTACCTGTGTTAATTTGTGAGACTGTGGTCATAGCAAGGGATGCTGCTTTGAAGATAACTGGTTGCATGTCTTGTGTGGAATTACGGACAAGTTGGGGCAGCTGCTGGTTTAATGTTCACCAACCTGCCCAGCAGAAGCCCTTTACAAACTCTTGAATGACATTTGGAAGCTGCTGTTGGACTTTTTGGAGTTTGGGGTGATTGCAATCTCCATGTCTTGGTGGAAGGATTCAGTGTAGCTTGTAAGTTCATACTTTCATGGTTTGTTGTTGTTAGTTGCGAAGTCGTGTCTGACACATCGCGACCCCATGGACAATGTTCCTCCAGGTCTTCCTGTCCTCTACCATCTTCATGGTTACCAGAGCCTTTTGCAAGTTAGGTATGTTTCACTCTGTATATCACGCAGAAATGTAAGAGTGGGGTACTTAACAAATATAGTAACACATATAAATACTTTGGATTTAATATGGCACTGAGGAGAACCAATGTGATTAAGTGATTAAAGGCAGTGGGATAGAAACTAGATACTATGAATTCTAGTTCTGTTTAGGCACAAAGCTAACAGTGACTTTGGAAAGTCACTTTTTCTTATTCTAGGAAGAATGAACTGCTACTCCAATAAAATAACTTTGAGAGGAATCTTGGCATCCTAATGGACAATAATTAAGTATCAGCCAGCAGTGTGCTGCAGCTGCCAAAAAAGCCAATGCAGTCCTAGGCTGCATTAACAGAAGGATAGAATTAAGATCACACAAAGTATTAGTACCAATTTATAATGGCTTGGTAAGACCACACTTGGAATATTGCATCCAGTTTTGGTCACCCTGATATAAAAAAGATGTTGAAATTCTAGAAAGAGAAGAGCAACAAAGATGATTAGGGGGCTGGAGGCTAAAAGATATGAAGAATATTTGTAGGAATTGGTATGTCTAGTCTAGTGAAAAGAAGGACTAGGGATGACATGATAGCGGTGTTCCAATATTTGAGGGGCTGCAACAGAGAAGAGAGGGCCAACCTATCCTCCAAAGCACCTGAAAGTAGAACAAGAAGCAATGGATGAAAAGGAAAGGGGAAAGGAAAAGGAAAATTGCTATTTTAGTCTCCAAGCCAAGATGCAATGTTCTGATTGGGAGGGAACAGGAAAGCAACAGCAGTATTCTTATTACATCCTTTCCATCTTCATTTTCCAAACTCAGCACTAGTTTGGAATAGAAAACTGAAGCCTCAGAATTGCCCATCTGGAAGATGACATCAATGGATCTATTGTCTTTGTGTTGGAGCTGACTTGCCTCCATTTGAAAAGCCATTTGATTGCACAGGGTGAGGGGGCAATGTAATCTATTTCCTTTGCAACCTTTTCCATTCAGAATGAGTCTGCCTTTAAGTGCCTACAGTAGCTGCTTTTTAGTCTCTGTTGCTGTCACTAGAATGTGCCAGAATAATAGAAGTGATGGAATGTAAAAAAAAAAATGGGTAAATGTTATGAAAGAAATATGTCTACAGTATAGTTGGAGAATATCTAAAATCATTTGCACACTAAAAGCTCACTGAAACAGAAATTCTGAATAAAAAAGAATTTCCAAAGGGAAAAGGGAGATATTTTTGATACTGACTGATCCAACAAACAAGTTAGCATTTGCTTGTATATCATGCTAAATCATAGCTTGTGTGCTGTCCCAAGTACCTTGTGTTAATTTGCAAGTGTCACTCTGGCCTTTTTAATCTATGCCTAGCATATTTCCCCATTCATTTAATGGCTGTAAACATTCACATTAGAGTCACCTAAATCCTAATTTTTTGATGCTTAGTAAAATCTGAGGTTGATCCAAAGCGGTCCCTGAGAAGATCAATACTCTCTGTGGAATTGTCCAAGAGAGAAAGTATCCATAAGTAAATGTGACTACCTATTAAAATCAATTTATGTATTCAAAACTAATAATAAGTTTAAAGGTTAAAGGTTTAACAAAATGTCCTAGTATGTCAGGTATCTCAGGAGTTGAAAATGTTGCTAGTCTACACAATGTTATTAATAAATGTTGTAATCATAAATGTTGCCTTGAATTGCATTTAATAGATAATTTTTGTCTCTTAACACAAGAGTATGTTAAAAAGTCATCTTCATCATGTATTAGTTGGTCAAAAATTAGTATTCCTGCTTACATTCAATTTTTCTGTATCACTATCTTGTCATCAATTTTTAAAGCTGGATTTGCCCATAAAGTCAATTTGGCATGGGAAAAAAGGTTGAATTTTTTAAAAATTAGATATTACATTCAATAACATTCTAACTGACGTAACTTTTTCAAAGATGCTAAAGAGTTTTAATATATTTAAATCCTGATACTGTCCATCCAACCAAACAAGCTATATGTGTATATTCCAAAGTTGCCCTAATCAGAAAATAAACATTATTAGCTTCCAGTATTTAATACTTGACAATAAGTAAGCATGATGCTCCCATTTACTGATGTTTGAAGAAACCCTCAAATATTTTATATATATTAGTTGTTACAGAATCTTATCTTTGGTATATACAGTACGTATTTAGAAATTTAATGCATTTAATACAAATATGGAATTGATATTCCTTATATGGATGGGTAACCCAATTTTTATCTATTGACATCAATTCCAATTTGGAAAAGTTGATAGAGAATCCTGCTGTTTTGCTGAAGGCATCCATTCTGTGCATCAACACTGGAATATTAGTATGAGGTTTAGAAATAAACAAAAGAATATTGTCTGCAAATAAAACCAATTTGTGTTCAACTGAGTTATGTGCTATCTGTAGATCTCCCTATGTTGTCTAATAGTATATAGATATTTGTTATCAAGTTCCATATGCAGAAGTTAAGAAATGAGTGGAATTAAGAATTAGAGCTTTGTATATTGCCTAGAGAATGGGGGAATGTCCGAACTTCTATAGCAAGAATGTCAATGGATCTCAAATTATGATATATAACAAAAAAAATAAACTTAGAATTTATTGGATTCCATTATGTCAAAAGAAGGCACTGTCAAAAGCAGCGCCTTGTTGGAGATATAATAAGAACAATGCTTCTTTAAAATATGTTTCCACAAAGTCCTACACTTACCAGGAGTATTGAATTATATAAATTCGATTGTGTGACAAAACTAATATTTTCAGAGGATAATATTCTTTTGAATTTTGAAGTACATAGAATTTGACAAACAATGTAAATGAATTCTCTGGGCCTTTACTTTGACTAAAAGACTGATATTGCAACACTGAAAAGATAAACATAGGCTCTGTTTATTCAATGAGTTGAGAACTTGATTGTATTTGACACGAGTTGATTGCCTGTAGATGTAGACTTTGTATAGATAAATATAATGAAATATGGGACTCATTTATACATAATACAGTAGGCTAAAAATGACAGTCATATAAATGTATCAGAAATGTAGAAATAGTTGCACCAGATAAGCATATATAGAAGGATAATGGTTTATTATTGTAATGATATGTTATGCTTTTTTTTCTTTTTGTCACCTTTTTATTAAAGCACTTTTTATGTATTTTCATTACTACTTTCATTATTATCTTTGTGCTTGGCTCTTTACTATTTTGTTATTAATTAAAAAGCAATATTTTTTTAAAAAAAGTTTATGTATTCATTTAAGTAGTTAATATGATTGCCATCTCATGGATACATTTGCGTGAGATCGAAGCAGATTTTTAAATCATGCTTTGTTGAACACCACATAGAGATTTTATGTATGGTGACCAGATATATCATTCTTTTTACTGTTTTATGAATAGGTAGTCCGGTCTTACCATTCTAACTGAGCCTGGAAATTTTAGTGATAAGTCATGCAAAACATTAAATGGGTCACCATGTGACCAAGCCGATTTTATAACATTTTGGTGATGGTCATTAAGCGAATGTTGTGGTTAAGCAAATGCCATGGTCATTAAGTGAACCCATTTTTTTGCAATGCACATTATTTGCCAGACTCTAGACATAAACACTGGTTTCCAACAAAAAAATGTAAAATGTGATAACGTAATCTTTTGTTAGGATCTGTCACAACTTCAAATTGTTGCTAAATGACCAGCCGTAAATCGAGGAGTATTTGTAAATAGTTAATTTTTGGTTGCATTGCATTGTGGACTACTCTGAGTCAGGCAGACCTGAAGTTACTGTTTTTATACTGTTATTATACAAGATGATATTGAAAGTTCCATAGTAGCTTCCCATTCAAAGACCAATGAAAGGAAATACAATAGCTCCAGTCTATGAAGATTCTCAGTCATCCAGGTCATGGTTGTCCTAAAGGTGCTTTTTCAAGAGGCAAATGGACTTCCTTGCTTCTTCGGAACTGAAGAATGGATGACAAGTGAAGTGTCTTCAAAGAAAAACAAGAAAGTCCAGTTGCCTCTTGAAAAAGCACCTTTGGGACATTATTTTCAGCCAAGGCTTAAAGAACAAACTACCACATACAGTATAAACAGCCAGCATTCCCCATGCCCTGATAATATTATCTAACCTGGTAATGAAAGAACTGCAAGGGAAAAAAAAAGCAAGCACTAAAAACCCAGGAAGAAAATAAAATTATTTCAATTTGAAATAGCAAAAATATAAAGTTAGTATCAGAATGTATTAATCAGGTTTATGAATAGAAGGGATACAATGAAGAATGAATGGGCGCTAAATGAATGCAGATTTAAAACCAAAGTCACCAGCATGAAAGAAATGTACTAAGCTGGTTTGGTGGCATAAAAGAGAATGGACAAGTACCTTAATCTGATATATAATTTATAGTACAGATTTCATGCATTATACACTCTCTCTTATTTTAATGATTTCAATTGTGTTACCCAAACATTTTTAATTTAAAGCTCAAGAGGGATGCATGGGTTTTGATTAGAAAATGGATATGAAACATCTTATAATACTATAAGCTTCTAATGAGGTATTAAAATCTATTAGTTTTCCCTATTGGGGAGAATTGCAGCGATTAAAATGAATGTTTTGCCAAAGTTTCTCTTTTTATTTCAAATGATACCTATTCTAAAGAATGAGGTTAATTTAAATGAATGGCAGAAAGGTATCAACAAATTTATTTGGGCAGGGAAAAAACCAAGAGTAAAACTTAAAATTATACAAGATATTCGTGAGAGAGGTGGACTCAAGGTACCGAATCTGAAATTGTATTATGATGCTGTGGTGTTAACATTAATTAGTGATTGGGTTAACTTAACGAATGTAGATGTACTCCTCCTGGAGGGATGGGATTTACTTTTTGGATGGCATGCCTATTTAATTTTTAATAAGAAGGTTGACAGGGTTTTTAAGTCTCATATTTTAAGAACTTCCTTACTTTGGGTTTGGAAGAAATATTATAGAAGTGATTCAAGAATCCCATTATGGGCTATTCCATGGCATGCGATAGAAGGGATAAGGAGAGGAGTTAAGATGGATAATATTTCTTATATACAATTACTTAGATGGGATGGTAAAAATTGGCACTTAAAATCCATGGAAGATTTAACACAAGAAAATATTATTTTTTCATGGTTTCAGTATAGACAATTATTGGAAAGGTGGAAGATAGATTGTAAGGTGGGTTTGCTTAGAGAGGATGAGAATTTGTTAAAATAAATAAAAGATCAAAGACGAACCCATATCAAAAGAATTTATGGGGTGTTAGTGGAACCCCTTTATGGATTACTGCCTTGTCGTGGCGAAGGGGCTTGCGTAACTCAATGAAGCTATAAGCTATGCCATGCAGGGCCACCCAAGACGGACAGGTTATAGCAGAGAGTTCTGACAAAATGTGATCCACTGGAGAAGGAAATGGCAAACCACTCCAGTATCTTTGCCATGAAAACCCCATGGACAGTACTAAAAGGAAAAAAGATATGACGCTGGAAGATGAGCCCCTCAGGTCGGAAGGTGTCCAATATGCTACTGGGGAAGAGCAGAGGGCTAGTACTAGTAGCGCCAGAAAGAATGAAGCGACTGGGCCAAAGCCGAAAGGACGCTCAGCTGTGGATATATCTGGTGGTGAAAGGAAAGTCCGATGCTGTAAAGATTTTTTTCTCCATAGGAACCTGGAATGTAAGATCCATGAATCAAGGCAAGCTAGACGTAGTCAAAAAAGAGATGACAAGACTGAACATCGACATCTTAGGAATCAGCGAACTAAAATGGACAGGAATGGGTGAATTTAACTCAGATGACCATCAGGTATACTACTGTGGGCAAGAATCCCTCAGAAGAAATGGAGTAGCCTTCATAGTCAATAAAAGAATAGGAAAAGCAATACTGGGATACAATCCCCAAAATGACAGAATGATCTCAATTCGAATCCAAGGCAAACCATTCAATATCACAGTAGTCCAAATCTATGCCCCAACCACTGGTGCTGAAGAGGATGAAATTGACCAGTTCTATGAAGCCCTACAGCACCTTATAGAATTAACACCAAAAAATGATGTCCTTATCATCATGGGGGATTGGAATGCTAAGGTAGGAAGCCAAAAGATAACCGGAATAACAGGCAAGTTTGGCCTTGGAGAACAAAATGAAGCAGGGCACAGGCTAATAGAATTTTGTCAAGAGAATACGATGGTCATAACAAACACTCTTTTCCAACAACCCAAGAGACGGCTCTACACCTGGACATCACCAGATGGTCAACATAGAAATCAGATTGACTATGTACTCTGCAGCCAAAGATGGAGAAGCTCTATACAGTCAGTAAAAACAAGACCAGGAGCTGACTGTGGCTCAGATCATGAGCTTCTCGTTGCAAAATTTAGGCTTAAATTGAAAAAAGTAGGGAAAAGCACTAGGCCACTCAGGTATGAACTAAATCATATTCCTGATGAATATACAGTAGAGGTGACAAATAGATTTAAGGAACTGGATCTGATAGACAGAGTGCCTGAAGAACTATGGATGGAAGTTCGCAACATTGTACAAGAGGTAGCAACTAAAACCATCCCAAAGAAAAAGAAATGCAAGAAAGCAAAATGGCTGTCTGAGGAAGCTTTGCAAATAGCTGAGGAAAGAAGGGAAGCGAAAGGCAAAGGAGAAAGAGAAAGATACACCCAATTGAATGCAGAATTCCAGAGAGTAGCTAGAAGAGATAAGAATGCCTTCTTAAATGAACAGTGCAAAGAAATAGAAGAAAACAACAGAACAGGGAGGACCAGAGATCTCTTCAAGAAAATTGGAGATATGAAGGGAACGTTTCATGCAAAGATGGGCATGATAAAGGACCAAAATGGCAGAGACCTAACAGAGGCAGAAGAGATTAAGAAGAGATGGCAAAACTACACAGAAGAACTATACAAGAATGAGCTTAACATCCCAGATAACCACAATGAGATGGTCATTGACCTCGAACCAGACATCCTAGAATGTGAAGTGAAATGGGCCTTAGAAAATCTGAGCAACAACAAAGCTAGTGGAGGTGACAGTATTCCAGCTGAGCTATTCAAAATCTTAAAAGACGATGCAGTAAAAGTGCTACACTCAATTTGCCAGCAAATTTGGAAAACTCAACAGTGGCCACAGGATTGGAAAAGGTCAGTTTACATTCCAATTCCAAAGAAAGGCAATGCCAAAGAATGTTCAAACTATCGCACCATTGCACTCATTTCACATGCTAGTAAAGTTATGCTTAAAATCCTACAAGCTAGACTCCAGCAGTATGTGGATCGAGAACTACCAGAAGTACAGGCAGGATTTCGAAGAGGCAGAGGAACTAGAGATCAAATTGCCAACATACGCTGGATCATGGAGAAAGCTAGGGAGTTCCAGAAAAACATCTACTTCTGCTTCATTGACTATGCAAAAGCCTTTGATTGTGTGGATCACAACAAATTGTGGCAAGTTCTTAAAGAGATGGGAGTACCAGACCATCTCATTTGTCTCTTGAGAAACCTATATGCGGGTCAAGAAGCAACAGTGAGAACCGAACACGGAACCACTGATTGGTTCAAAATTGGAAAAGGAGTCCGGCAAGGCTGTATACTGTCGCCCTGCCTATTTAACTTATATGCAGAGCACATCATGAGAAAGGCAGGGCTAGATGAATCAAAAGTTGGAATTAAGATTGCCGGGAGAAATATCAACAACCTAAGATATGCAGATGATACCACTCTAATGGCAGAAAGTGAAGAGGAACTAAAGAGCCTCTTGATGCGGGTGAAGAAGGAGAGTGCAAAAGTTGGCTTGAAACTCAACATTAAGAAAACCAAAATCATGGCATCCGGCCCTCTCAATTCCTGGCAAATAGATGGGGAAGAAATGGAGGTAGTGACAGATTTTATTTTTCTGGGCTCCAAGATCACCTCAGATGGGGACTGCAGCCAAGAAATTAAAAGACGCTTGCTCCTGGGGAGGAAAGCTATGGCAAATCTAGACAGCATTCTAAAAAGCAGAGACATCACCCTGCCAACAAAAGTGCGTATAGTCCAGGCCATGGTTTTCCCAGTTGCAATGTATGGCTGGAGAAGACTCCTGCGAGTCCCTTGGACTGCAAGGCGTTCAAACCGGTCAGTCCTAGAAGAGATCAACCCCGACTGTTCTTTAGAAGGCCAGATCCTGAAGTTGAAACTCAAGTACTTTGGCCACCTAATGAGAAGGAAGGATTCACTGGAGAAGAGCCTAATGCTGGGAAAGATTGAGGGCAATAGAAGAATGGGACGACAGAGAATGAGATGGCTGGATGGAGTCACTGAAGCAGTAGGTGTGAATTTAAATGGACTCCAGAAGATGGTAGAGGACAGGAAGACCTGGAGGAATGTTGTCCATGGGGTCGCGATGGGTCGGACACGACTTCGCAATTAACAACAACAAATGGAACTGGATTCAGAGGCAGAACTAGTTAAAGATTGTATGGTTAAATGGGCACAAAACTTTAATGAATCGGTTCCATTAGATACTTGGGAGATTATTTGGGTGAGGAATGTTAAATTTACACAAGCCCAAAACTTACGGGAAAACTTTTATAAAATGTTTTATAGATGGCACCTTGATCCACAAAAAATGTCTCGTATGTATTCAAACTTGCAGCCTAAATGTTGGAGATGTGGTTGCTTGGATGCTACTTATTATCATATTTGGTGGTTATGCAAAAATATAAAAGCTTTTTGGATTAAGATATGGTGGAATATTCAAAGAATTTTTAAAAGAAGGATAAAATTTACTCCACAATTGTTTTTGTTGGGTATTGTTTCCGACTGTGACAGTAAAGAAACTATATTAATGTTAAATCTAATTACAGCGGCTAGGTTGTTAGTAGGGCAATGTTGGAAGAAGGAATCTTTGCCTACTTTGCAAGAATGGTTTCTTAAAGTTTCCTATTTAGCGGAAATGGCAAAGATTTCGGCTTTTTTGAAAGATCAATCGCAAGAGAAGTACCTTTTGGTATGGAAAAGATGGATAAATTTTATACAATACAAGTATGATATAAAAATATTATTTAGCTTTTGAATAATTTATATTTAAAGTTTAAGATATTTTTAGATATTTTTTTTCTCTTTCTAATTTCTTTTTTTTCTTTTCTTTTTTTTTCCTTCTTATTGTTTCTTTTCTTTTTCTCTTTCTGTTTTTTAAGTATTGGTGTTAAAGTATTTTATGATTTGTTTAATTATTGTAACCAAATTTGTATATGGTTTATTTGTATTTAAATTTTTTTCTTTTAAATTTTAATTAAGCCTGTATTCAGCTCTGGGAAGGTTGGGGGAGGGTTGGGGTGGGTTGGGAGGGTTTGGGGGAGGGAACTTTTTTTTTGTAAAATTTTAAAAATTTTCAATTAAAAAAAAAATCTATTAGTTTTATGACAGTTCAGATTTGTTACCTATCTTCTTGCATGTACCTATACCTGATTTCTTATCTTATCATCTGTGTCTTATATTCTTTCAACATGTATAATAATATGTAACTTAAGTATCCCTTCTCATTCCTAGCTAGCAGAAGCCTCTGAGCAAACGGGGTGGGTGCGGTTTTGGCGTGACGCAGTTTGACATGCCTGCTCTATGTCTTACAAAGGGAGAAGAACATATGTATATTGTGTATATATAGATATTTCCTTGTAGCACTCTACACAGTATAGAAGCAGAAGTTGGAATTTGAAGAAGCAGGATAAAAAAGATTTTTACTTTTCAACTTTAGAGAAGATTACTGAGAATTCCATGAGCATTTCCCCCCCCCCCAAAAAATGGATCATTAGTACTCACTATAACTCAAGACCAACTTGATGGTACTTAACAATAATAGACAAAAAGGTTCTTTGGTACCTTTGTGTTTGTGTGTATCTGTGGGTGCCTTTCAATCAGTGTTGATTCTTGGCAAGTACCTGCATAAGTCCCTCCAATTTTCATGACAAAGTTTGCAGAAGTGTTTGCTGTTGCCTGCTTCCTAGGTCTGAGGAAGAGTGATTGGCCCAAAGTCACCCAGCTGGCTTCCCGCCTAAGGTGGAACTAGATAATTCATGGTCTCCCAGTTTCTAGTCTAGTGCCTTAACCAGCACACCAAAGTAGTTCTAGTTAATCTAAATTTAAGCTATAGTGTAGCTAGCATTAAAACAAAACAAAATCTTCCACACTTAAACTATAATTTATCTGATGCAACCTTACCCCAAATCCAGCTAGACCTTGTTCTTCTCATATTTGCATTGTCAGAGCTCGCTGATACCTTGATTGCAGCAGAATATTCATTTTTGCATGGAATGAACCTCTCTTATGAGACAAATGGACTTTAAGATTTGTTAGCAAAAACGTGTCAACTATAAAGAATTACCCAAAGGTCTGTTTATACAGTATGTGGCAGGTCCTGCAAAGAAATATGTATTCTATGAAAACACAGAAAAGGCTAAAAGGAGGTTTCTTACTCAAAGGCTAATATGCTATTTAGGTAGCCTTTTCCATTACATAGTTGTCCTGTCCCTGAACTTTCAACCAATAGTCTTAATTGCATTGCAGGTTTTAGATGCTGGCCTGGCCACAAAATACTAGGACCTAATATAATTTCTTAGTTTTTAGTGTAACACACTATGTTAATCCATCCATTATGGTAAAGATCCAATAGTTCAGTGGTTCTCAACCTGTGGGTCGGGACCCCATTTGGGGTCGAACGACCATTTCACAGGGGTCGCCAAACACAGTCCGCCATTTTTTCCCGCTTTTCCTTAGCTGTGCTACTCCCTTTTATTCTATTGGCTTTTGAAAGCCAATAGAATAGACTCTCTTGAATAGAGTCTAATTCTATTGGCTTTCAAAAGCCAATAGGAATTGTCCAGGCTGTCTCTGCCCTGCTGAGCCCGCCAAAAGTCCCATTCTGCAAACGGTGCTGCACCAGTTGAGTACTCCTCGACTTACGACCAGTTGAGTAGTCCTCGACTTACGACCGATTGGGGGTCGCGGCATTAAAAAGGTTGAGAACCACTGCAATAGTTGGTTCAATAGTTTAAAAAAAGACTTATCTACTGATATCATTTTCAGCTTTCCAGATACATGAAAGCAGTAACCTAAACATGCAATTCTTTTTTAGTTACATGGGAATATGTGTTTCTTCTTCATCCTAAAAAATGATATAGTTTTTAAGGGACATTAGGAGACATTTCCTCTGTTTATTTAAATAACATGTTAGAAATGCAGTGTTATGCTTCTCTGCTTAGAACTAAGTGTGACTAAATTAGAGAGCTACTTTGGTGTAGTGATTAAGTCATCAGGTTAGAAACCAAGAGACCATGAGTTCCAGTCCTGAACAAAGCCAGGTGGGTGACCTTGGTCTAGTCATTCTCTCTGAGCCTTAGGAAAGAGGCAAGGGCAAACCACTTCTGAAATCCTTGCCAAGAAAACTGTGGGGACTTGTTCAGGAGGTCTCCAGGAAATCAGACACAACTGAATGGAAGGGGGAAACAAAGTACAATTAAGTTCACTGGGATTTATTCTCAGGTGAGTGCAGACAAAGCTGTGCCTCTGTGTCTTAATCCAAGTGATGTTTCCAAACGTCATTCCTTTTCCTCAATAATCCCTGTGATTCCTAAACTTGGTCTTCTGTCTGTAACTGCTGCCAGAGACTTTAGTGACTGAAACATGGGGGCATATAGGGACGGGATTTCTGTTTTAAAGGGACGTCTAGACTTCTCTCTCCAGACACATTCCTTCAGTTTTCCTCCCACTCTGGATTAGGCTGTGTTATCATTAGTACACTGGAGCCCTTTCAAGATCAATAAAAAACACAATGAAAACTGTGCTGTGTGTGCCTACGTGTGCTCCTAAGACTAAAGTGCTTCATGAGATCTTCAATGTTCTACTTGTGAGAAGAACATGCTACAGAGTTGCTGGTTTATTTTAAAACTCGCACTGCATAGATGCCTAGCTTTCCTGGAAACCACTTTTAGCAAAGTATGCATTCAGACAGGCAAATTATGCATCCTTCTCACACATTAAAGTCAAGCAGGTAAATGGCTTTAGCAATCCTCTAAAATCTTGTCAGCAAATGTAGCTTTTCAAGTCTTCTTAAGGTACTGCCTGTCTCTACCAGCCTTATTTTGTAATTTGCTATGGAAAGCTATATTCATAATAACACTGAATTATGGTTTAATAATGAACATGCTTGCCTGAACTGTGTATGTACAAAACACTAAACCATCAGCTAGCCAAGAACATATTAGCCTAGTATATTGGGTGAACCCAGCATAAAAGATTATCTAAAAATCCTTGGCAGTGAATTAGACTGGACTAGAAATAATTCAATAATGTTTACAATCTGGATGGGACAAGACATGCTCAGATTAAATCCTTCCAAGAATGGAGCCACTTGTCATCAGTAAACATGTCAGTAATCCAATGACATCAACCCCAGTAGTTAATCTGGGCTGATCTATTCTCCCCACACACACACACATAGAAGAGGGGGTTCACAGCTTGGCGATCCTCATAGATTCCTGGCTCCTACATAAGCCAGGATGGTGCTTTACTCAGCTTTGGCTGATGTACCACTTACCAGCTTACCTGGACCAGCATGCTCTGTTGCCACTGACTCACATTTTGATTGCTACCCAGTGAGTCTACTAACACATGCTTTATGTGGGTCTTGCTTGGAAACTGGTCGAAAATGCAGTGACTGCCATGGTCACTCCTGCCAGACTCAACAACACCAGTTTTAAACTTCTGCATTAACTACCAAGAAGCTATTCCTATTCAAAGTGCCAGTCCTTTCAGGTCCTTTCTAATGCAACAGCAGAATACATCAGGTAACATCTTACTGGAACAGAATCTGCCTACCTGGTTTGATCATCTAGCAAAGCCTGCAGAGCATATCTCACTCCAAGAGAAGAAGACGGAAGTAGATTAGATAGCAAGCCTCTACCCTTTCAAGATATATGTGGTCCTTACTCTGTTAACTTTTCAGAAGCAAAATTGTTCTGTTTCAGCATCTTTTGGGCCCAAATTAATTGGGCCCAAAAGATGCTAAAACAGAACAATTTTATAATTGTTTACTTTGAAATGTATATTTTTGTTTTATGAACAATTTTTGATTCTTGTATGCCTTTGGAGTTAGGGCAAACTCTAAAAATAGTTAAATAAATACATACATATTCATTTATAATACGTCTTACTGAATTCTTTGTCCCTGTTGTGTATTTGATTGAGAGCTGGCCAAAATTGGTTGAAAGATGGGTGGCTATATCAAAATGTTTTAAATAAATAAAATTAAATTGTTTATTTGCTGCTTGTGTTTATGCAATAACCCTGTAATATAAATCTTAACCGAAAATATCACTGTAGCTTCCATGTTAAAATGAAAAAGAGTGGAATATTTGAATGCATTACATTTAAAAATAGAAAATGAAAAGACACTATGAGACTCAACTGCAAATACCCTTGTTATAACTATTACACCATGCTTCATATGCATTACCTTCTCTTATTACGTACATTATTCATGATTTTATTTGCAGCAGCAAAATTCTTAACTTGTGCTATTAAATTAAGGAAGTAAATTGTTATGAATTCATAAAAGGACATTGAAATTGATTAAGAAAGTCATATATTTTTAGATTTTAAAATAATATTGTAATTTGTTGTTGTGGATTGCTTAAATAAACAAACTATCTGCAACAACTTATTTCTACATATCTTAAAGATGTTTGCCCAGCAAGATAGTAAGTTCAAACAGAAAAATAACTAAACCCAGATCCAATACCTGCTACTACTACTTTTGCTAATTCAGTCACCATGTCTTCTAGTACTTATTTTCTCTTACTGTTTCTAAGGAAACAAAGAAAGGCCATGGTATGGTAAACCAATTTTTCAAATGTACAATAAAGAGAACTTATCAATCACAGCCTGATCACAAAATTTCAAATTTCTGCTTGCAGAACTTGACAATGGCAAAAAGTGCCCAGAATCTGCCATTGCAGAAGTTAAACATGTTTTCCCTTGCAAGACTTTGTAGGGATTGGATGAAAAGATAATCATACTCCGCTTTTAATAATAGCAATTAGACTTATATATCGGTTCATAGTGCTTTACAGCCCTCTCTAAGCAGTTTACAGAGTCAGCATATTGCCCCCAATAATCTGGGTCCTCATTTTATTGACCTCGGAAAGATGGAAGGCTGAGTCAACCTTGAGCTGGTGAGAATCGAACTTCTGGCAGTCAGCAGAATTAGCCTGCAATACTGCATTCTAACCCTTGTGCCACCACACAGGATTGGCTTATAGACTTTCCAGGCTCCTGGAAAAGATAGAATTCCTGTGCATCTGACGTGCTGATGTACTGACTGAAAGGAGAAAGGTCCAAAATGAAAGTATTTTTTACTTTATATTGTAGATATCTATACAGACTATCTTCAGCCACTCCCAATCACTTGATTTGGCCATAATAGCAGGCCAAGCTATTACAGTACCCATATGGCATAACTGAAGAGACACTCATTGTCTTGGAAGCAGCAGAAATGTCCAGATTCTCCTAACATGCCAATAAAACAATAGGTAGGGCATTTTAACAATTTTATTGGTTTAGTTGAAACTAAAATGTATCTCTTCTCCTGCTTCTGAACTACAAAAATTTCTTTTTGGACAAGGAAAAAAAAAACCCCAATTATATTCCACTAGTCTGTGTCTTTCCATGTCAACCAAAACTAACATTGCTTAAACTCTGGTATTGGCAGGCAGCCTTACATTCCCCAGGCTGAATCCTAACCACGTCAGGGACAAATCTAGAAATAGGCATTTTTGTTTGGAAGGGAAATATGTGAAACTCAAAATAATCTTTCAAAACTGGATGGATGCAGAGACAGCATCTGATTTCAAAACATCACCCTGCCAAGCACAGAGTGAAGGGGATCAATCCCTCTTCTTCCCGATTCTGGCTTAGACCATTTACTATTGCTCATAACAACAACTCAGATTCTAGATAACAACCCATACAGAGTTTTCCTTGGAAAACATGGGTCTCTCCAACATGCCAGGACTCTTTCTCCTTCCCCAAATTGGAAACTGAGAAATCTGAATGTGACTCCAACATCCATGAGTGTAAAAGAGCAAGACAAACCAAGGCAGTCCATGCCAGAGAAATATGGATGATGGAAACTGTGTAGCAGCCAGTCATCATAAAAACAAAGCAACAAACTACTGATCTCTCAAATAGTTATGCCATTACCCTTCACAGTGCAGGTTTTTCACTTGGCAATAAAGCTGTTGCTTAATAGTTTTGCTGTGATGATTCTGTTATCACAGATACATCACCTGGTATTTGAATCACTAGGACAAGTTAGAAAACTGAAAAAATGTGAACCCCAAACTGGTTCTTTATCCTAACAAACTATAACCTATCCCAACTGGATGTCCTAAATTATCTTCTTTCTTTTCCTCAATTCCCTTCCTTTTAGAAAAAAAAAAAAAAGAGAGAGCAGTGTAAGAATCTGACTGAATTTACACACCATACTAAACCATCATGTGACTTGCTTGGTGATGGCTTAGCATGAGCCATCAACTGGGTTAGGGTTAGGGTTAGGATAACATACCATAAACCCTGATTCAATGCATGGTTCCCAAATGCATTAAATTATTGTATGGTCAACATATTTGAGCTGCAAAAAAATCATGCAACAACTAAATTTTCACAGCCCAGAAACAGGACCTGCATTCATTGCAATGGACAAATACAATACCCATCTGGAAAGCCAATTATGCATCCAGAGCTTCTACTTAATATTTTAGGAACATCCTGACTGGTCCCCTAAACTGCTGGGGGGAAATGAACCACAAATAAAATCCCTGCAGTGTCAATATAAAGCAGAGAAGGTAAATTTACATAGTAGTTCCTTTCTGGACTTTTACGTATAGCCCTACAACTTCCTTTTAATGCCTCCTTTAAATTTTAAACCAGAATAAGGAACAACTCTAAGGATCTTTTCCCCTTTCCCTTGAAAATAAAATGAATATTCTCAGTTTTGGAAAAAATATTTTCCATATCAAGCCCATTGTGTCAAGTGAGGCTGTACACAGAGGTTGCTCCAAAAAGGCAAGCAAGAACCTTAAAGTAAGATATTTTCTGCTTCCTTCATTAATGAATTGTTTGGTATTAATATGACATAAAGTTTTTGCTTGCTTTTATCTTTGAAAAATGTAATATATCTCCTCTCTGCGGAAATGAATGTATCTGTTTATAATATTACCTATTGGAGTAATATTGTGCAAGGTGCATGAAATTATAAAAGGTAATCTTTT
Organism: Crotalus tigris; assembly: GCF_016545835.1. Classification (NCBI taxonomy): domain Eukaryota; kingdom Metazoa; phylum Chordata; class Lepidosauria; order Squamata; family Viperidae; genus Crotalus; species Crotalus tigris. The sequence continues at coordinate 1,048,810 of NW_024096549.1, forward strand.
TTTACAAGCTGAATGTTTTGTGGATGCAGCTTATTGGTTTTATATTAGTTTAAACTTCCTCCAGAATTCCTAGAATCATAGTTTGGGAAAGATGCAGAATATGTAGCTTCCCCCCCCCATAGCACTACAATTCTCAGGGTTCCCTAGGGAGTAAAAACAGCTGTTAAACTATTTTTTAGATTTATGTTTTGCTTCAGTCCCAAAAAGAGAGCTTGCATTCTGCGAAATCCCTTTCCCTTCTACACTGATGCTGTCCGGATGTGTAGTCTTCCTCCAGGTGGCAGCATTTACTATTTGTTGAGTACTGAACCTTGTAGCTCTGAAAATTCCTCTTGGTTTAACTGCCAGTAGTTGCAATTCATCTGTACTAGCTTTGGACAGCAAGCAAAAGTTGAAAGGGGCAAAAAGATTGTAATTAGTACTAGGGGAAATGAGACTTAATCATGATACTATTTGTGAGAAGAGGACAAATGCTTTGGGATTGTAGCATAACTTTAAGTATTTCCATGCAGAATAAGATATGGGTTGCAAAAATCAGGTTGACTACTAAGTGGCAGCCATGGGTTAAAATTCTGGGTACTGTATCTCTCTTTGCTGTTGTCTGGATTTTTGCAATCCAGATCTGGTAGCCCTGGCAAATGACATTATTGGGTAATAGGAACTTAATTCCCCCAAAGTAAAAATTTACTTTTCATATAGTGGGTGGAATGGTATGTGGGAAAGGCTGTAGGAGACTGGGGAAAGAAATGCTGCCAGGGTATGATCAGAAGATCAGATCCTGAAGCTGGATAGTAAGCTAGGCAAGAGGAGCTGCCTTAGTTTCTCAGGCTGTAAAGGAAATGGAGGAAAAATTGTACTTTCAAACTTGTAGCTTTATAATAAAGTTGAATTAGCTTATCTGGTCATGTTTTCCCCCTGGTAAGGTTGACAGGAGAATCCTTGTTACGTTTTGTTTAATACATTTCTGTATTATGAAATATGAAATATAAATTTAAAATAGTCATCAAAAACAAAGGTACAGAGCAGGAAAGGTAAATTTAAATTCCGTAGTAAATGAGGCTTTAGAGAAATTGTGAACGTATAAGCATTAGAAGAAAGCCACACTTGGAATACTGCATCCAGTTTTGGTCACCACGATGTAAAAAAGATGTTGAGACTCTAGAAAGAGTACAGAGAAGAGCAACAAAGATGATTAGGGGACTGGAGGCTAAAACATATAAGGAACGGTTGCTAGAATTGGGTATGTCTAGTTTAACGAAGAGAAGGACAAGGGGGGACATGATAGCAGTATTCCAATATCTCAGGGGCTGCCATAAAGAAGAGGGAATTAAGCTATTTTCCAAAGCACCTGAAGGCAGGACAAGAAGCAACGGGTGGAAACTAATCAAGGAGAGAAGCAACCTAGAACTAAGGAGAAACTTCCTGACAGTGAGAACAATTAATCAGTGGAACAGCTTGCCTCCAGAAGCAGTAAATGCTCCAACACTGGAAGTTTTTAAGAAGAGACTGGACAGCCACTTGTCCAAAATGGTGTAGGGTTTCCTGCCCGAGCAGGGGGTTGGACTAGATGACCTCCAAGGTCCCTTCCAACTTTACTACTACTATTATTATTATTATAAAACACAGAACAATGCAGGGTTAAATAGGTTAGTAGTCTAAGTCACAAAACATGCATGCAGACATTGCAAGTAGGCATGGATTCAGGCAGGCTTCCTTAGTTTCTTGTTTGGGAGAATTCTTGGTGATATTTCGATAAATGATTCATGTTAACATAAGGGCACAATATCTCAGAGCTGTTTAAGGCTTTAACCCTGTGCTAATTTTCTGATGTCCAAGGAGCCATATCCCTTAGTAGTATCACACTTCATCAAAATAGGAGGCAGCATCAAGCTAACCTTGATTGACCTCAGAATAACTGAACAGAATTTGATTGGGTTAAAACTTGAATATGAAGAGTCTAGCAAAAAATCTCTGGGCTGTAGGCTAGACTGAGAAGTTGAAGAAAGAAAAAAAAATGCCAAAAGAGGCCATGGCAAACACTGCCAAAAAGACTGTGCAGAAGTATCCATGTAGTCACCTGGAGCCAGGCCTTTACTTTTATCTCATATCCCAAATTACATTAGAAGTATATCCTGGCTACGTGTTATCTAACATGAAGCGCTGATGTCACGTAATGCAGCTCCAAAGCCTTACTCTTAAAACATAAAAGCTGATCTTTGCTAGAACATTCAGTTTTCCGTTATTGTTCAGTAGATTAGTTGGGCCACGATCCCTGACTCCATTTCTGTTCCCTCTTCAAATATTTAACTTAGCACTCTATCAGATCTGACTTCTTTTTTTTAAAATGATTACAAAAACTGCATGGATCAGCTTATCTTTTCAGCAGCTACAGTATAAGCTTTAGAATGTACCCTTATTGCTAGCCACAAGACTGCTACGATAAAAAAAAGAAAATACAGTGTTTTAATGGTTTAGTGGGACTTTTATGTAAAGTAAGGAGGAAACCACCAATGACCTCAGACCTGATCTATTCCCAAGACATCTGATTGATGCTAAATTATGGGTCGACAAGCCATTGAGGCTAGGTTCAAATAGCACACTAAGCCAATATACGACAAGTCACATTATAACTGAGTGCAGTACAGGTAATTCTTGACTTATAATCACAACTGAGCCAAATTTTGTGTTGCTAAGTGAGACTGTTGTTAAGTGAATTTTATCCCATTTTATGACCTTTTTATCACAGTTGTTAAGTGAATTGCTGCAGTTAGTAACCCGATTGTTAAGTGAATTCCCAACTGACTTTGCTTGTCAGAAGGTCGCAAAAGGGGAAATCACATGACTCCAGGACCGTCAAAAATATGAGTCAGTTGTCAAGCATCTGAATTTTGATCAGGTGATCATGGGGATGCTGCAATGGTCTTAAGTGTGAAAAATGATCATAAGTCACTTTTTTTTAGTGTTGTAACCTTGAACAGTCACGAAATGAACTGTTGTAAGTTGAGGACCACCTGTATACAAACTCAATCACTGAGAAATGACATTCAGTTTAATCTCAACAGAAACATTATTGGTTTCTCTACTACAGTAGGGAGGTTCTGATGCCTAGCTGGTAAGGAATCATGGTTTCTTTCTGGAATGTTCTTTCTCCCTATATCATGTCCCATATTTCTGCTTCTGCAGATACTGCTGAACTATATGCCACTGTCCTTTCCTTTAACCTGGTTAGTCTTTTTTTTCTTCCCCGATACACTCTTTTTCCATACCTCCATTTAATAAAAATAATAATTCAAAGCCCTGTAGTTATGTTGGCTTGTGATTTGGCCCTGTGTCAAAAGGAAATTTTACTATTAATATAAAAAGACTTACAGCATAAAGCATTAGATCATTGCCTCTTTAAACAACTTTAAAAACAGAGCAAAAGTGGGTTAGGCATGAAAATAAAACACTGAATGGTAGCTAAATTATAAATGGTGAGATGCTTTAAGCAAAGGCACACAATTTATAAGGTCATTTTTAGTCAAGATCCAGAAATCTGGAATCAGGAACACAATCTGACTTTACATTCTGACCTCATTTCAAAAGTACAGCATAGATAGCATCTGGCAATCAAGAAAAGATACAAACATCTTCAAAGTATATTTTTATTTGAAGTATAACTAGCTCCAGCGTGTTAAGTACTGTGATCTAGTTTCAGAAATATATTTTTGTAGAATGTGTATCCACTAAGTCTAATTCCCTAGCTAAAACAAAACTTTTCAATCTAATTCATCTCTCAGTAGGCAGAATTTTCTAGTTGCCATCTAATGCATTTCTAAATTCTGAAGTTCTCAGCAGGTGGCAGTACCTGGCTAATCCTATCAGAGCTCAAAGGCTAAGGAGAGCTGGGCCTGGCCAGGCCAGGCTAGTTAGTATTTGGATCAAGGACTATCTGGGAATGTTTTGGTCTAAGTTGTGTAGTTTTTAGTTGTTTTTAATTTATGTGTTTAACTTATTGCCTGCTGCTTCTTCTTGGAGCTTCACAGTCTTAACAAATCCAATTAATTACTGCAGTAGTGATAAATAACTTTAAACCTTTGCAGTTGTGGACTGGTATGGAGAGAAAGGTAGTACTATGAAGCTAATTTTCCTAAAAAGTAAAATGGGAAATGTAAAGTAAAAGTAAAGAAAAGTAAAATGTGCTGTGGTTAGGGAGATACAAGCATAAGCCCTAAAACTTACTACAGGTAGTCCTCAACTTATGATCACAACTGAGCCCAAAGTTTCTGTTTGCTAAGTGAATTTTCCCCATTTTACAACCTTTCTCACCTCAGTTGTTAACTGAATTACTGCAGTTGATAAATTAGTAACCCGGTTATTAAATGAATCTGGCTTCCCCATTGATTGTTCTTGTCAGAAGGTCGCAAAAGGTGATCACATGACTTTGGGACACAGTAACTGGTTCACAAATATGAACCAGGTGCCAAGCATCTGAATTTTGATCATATGATCATGGGGATGCTGCAAAGGTCGTAACTTTGAATGGTCACTAAATGAACTGTTGTAAGTTGAGGACTACCTGCAAGTGTATGATCTGCTTATGACAATGGAATTAAACAGGTATCCTCCATATTTATGATATCAACTTCCTCCCAAAAAATCCTGTCCAAATATGCTGTCTGTAATTTGACGCGGGAAAAAACCCGAATAACCAAAGACCTACATACAAACACCGGCGAAAACCTCAGAAAACAAATAACTGCCAGTGGCAGTTATACCCCCACTGGCAGTTAAAAGGAAGAAACAGCTACAATCACACATTCTCCTAGAAGCACAAAGCCGAAAACACCAGCCTGAAGATGACGTATGAGACTTTGTCGCCAAGACACTTCCAATTTGACGCGGGAGAAAACCCGAATAACCAAAGACCTACATACAAACACCCGCGAAAACCTCAGAAAACAATATATATATATATATATATATATATATATATATATATATATATATATATATATATATATATATATATATATATATATATATATAATAGATTATAATGTATGTATGTATGTGTGTGTGTGTCTCTGTGTGTGTGTATACACAGCAGGGGGTTGGACTAGAAGACTTCCAAGGTACCTTCCAACTCATTCTTATTTCTCATCTGCTTTGTCTTTTGAACAACAGAGTAACCTGATAAACAAAGCTGGCAGAAATGAAAGTAAAGTCAGTGCATTCCTCTGGAATGAAATCCTGAAATAATGTAGGTTTTACTAGCAACCACTCTAATTAAAGGGAAGGATTCACTCAATCAGAATAGATCTGGAAGAGACCTTGGAATTGTTCTAGTCCAACCCTCTGCACAAGCAGGAGACCCTATACCATTTCAGATAGGTGGCTGTCCAGTTTTAAAAACCTCCAGTGATGAAGCACCCACAACTTCTGAAGCCAAGCTGTTCCACTGGTTAATCGTCCTCACTGTTAGGAAGTTTCTCCTTAGTTCTAGGTTGTTTCTCTCCTTGATTAGTTTCCATCCATTCTTTTTGTCTTGCCTTCTGGTGCTCTGGAAAATAAGTTGAACCCCTCTTCTTTGTGGCAGCCCCTCAAATACTGGAATGTCTCTCCTAATCCCTTTTTTCTCTAGACTGGCCATACCTAATTCCTGCAACTGTTCTTCATATACTTTTGTCTCCAGGCCCTTAATCATCTTAGTTGCTCTTCTTTGCACTTTTCCCAAACTTTCAAGTTGAAGGAGCCACCATTGCAGTTAACTTGGTTAGGTCACTGCCCTTCAGCCTTCAACTGTGTCTTGCTCTGCCATCAACATTTAACCATTTTCCATTCATCACTCTACCCTGATGCATCTCTTAACTCCAGATCACTGCCCTTCTCCTCTGTTTGCCCCTCCTAAAGCCCAGACTTGCTTAAATAATAAAAGTGGGATAACTTTACTTCAAAGGGCTCCAGAAGGACTACCTCCTTTGTTGTGGACCCCAAAGCAGCCACCAGGATTGTTTGTATACTTACTGCAAACATAGTTCATTCAATTTTTTAAAAAGCATTTGAATAGAACTCTCCTTCAATTTATTAGTCTTAAATTTCAAAAATAGTTTATTCAAAGTTATAAAGCTGGTATTTTCTTCTTCTTCCTTTGATTCACCCTGGTGTGCTCTTTCCTTCTAGCCATCAAGCTAATTGTCTCAGATATTTTAATGATTGTCTGAAGCACCACCTAGAAATGTCTTCCACTCCACTAAAACTCTAGGCACATAACTGAAGACAAGAAAAGGGTATTTGGCCCAGACGTTTCTGGGGGCCTCTGAAATTTTCCTTATGGACCTTTTATCCCTGATTTACTCCTCTTCTGCTCTTCAGTACTTTGTACTTATCCCAAACATAGGTCTCTCCAGCCATTACTCTATTTACTGTAATTTTTGTTCAGACACAACCAAAGACTCCCACCCTGTCTGGAAGCCTCTGTGAGGGGAGAAGGAATAATGAAAAAAAAAAAAGACTAGAATAAGACTAAACTATTCTAATCTGCTTTTCATTTTTCCTCAGAATTGGGTGTTTTCCCAAGTGGCTAACTCTCCGGGGCCACAGGGAGGGTGAACCTGTCTTCATATATATTAGCGGTTTGGTTTATTAACTTTCAGATGGACATTTTTCCTAATCACAAGACAGCTTGACATTGTACTTGATTGTTCAAAATAAATGTTTGCACGTTTTTTGTTGTGAGCTTGGGAGATGTGCCATCTTTCTATTATATAGGAATTCATGTAACCACTGAATTATGTGAAGACATTAGTAGATATGAGACTTTCCACATACCTGTAGCAATTGCTTCCTGGAATAATAAGTAGTTCCTTGACTGTTGTTATTTTTTTAAGTGATTATTCCTTAATTGAAACATTCCCAAGGAAGAAGCAGTCAGTTTGGCTGACAAAGATGAGCTTGTTTTATAGCTTCCTCCAGTGCTATATATCCACAATATTAAATATATGTATGTATGTTTGGGTATGCATGCATGTATGTATGCATGTAAATGTTTTGATATTTAAAGATAAAGAGTTCTTGCTCTCTACAGATACATTCAGTTTAAAAACTGATTAAATATGAAAAAATAAATCCTACCAAAAATTGCATGGTGTTTCTCAGAGTAGGATATTTTTTAAAAAGGGTTATTGATTAAATATTAACAGCAAAAAAAAGTTTAAGACAAAATGTATCTGACATAATGTATCTGCAGTCTAGATGTTTTGGACTGCAATTCTTATAATCCTCAACAACATTGTCAAAGGCAATCCATGCTAGGATGAAATTAAAAGATTTAATTTAACAGACTTCTTTCCTAAAGATATGTCTTCCATTCTAAGAGGTTGAGTGCAAAGAAACTGTTCATAAGCCATGTGCCAAACACTGTGCATTTCTGTATCCAACGATTCTTATAAAAGTAAAATGAAATCTTTTCAGCCTTAAGCAAGGCAAGGAAATATGTACCAGGTGGAACACACCCATGTGTTTTTCTTTTACACTCAGCTTTTCCTTCCTCCCTTATTCTCATAAAGTCCCATAACATATTACAATTACATTTTGGAATGTACATTTCTTCTTCAATTAAGCATTTAGAATTTGTCTAAGGAACAAGGATTTCTGAAATTGGCTATTTCCTTGACATCTAGTTGTTTAATGTTTGTCAACTTAACTTTACATAAATTAAACATTTCCTTATTATCAAGAAAAATACTTGGCTTTTATATGTATGGACATCTTGCTGTTCAAAAATTATCTATTTTCTGCTCTTGAAATTTAGAGTGTTAAAACTTCATATATACTAGAAAGTTAAGAGATTTGATGTTGAAAGTATTTGGACAAAACTATATTATCAAGATAGCTATTATCTTGATAATATAGATTATATCAAGAATATTGTGCATTGATTTACATTATTAACGAAACAAACATTGTTTTTAGCCTAAGCCTAATTTATTTTCATATAGTTGGTAAAAATACAAGAACATATTGCTATGATCTTAAATTATTTAAAATGAGAGATTCAGAAATATGGGAAACCTTCCTATTTGTTTTCAAGCATTTTCATTCTCCTTGCCCTTTGCCACCATAGATATTACCAAGCAATATTAAATATTTATATTTTTCATTGTTCAAAAACCTTCCTTAATAATCTAGGTTACTGGAGATAAGTATAAGATAGCTAACAGCCGTTTTATGTGGCATGTGTAGATTTTGCCAAAATATCCTAATATTAAAACCCTATTTTGGAAAACCCTAGGAATCACTTGAAACCACTGAAAGGCCACAAGGAGTGTCCTCTCTATCTACCCATCAGTAATTGGTCCTGATTGCTACAGATGTGGGCCAGTTTTTCATTACAGGCAATAGAAGGATTTTTATCAACAGGAAAAATTGTTTCCTCCCACAGTTTTATCTCTAGGCATAGTACTATTTTTTTTATTAAAAGTTTTACAAATTTAATACATTATAACCCAAACCCCTCCCACCCCTTGCCCCCCTCTCCCACTTCCCAGAGCTGATTACAGGGTAAAAAATAAACAAACATAATCTAACTAACATAACCCGACCATACTATCAATCAAATCCATAACACACTTTAATTCCTTTTCAAAACAAGTATTAACAAATTAAAAACAATAATAATAATATAATTAAACCATAATACTAAAAATAATATAAATTCAACCATATTGAACTATTAAAAATAATCTAAAATCTACTCATAAGCAAGATAATACTTTTCAGTCTCATATTTCTTTTGAATATAATCAATCCATCTTCTCCAGACCGAAATATATTTTTCTTGTGAATGGTCCTTCAAATAGGCGGAGATTTTTGCCATTTCTGCTAAATTAGACACCTTAACTGTTATGTCCCGAGCCTTTGCAAACGGCTCGGGCGTTTGCAGGCAGTCCCGGGCAGGTGCAAAGCTGCCCGGGACCAGACAGGCTGTCGCCAGCGCCGTGCGCATGCGCGGGTGCTGGCGCGGGAAAAGTAACCCATTTACCCGGGAGTTGCCTATATAAGAGGCTGCGAGGCGTTTGGGCGAGGCTGAAGCCATCTTCCTGTAAGCTGAACGCTGAATAAATGAAACTGAGAACTCCAGCTGCTTCTCGTGTCTGTTTTCCCGCCACGGACTCAACACTGGCGACGAAGGTGGGATGCCTTGCACTACCTGGAAAGGAAAAAGTGTAAGCTTACCCAAGGAGTCCTGAGCGGCGGAAGAGGAACGGCGTCGACTCGGCAGCTGCCCGCCAATCCGGTGCGCATTCGGGGGTAGGCTGGCTGATAGACCCGTCTCCTGAAGATCCGAAGATGGCGAAAATCGGAAGGCTTTCGGAATTCGACGTCTCACATCCAGAGCGGTTGGAGTCCTACGTATCCAGAATGGAGAACTACTTCAAGGCAAATCAAGTGAGGGAAGATAGCTTGAAGGCGGCCACCCTGCTTTGCGTTTGCGGCCAAGACGCCTTCGAACTCGCAGAAAATCTTGTAGCACCTGTTCCAGTAGAGTCTGTAAGCTACGCAGACCTGAAGAAGCTGCGGAAAGAGCACTTCCACCCCAAGGTGTCCGTTATCTCATGGCGCCACACCTTCGAGCAGAGGGATCAACGGTCCGGTGAAACAGCCAAGGAATACATCGCCGCGCTACGGAAGGCCGCCAAGCCCTGCGAGTTCAAGGACCTCAAGGAACGACTGAGGGACCGATTCGTGTGCGGGTTAAGGCATCGCGAGCTACAACAGAGACTTTTCGCAAAGGAAGAATTATCCTTCCAAGACGCCTTAAGGGAAGTCACCGCAGAAGAAGCAGCAGACGGCGCCATCAAAAACATGCGGCCGATCAGAAACAGTGCAGAGGGTGCGTCCGTGCACCAGGAGGACGTCCGACGAAACTCCGAGGAGGATCCGGACGAGGAAGTCGACCGTCTACACCCCGCGAAGGAAGAGACCCAGAAGGGAAGCTCTTCGGCTCTGCTCAAGTGCATCGGCTGTGGAGGTCGCCACAGGAGAACCGACTGCAAGTTCCGCTCCGCTACCTGCCGGGCATGCGGCAAACAAGGGCATATTGCAGCTGTGTGTCTGAGCCGACGAAAGGCACAACCCCAAGAAGAACGCCTGAAAGGTACCAGATTCCCCAGCCAGAATAGGGTAGGGTTTTGCGCTTCGCGAAGAAGCATCTGTAGAACAGGCACACACAAGCCCATGAAGAAAAAGCTGTCACTCAACGTGAAGCTACAAGGGGTTCCATTATCTATGGAACTAGACACAGGGTCTGCCCTGTCCATCATTTCATTGCATACATTTAGGAAGATTTGTTCCAGTAGTGGGTCTAAGGCCAAGTTAAGGCCTTCTGATATTGTATTAACAGATTTTCAGAACTCAAGAGTGTGTGTTAAGGGGGAGGCCACCCTTAACGTGCAATACAAGAGTTTTGAAGGTCCACTAGACTTATTAGTAGTAGGGGGTGAACGAACGAGTCTCATAGGACTCGATTGGTTTGAGGCCCTGGGGATACACGTCACAGGACTCAACAGCTTACAAACACTCGACCTACAGGAAGTCTGCAAAGAATTTGCAGATGTTTTCAGCCCCCAGCTGGGCACATTCAAAGGACCACCTGTGTCCTTAAAGCTAGACCCCACTGTCACTCCCATTAGGATTAAAGCAAGAAGGGTCCCTTTTGCTTTAAAAAGTAAGATTGACACTGAACTAGACAAACTAATCCAACAGGGAATCCTAGAACCTGTTGATTCCAGCCCGTGGGAGACCCCCATTGTCACGCCTCTAAAGGCAAATGGGGACATTCGCATTTGTGCTGATTACAAATGCACACTCAATAAGGCATTGCAGCAACATGCCTATCCTGTTCCTGTGGTCAGTCACATCCTGGCCTCTCTCAAGGGGGGGCGTGTTTTTGCAAAGCTTGACCTAGCTCAAGCATATCAACAGCTGCCTGTTGATGATGATGCTGCTATAGCTCAGACCATTGTGACCCACAGGGGAGCCTTCAAGGTAAAAAGGCTACAGTTTGGAGTAAATGTCGCTCCTGGGATTTTCCAAAGCGTAATGGAAAACACACTACGAGGTATACCAGGGGTCTGCCCCTACTTTGACGATGTCTTGATTGCAGGAGACTCCACACACATTCTAGCTGAAAGACTTAGGGCTGTCCTGTTAAGATTCAGGGAATCAGGCCTCAAGCTCAGAAAAGACAAATGCAAGATCGGGGTGCCTTCTACTGAATTTCTGGGATTCAAAATTGATGCTGCTGGGATTCATCCTGCTGAATCCAAACTAACTGCTATTTTAGAAGCACCCAGGCCAAAGTCTAAGGCCGAACTTCAGGCCTTCCTAGGCCTCCTGAATTTCTACAATTCTTTTCTTCCACATAAAGCTATTGTAGCTGAGCCTCTTCACAGGCTACTAGACAAACAGGCTGTGTGGCTGTGGTCACAAGCGCATGAGGCTTGCTTTAAAGAAGTCAAGGCCTTGCTCACTTCTAACAGTGTTCTTGCACATTTCAACGAGTCTCTCCCTGTGTGCATCGCTTGTGATGCGTCCCCCTACGGGTTTGGAGCTGTCCTGAGTCACCTCAGGTCTGATGGAACTCAGGTTCCTATTGCATACTACTCCAGAACACTGTCTTCTGCCGAGCGCAACTACGCTCAGATAGACAGGGAGGCTCTGGCTGTTGTTGCTGGAATTAAAAAATTCCACGATTTTCTATATGGCAGGCATTTCACGGTCTTCACTGACCATAAGCCTCTGCTGGGACTGTTTACCACACGTAAGCAGACTCCCCAAATCATTTCCCCTAGAATGCTTAGGTGGTCTATTTTTTTGTCTGCATATGATTTTTCTTTACTCCACAAGCCTGGGAAAGAAATGGGCCATGCTGATGGCCTCAGTAGATTTGCCTCTGCCAGTAGTAGAAGCTGACCCCGCGCCAGCTGTCAACATTCTATCAATCCAAGCCTTGCCCGAGCTCCCTCTTAGTGCCAGGGATGTTACCGCTGAAACAGGTACAGATCACACACTTTCACGTGTCCGCTCCTGGGTCCTGTCCGGGTGGCCTGAGCACTGCCCTAGTCCTGAGTTTCAGAGTTTCTGGTCCAAAAGGAACGAACTGTCCCTTTCTCAGGGTTGTCTGCTTTGGGGAAACAGAGTTGTCATTCCCACCTCAATGAGGACTAGGGTCTTAGAATCCCTCCACGAGGGTCATCCTGGCATTGTTCGTATGAAGGCTCTTGCACGAAGCCACTTGTGGTGGCCTGGTTTAGATAAAGATATTGAAGCTAAGGTACACGCATGCCACCTGTGCCAACGATCTCGCCCAGAGATGCCCCAAGCTCCTGTGCATAGATGGGAGGAAACACAGTCCCCATGGTCTAGGGTGCACATTGACTACGCTGGGCCCTTTCAGGGCCAGTTCTTCTTGGTCCTTGTTGACAGCCATTCAAAATGGCTTGAGGTTGTGCCTGTCTCATCCACCACCACTGCAAAGACTATTCAGGTACTGAGGGGGATTTTTGCTGCACACGGGCTGCCAGATGTCATTGTGTCCGACAACGGCCCTCAATTCACCTCCTCCGAATTCCAAGCTTTCTTACAGGCAAACCTGATTCGTCATGCCACGTCTGCGCCTTTTCACCCGTCCACCAACGGTATGGCTGAACGCATGGTGCGCATCGCAAAGGACGCCTTGAAGAGACTCACCTACGGGGACTGGCATCACAGGTTGGCTGACTTTCTCCTTTCTTATCGCACCACACCGTCCACTTCTACAGGGAGAAGTCCAGCTGAACTTCGTTGGGGGCGCCAACTTACTACTAGACTTGACCGGTTGCATCCGGACAGACTGCCTTCATCTACCTCACATCCTAGGGCACCTAGACAACTACTTGGGTGCCCCGGTTTGGGCTCGCAATTACGGGCCTGGTCATACATGGGTCCCCGCTTCTGTGTCCAGGATCACAGGTCCTCTCTCCTATGAGGTTGCCCTGGACAACGGTCGTGTCCTGCGTCGGCACATCGACCAACTTCGCTCTAGGCGAGACTTTTCTGCTGAGACTCCTGGGTCTTTTCCAGGGGGGAGGGGGACCCTTTGGAGCAAAGGGAAGGGCAAGAGCTACTGCCCATCTCCACTGAGGGAGCCACAAACGGCCCATCCCAAGGTTCTGCAATTGCTCCGAAAAGAAAGTCATGGAGCTTACCCACACAACAGGCACTCACGCCTACTCCAGCCAGGGAGTCACCCCGGGGGCATACTCACTTTCCACACACATCACACAGCACTCCAGCAACGGAGGATACCCGGGGGCATCCCAACAAATCATTCCCCGCAAGAGAACTGGCACACAATTCCCAAGGTTGGCCTGACCTTACCCCAAATCCTACAGGGGGTCAAACATACACAGAGTTAGTCGAGGAACCAAGTCCCGACTACAACAACCCTAGCACAAATCAGGGAACACCTGAGTTTTGGGAAAGTACAGAAACCCACACGAGCCCGAACACAGAATGGGGTTCAGGGAATGGACAGCCTCCTGACAGGTCTTGGACTGACCTAGGAGGTCCTACAGAGACGCCCAGCAGCGGCTATCACTTCAAGGGGCCTGAGGGTCTACAGCTAGGCAGGTCAACCAGGTCACAAAGCAACAGAAGCCCTGGCCTGACGAGCCCGGTGGGCAAGCAAGCAGGCCAGGCATCGGGGCACAGTCCTTGGAAGACACCAGGACACAATAGAGAGAACAGGCTCACGCCTCCCTCCAGTCAGGGGACTTATGCCAGTAATCCCAGCTAAGAAGGTCACAGAGAGCAAAGAAATCTCCTAAGTACCTAGAAGACTACATAACATTGCTGGCAAGGCAAAGGCCAGTAAACAGTGGGAGCACTGGGGAGCAAAATGTCATATAAAATAATGTTGTATGTTGGTAGTAGTTTTAGCCCGGGGGAAAGGGGTGTTATGTCCCGAGCCTTGCAAACGGCTCGGGCGTTTGCAGGCAGTCCCGGGCAGGTGCAAAGCTGCCCGGGACCAGACAGGCTGTCGCCAGCGCCGTGCGCATGCGCGGGTGCTGGCGCGGGAAAAGTAACCCATTTACCCGGGAGTTGCCTATATAAGAGGCTGCGAGGCGTTTGGGCGAGGCTGAAGCCATCTTCCTGTAAGCTGAACGCTGAATAAAAGAAACTGAGAACTCCAGCTGCTTCTCGTGTCTGTTTTCCCGCCAAGGACGCAACATTAACTATCCATTCTTCCATAGTAGGCAAAGAGTTTTTCTTCCAATATTGCCCCACAAGTAATATTGCAGCTGTTATAAGATTCAGCATCAAATCAATTTCTTTGACACCAAAATCTACAATAATACCCAGCAAAAATAATTGCGGAGTAAACTTTATCTTTCTCTTAAAAATAGTACTAAAATTTTTAACAATGCCTTGTATGAGGCATGCTTCTCTATATTATTTTTTAAGGCACAAATTCCAAGCAAATCACAGGAGTCAAAGAATCATATGAATAATGAGGGCTTGGATATCCCATTTTCATAAAAGAGCTCTCTGGGAAATGGAGGACAACATTCTAGGGCTTCAGTTCATTTGCAAACTGGTGCACCAAAGCTGCATGATCAGTATGGAGTCTTTTACATCAGGACAAACCCATAGCATTCCTGCCATTATCCATGCTAATCTAGCAAGGAGGTTAGATGATAAATCTAATGATCAGATTCATAACTTCTATCATGTTGACCTCAATTACCTTGTTTGCACAATGCATTTGGCTGTAAATCTGTTAGTGAACGTGCCATTTTTAATCCTCTATCCACCATCTTTACTCTGAGCACTCAAAATCTCTACATGGCCACCCTGAACCACTTTTACCCAGATGCTGTAACATCAAACATCCTAGGAAACTATCTAATATTTGAACAGCTTGGTAAATCCAAAGATAAAGAATTATGTGCAGTTAGCATACTTAAGTGGCATTAAATGTACTGTAACTAAGGTTTGTAAGAAGGTCTTTTGGAAATGTAGCCTGTATCAACAAGTACAACAGTACAGTTGTAGCCTATTTCATATTTCATTCTGGGCTGGGTTTATATCTTATGCTAAGCAACAAGGTAGTTTACAAGCTGATGATTTAGTATGCTATGTGAATCCCAATAATTTTGACTTCTTCACAAGCCATTGCTATGCAAATTAGCAGTGTCAGTATATGGTTTATTCTGATTCTTCTCACCAGGTCTCATTGGGCCCTCTTTCCATTAAGTCCTATGAACTCTATTTGTTGTTTTCTGCCTGGAGACCTGCTATATCACAGCACCCATGCGTTTTAGCAAAACCATCTGCATTAAAAAAAAAAGTTCCTAATTTTTATATTGAATGTTTCCTTTCTGCTTAAAGAACAAAACAATAAAGATAAAGCCGAACCCCTGGGTCACTAGTCTCGTGCTACCAGAAGAGAAGGGGGCTGCGTCTTGTTTTCCTTTTCAACTCTGCAGAAGAAAGACTTTTCCTATCAAGATATCTGAGGATTATAGGCAAAGAAACCAGCTTTTGGAATATTCCACTGATGCTACAAACACCCTTGTTAATAGTTATGTCTCGCTTTGTTACTTCATTTTAATAAATCATAAAACGACGACAGCTGCCAAATAAGGGATCTGGCCCCCAGCCTACAACTGACTTGAAGCCTTAAAATATACTATTTATGGTACTTGAGGTTTAAAGTTTCAATTTCTTGTATAAACCTTGCCTTCTCTACAAATTATGCCATGTGAGTATAAGCAGATTTATCTTGATTTCCAGAGGTGCTCCAGCCCTCCTACCCAGCAAAATTCACATTTGTATATGTTTTGAAAAAAGCAATGAGGTGGCTATTTTGCTTTTTCATACAAATGGTCCTCTGCTGTCACACTGGAAGAAATAGGTTTCCTAATAATGTATATAACACTGGGCTTGCTTCTGACTACATAGGCCCTACACAGTTGTCTTTCTGTTGTCTGATTTTTGACGGGGAGAGGATGGTATTTATAGGCCCTAGCCTATAGGAGAATATTCATGAGATACTCACTGCACAATGAAAACATGTTCTCCACTATAGGGTTCAAGGAATTGACCTACAATTGGCCTTGCTCTCTGGGTCCTAAACTTTTGGAAGAAACAGATTGGAGAAGATTTAATTATAATTCAGTTGTCACTGAAGCAAGCTATAATAGAGCCAGTTTGGTCTAGTTGTTAAGGCAGCAGACTAGAAAGCGGGAGACCACGAGTTCTAGTTTATATTAGGATCAAAACACATAGGTAGAGCAGGCAAACTGGATAGCAACACTACAAAATACTGCTTTTAACATAAATCAAGAAGATAGGGCACAGGTCCCATTCATGGGAAGACGTTGTCATCTCCTCCTGCCTTCCAGAAACAATTGTTGACATATAACACATGGCAGCTTAGCAGAGCAGATATGTTCCAGTTCTATAACTGCAGAACAACCACAAGGCTGGTTCTATATGGGTTCAAATTTAAAAGAAGTACAGTTACTTCAACTGATCTGGCATGCTGTCACATTAGTACAGATTGCTGTTGTTCAGTCATTAAGCCATATCCAACTCTTTGCGATTCCATGGACCATAGCAGTGTCTTCCACGGTCTCCCAGAGCTTGCCCAAATTCACGTTCATTGCATTGATGACACTATTTAACCATCTCATCCTCTGCCATTCCCTTCTTTTATTTTCAATATTTTCCAACATCAGGGTCTTTTCCAATGAGTCCTCTCTTCACATTAGGTGGCAAAACACAGATTATCTAACTGCAAATCAAGTTTATTAGGAAAGAAAATAGGAATGATTTTATAACTTGATTATCTTTTATCAATTGAAATATTGATTAGGCAAGAATCACATTTTAATTAATGCCCTCATGGATTTTCACCATTAATGCAATATGCATGCTTTAGACTAATTTTATCAGCAAAAATGTAAAATATTGTGTAATACTCAGTTTTGATAGTTAAACCTTACAAGCATATATATTCCTTTTTCTTTTTCTATACATTTCTATTACATCTGTAATAATTTTGGCAAATGATCTGGCTAGTACAAATATTAAATAGACAAAACATACGAAAGTTGAATGAAAAGAAATGCCTCCACTGCCAAAACTTTAAGAGGGATATTTTGATAAATGAAATAGGAAAATAACCCTCGAAATGAGTTCTTTTGTTACCTGTATTTACTTCTCCATATACAGTGCATTCAGAAAGTATTCAGACCTCCTGCACTTTTGTCAATATTTTTATCCTGCAGCCCGGCTCTACAGTTGTTGAAATTCATCTTTTTTCTCATTAAACTACACTCAGTACCCCATAGTGACAAAGTGAAAACAGAATTTTAGAAATGTCTGTACATTTATTAAAAAGAAAAAACTGAACATCACATTACCATAATTATTCAAATCCTTTGCAACAACACTTGCAATTTAGCTCTGGTGCTTCCCATTTCTCTTGATCATTGCCGATATGTTTCTACACCTTGATTGGAGTCTACCTCTGGCAAATTAAACTGATTGGACATGATTTGGAAAGAAACACCTCTTTATAGAAGGCCTCACAACTGACAATGCATACTGTAGTAGAGCAAAAGACATGTGGTCAATGGAACTACCTGCAGAGCTCAGAGACAGGATTATTGCAAGGCACAGATCTGGGGAAGGTTACAATAAAATTTCTACTGCACTGAAGGTTCATAGGAGCTCAGTGGCCTCCATAATTCTCAAATGGAAGACATTTCGCACAACCAGGACTCTTCCAAGAGCTGGTCAACCAGTTAAACTGAGCAACCAGGAGAGAAGGCCTTAGTATCCCTGCAGCCCTCCATTTATCTGGGCTTTATGGCAGAGTGGCTAAATTGAAGCCTCTCCTCAGTGCAAAACACTTGAAAGTGCACGTGGAGTTTTCAAAAAAAAAAACACCTGAAGGACTCTCAGACCTGGTCTGATGAAACCAGTATTGAACTGTTTGGCCTCAATTCTAAACATTATGTCTGGAGGAAACTAGGCATCGCTCATCATCTGCCCAATATCAATCCAACAGTGAAGCATGGTGGTGGCAGCATCATGCTGTGGTGGTGTTTTTCAACAGCAGGGACTGGGAGACTGGTCAGGATTGAAGGAAAGCTGATGGAGCAAAGTGCAGGGATATCCTCAATGAAAATCAGCACTCAGGACCTCAAACTGGGCCAAAGGTTCACTTTCCAACATGACAGGACAACAGCCAAGATAACATAGAGTGGCTTAGGGATAACTCTGTGAATGTCCTAGAGTGGCCCAGGCAGAGCCCTGACTTGAACCCTACTGAACATCTCTGGAGAGACCTGATAATGGCTGTCCGTCAATGGTCACCATCCAATCTGACTGAGCTTGAGAGAATTTGCAAGGACGAATGGCAGAAATTCCCTCAGTCCAGATGTGCAAAGCTTGTCATGTCATACCCCAAAAGACTCAAGGCTGTAATTGCTGCCAAAGGTGCTTCAACAAAGTACTGAGTGAATGGTTTGAATACTTATGCAAATGTGATATTTCAGTTTTTTCTTTTTAATAAATTTACAGACATATCTAAAATTCTGTTTTCACTTTGTCATTATGAGGTACTGAGTGTAGATTAATGAGAAAAAATGAATTTCAACAATTGCATAATCAGGCTGCAGCATAACAAAATTGACAAAAATGAAGGGGGTCTGAAAGTTTCTGAATGCACTGTAATCATTACCATTTGCTACACATGTCTGCTAATATTGGACAAGCTTCTTAAAGCCATCATGAAAGAATTCCACACTTTGTCTCCTTAACTAAGTCCTGGCAGTCCTTTCTAACTCTCCATCTTAGTCAAACAGATATTCACAAAAGTGTCTCTTTAGTTTTGGGAAAAATGGACATCACAACATGCCAGGTTTAGACTGTATGGTCTATATTCAAGATGATGAAATCCAACTTCACAATTTATTTATTTATTTATTTATGAGACTTATATAC